>NC_090921.1:800315495-800626031 GCF_040938575.1 Ambystoma mexicanum | reverse complement strand
TGCCTAAGTCTCTGAGAATCCACCCGGTATTCCATGTGTGTCTGCTTAAACCCGCAGCGCCTGGAACACGCGTGCAGAGACCTCCAGCCATCCACAAAGGGGGTCATGTGGAATATGAAGTAAAGCAGATTTTGGACTCAAAAAGGAGGAGACAAGTGTTGTGGTATTTGATCCGGTGGGCTGGATATGGACTGGAAGATTGCTCCTGGGAACCTGCTAGTGCAGTGCATGCACCTCGTCTGGTAAGAATGTTTCATTGAAAATATCCGGAAAAGGCAGGTCCTGGGAAGAACCCTGGAAGGGGAGGTAATGTCAGGAATAAGGGCCTGTGGTGCAGGAGGAAGCAGGTACGGCATATCTAAAAACTACAATTCCCAGCAGGCATGGGGAAATGTGTAGTTCCTTGGGCCTGCCGGTACTCAGCTGCCGGCACTTTGCAATTAGGGATTGGGCTCTTAACGGCCGCCCGCCCGTGCTCATGTGCTGTTGATTAATGTTGAAGAGCACGGGCGGCGGCGGCAGGAGCGAAGCAGCAACGCTGGAGGTGTAAACGGGCGGCGGGAAAGAGTCAAGCCGGCTATGTCTCCAGGCATCTTTATTTTCCCGGGTTGCGGCGGTGCACGCTCCTTAATCTGCTCCAGAGCTACAGGTCCGGGTCAGCCGCAGTAGGCTCCCGGACCATCAGTTAAGTGTTTCTGTGTTTGTTTGTTTTGCCGGGTTGCGGCGGTGATATGCAGTGAATCAGAAGCTTCAAGTATTTATGTCCGGACGTAACAAGGAAAACGTCCGGACCATAAGTTAAGTGAACTCTCATAAATCATTGGTTTTGGGCAAGATAAACGCCAGTCTGGTTGCAGGCCCATTGTTTTGCTCACGTTCTAAATACCAGGGAAATAACAACTCTACTAATCCGCATTTCCAGTTATTAGCTTTTCCACATGAGAAAAAGCGCCTTTCTATGTGCAGTGTGTTATGTTAATCCATGTTTGTGAGGCATGTGTATGTCTCAATGTTCTCTGCTCACGATCTGTGTATTATGGCTTTAAGTCATCCTACTAATCCGCATTTCCAGTTATTAGCTTTTCCACATGGAGAAAAGCGCCTTTCTATGTGCATTGTGTTATTTTAATCCATGTTTGCTCACGATTTGTGTATTGTGGCTTTACGTCATGATTGCTAACATACAGGAGGTCATGTATAATGAGTTATGTATGGTATGAAGGTTATGTTATGTTCTACTAATTACTGAAGATTGAGTCAGGTCAGGTTGCAGGAGTAATAAGCTATCTAGTCAGGAATTGTAGGGGTCATTTGTTGTTTATGTCTTGTTGTCTCCCCTTCCTTCCCTTTATTTGTCCATCCCCTTTCCCTAACTCCTTCTTCCCCCCATTGGCTGCCACTTGCCTACCTGTAATTCGAACATCCAGGCGCCCGTGCCAACCACGGTGGGAGGGGTCGATCCATTTGGCTTCTGTGGTTCGGGAGAGGGGATTGAAATCCTCCTCCCTTAAGTTCAGTTGTGACAGGTATTTCGGGTCCGGCGGCAGCCTGACGTTTTTTCCGGCATGGCTACCACCGGACTCATAATGAGGCCCATAGTGCTATAAAAATTTGCTATTTTAACCCATGTTTTAAAAAGGATTCTCAGGGGCAGAATCCTCCTTCCACCTGAACCCAGTGCTTTTCTAGGGCTCCCTCATTTCGCTCAGTCGGTCATGCACATTTATAAGAAGAGTACCATTATAATCGTTTGCCTACACCAGCCGTGAAGTTTCGGAGCAGTTGCACACCAGGCCGGCTACATTGTACACAATAAAGAGGTAACCCTTTCCTTTAAAAAAAATCTCAGTTCTCCTTAAGTATTTCAGATGATTGCTTGATGGGCAAATGTTGTGTACATGATGCATACCTTTGTGAAAACGATTTTAAGCAGATGAGTTTATCACGAATGCTCATGTTTTCCAGTGTCAGGTGTAACATAATTAACCATTTCTGGCATTTAGGCTCATGAAAAAGAAAAAAGATACATTTAAAAAAAGTTTGTTTGCATGCCGGTCGGGTGTGGAAGCCTGTTAATATAGCTTGGTAGAGCTATGTTTTTTGATCATTCATTGGGGGGAACCCAATTCCCTCTATAAAACATTTTCGATAGTTCGCCCCTCCCCCCCACTCTTGCCACGCTGACTACTCCCCTGTGTAGGATCCTTCATGGAGGGTAATACAGGGTCCGGGTCTTCCTGGTGTACCCCGATTATTAGAGGATTTGCCCATTACAGTGATCTCATTGGGGATATGTTCGCCTAACATTACATGCAAATACACATGTGCTATAGGTCTCTGGGAACTGGGAAAAGGTATTTCACCATACTCTAGCCCATCATACCCTGAGTGGGATATAGACTTGGAGAGGGGTAGCAGGGTGCAAATTCAGCTCTGGCGCTGTAAGCTTTCCCGGGTTATAGGGTCCTCTCCATAGATGGGGACAGGTTTAGAAATCTGACTTTTCCAGACTGCTGAACAACTGTGCCGGCCCTTGGTACCATCAGCATCCACGTATATCCTTTCCACTAGCATGTAGGTGCCACTTGATACTTTCTCTCCCGCCATGTGAAATTTGATTGAACAGGAGCTTCGGTTCCTGGGGGGTAAATGTGGCAGATGAAGATGGACCTTCTGATGTGCCTGCCATGGGTGTAGATATAAGTGGGATAGGAAACACTTCAGACCGGTTAATGGACCTCGGACCGGTTGATGTAACAACTTTGACACAATGCATGCTGGACTTCCCTGCTACAGAAGGTGGACACTGACCCTCAGCACTCAAGGGCCTAGGCACACATATCTCTCTGCCGTTGTGCACAGCTAGACCAGGTGGTGCCTGCTGTAAAGGAAATATGCTCCTCACACCATTGTGTGGGTTACCATTTTCTGCCATTGTCTGTCTTGTCTGGGCCTTTTTGCCCCTGAATTCTTAATGGCCCTTCATTATTCTTCCCTGTTGTGCTACCTCCTCAGCCAGTGTGACACGTCTGTCGAACTCAACCTTTATTCCATGTAAAGTACTCAAGAGTCACTTCACCTCACCCTTTTCCTGCCACTAACAATGCCCCGTCCCATCATGAGTACCTTATCACCCCCACTGCCTCCAACCCTAACAGCTGGGTCATCTAAAACCGAGGCTGATTTTCCGCCTAGATTCATAACACTGCCCAGCTTATCAACTGGTGTTTGGTGGTCAGCAGTGTTGGCACCATCCCATGATCATTTTTGAGCCCGGCGATCACCCAACACTGGCGGATTCCTCTGCCCTTTCCTAATGAAGGAATCCCTATTGCGGCAGCAAGCCCAGTTTTATCACCCAGCTCGCTCCTGGTATCCTGGGTGCATGCTGCCAATGATTCAGTAAAATGTGTCGCTTCACCAGTGTTTCTGGGGAGATCTTCCATAAGAGGCATTGCTTCTTCCTCAGTACCCGTGGCCACTGGAGCGGGCAGAGGGTAGCAGTGACTCTGAATATGTGCGGTCGAGGGAGAAGTGAAAAAGTGTGAATGCTTTGCACAATAGTAAAGGGAATGCAACACTTCACAAACATGGGGCACATCAGCTACAACAAGGACCTTCATCCTTTGACTCTCCAGATGTTTATGACTACAACTCCAATCAGCACTAGACAGCACTATCAATGGTGATGGATCATGAGAGTTGTAACTCAACACACCTGTAGAGTCACAGGTTCCAGACCTCTGAGCTGGAGACAATTTAATATAGGCAAATCTCTGTGAGCGATTAACCTTCCCTTTAAGAAGCAGCATGCAAGATGATGTCAAAGGGCAGAATGGTGTCTACTGAGGACATAATTCTGCAGTACCCGCGTTAGTCAAAGTGTTAGACAACAGCATGGCTACATCTACCCTGCTATTCATGGCACACTATGCAATGATGGATTAAGGCATTGACATCCAAGATGATCGGCCTACTGATGATTGAAGGTCCTGATGAACTAGGTGTCTGAGTAAACTAGCCCTCACCCATTTCCTCTCCAAACAACACCCCTGACACAGCTTTGTACAGTTGAAATTATGTGTTTTAAAAAAATGTATTGGCTTGTAACACGTAGTTGACCCGCTGGCATCTGGCCGCACAAACACACAAAGATACATACATTTACGATGGGACAGAATCAGCAGGGGCCTTCATGGTAAGAAGGCCAGTAGAATTGTGGCAGAGACAGATCCTAGGAAAGCGGTCTAGATTTTAAGGCTACGTGAACAATCTAGTTGTTAAAGCTAGGTGAAAGGTCTTAGCATTGCGGTCCAAACGTAGGGTACTTGGCAGTGAGTTGCAGACCTGTGCTTCCAGTACCGGGAAATCCCTTCCTAAACCCTTGGTCCTTTTGAACTTGAGGGTGTTAATCAGTCCAAAATTGGCGAAATGAAGGGCGTGATTAGGTTCATACAGTGAGATAGGTTCATCAGGTAAGCCATTGCCTTGCCATACAAGCATTTGTGTACCAGCGAAGCTATCTTAAAGTGAATTTGGGCGGAGGTGGGATACCAGTGTAGCTATTGTCTACCAGAAGAAATTTACTTGCGTCTAGTTATACTTTTAACAACGCACACAGCGTCATTCTGGAGGGTCTGTAGTTGTTTCATACATGTTTTGCTGCCCCCACCCCAGTAATGCATTACAATAATCAAGACGTGAGAGAATAATGGCTTGAGCAATTGAGGAGCAATTAGCTTTGGCAATAAAAGGCTTAATGTTCCTGAGGAGTTTCAGATAGTATTGGCAGTTTTTGTGATGTAATTGTCTAACTCTCGGCACTGAGGGATGAATCGAAGAATACCCCCAGGGTCTTGACTTTACCCACTACTGGGATGGAACAGTCCTTAATCCTGAAGCAGGAATAGTCGTTCTCTAGTTTTGATAGTGCCAAGGAGCTGAAAAATAGCAGAAGTTCTGTTTTTGCTCCATTCAAACAGAGCCAATTCTCTGTCATCCAGTGCTCAATGACCCCATAGATGGAATTCAGATTCAATGAGTCGGTGTTATGATCCCCACTGATTTCCAGGATCAGTTGGGTGTCATCTGCGTAGTTTGTAAAAGAGATCCTAGGGTCTTGAGCAGAGTGCAGAGGGGTCTGATGAACAGGTTGAAAAGCGTGGGTGAGATGCAGGTCCATTGTGTGATGCCACAGATAAAGGGAGCTGATTTAGAAAAGGCATTTTCCCAACATACTGAAGATTGTCTGTCAGAAAGAAAAGATTTGATCCAGCTGGTACAAAGGGGGGGGGGGGCGCAATTCCCCAGATCAGATAAAATGTAAATCAGGTGGTCATGATCCAGCAGATAAAAAGCTACGAATAGGTGGTAGAGGACCAGGAGACCTTTTTCCCCTGGTCCACCATCTTGAGCATGTTGGTTTGTAAATCGATCAAGGCGGTGTCCATGCTATGATCGGCTCTAAAACCAGATTGTTTACAATATAAAATGGAAGAAGATTCCAGGTGGGCCTGTAGTTGGTTGGTGACAACCTTATCCAGGATTTTTAGCAAATCATTTGAGTTAGTGAATGGCCTGAGATTGTGCGCGTCTTTAGGATCCAAGCCGGCCTTCTTCGCCAAAGGGATAATGGTGACTACTTTAATAGCTTCAGGAACTGAGATGTAATCGAAGAAAGCATTCACCAGTCTAGTGAAGAATGGTGTGAAGATACTTTCATTAACCAGGATTAGTTTTTCCGGCATGATGTTCTCTCGACTGGAGGTGGGGTGCATGGAGGACAGATATCTTCCCATCTTGGAATTTGTGACATGTTTGCATGAGAATTTTGGTTGTCCTCTATCTTCGACAAAGGGCAAGTGCCTACATTGGGAGCCTGAACTAAGACTTAGTTCATATTCAATTTTGTCATGGGAACTCTTGTGTTTGTTCACAAAAGCTTGCTGAACATCTACACAATCCTGGTCTGACAGGTAGATGTGGGGAGTTAATGCTTTAGGGCTTTTCGAGAGTTTTCAACATTTCAAAAGGTTTTTTAGAGTCATTATTTGCTCCGAGCATTTCTTCTTTGAAGACATTTTTCTTACGATGATAATTTTAGTTTTATAATCCCACTCAAGTACCTTCCATTTGGCCTTCTCGGAAGCTGTGTGGAGTATTCACCAAGCTTGTTCCATACACCTTTTCTGTTTTTTCAGTACAGAACGCGCCGGGGTATACAACATTTTGTGATTGGTATTTTCCCTCACCAATTTCCTCTTAATGGGTCCGTTTTATCCTGCATTTTAGTCAGGGCATTGTTAAATGTCTCAACAAGAAGTTCAGGAGGGTCTGTGTCCGCCGTGGTGGACATGACGTCTTGGCGACAGCTCAGTAGGTGGGAGTGTTTGATGTTTTTAAAGTTACGATGATATACCACCTTGATGGGGTTTGGTGGTTTTTTGTAATGCCTTCGAGGAGAATGGTAAAATGTATTACAGAATGGTCCGACCACATGCAGGGTGAGGTGTCCTTTATTTTCACATTCAGATTTCTGGAAATTACCCAATCCAGGATGTTACCCGATTTAGCTGTGGGTTCGTTGTTCTCTACTTTAAAGTTGATTTCAAGGAGTGCCTCTTCTAGAATAGCTGCTTCTTTATCCCTTGGATCGTGAAGACATCTATTGAAGTCTCCTAAAACTAGTGTAGTGCAATTTGGACCATTTGTGGTATTCAGCAGCTGAGCCAGGTCCTCAGTGAAATTAGCCATTTCCCCTGGTGGATTGTAGACTATGATGAGGTTAATGCGCTGCAGGCGGTTGGAGTACGTTTTAAGTGTATCACCTCACAGTTTTCGCAAGTACTTGGTCTTTCAAAGAACTGATAACGGTCCTTGATAATGGCAGCCACGCCCCCCTTAGCCCTGGGCTGGGTTCCTTCTGATAATAAAGTATCCATCTTGTATAGCCATACTAATCATAGGATCACTAGTTTCAGTGAGCCAAGTTTCTGTGAGGCATAGGATGTCGGGGTCATGGGTAATCCGAAGATCATGGATATCAAGTGCATGTTTATTTAGTGACCTTGTGTTTAGAAGTGCAATTTTTAAATCCATACCATCGATCAGATTAATTTGGTGGGCTAAGGTGTGTGAACTGTCAAGTGGCAGTTGCGTTTTGTTATTACTGATGTTAGGTTGGGGATTCCGATTCCACTGTATCAAGGGTTCTATAGGACTTCCACTTAAATCAGCAAAGCTGCTTGACTTAGTTAAATCCTCCGTGACTGGCTGTCATGTGTTTTGGGGAGCATCATGGAGCAGGGAAACATTAAGAGGTACCATATTGGAGCCCGTGTTTGTAGAGACGAGTCCATCTGCTTTTAATGATAGGTATTTGTTGATTATTGGCTGCTGAGATGCTTTTGTGCGGCCAAAAGGAGGTGTATTTCTGCCAAGTGACCCATAGTTGTCCCAGGGCGTCTACGGCAGAAGTGTAAAGGGTTTGGGGTAGAACAAACTCCTAAAAATGCACCCAGCTGTGGGGAATAGTCAAAGAAGCAGTGGGTGTAATCTACGTGGGCACACATAAGTGTAAACCCAGTGAGTGCCAACAAGGTTTCCACAGAGAGCTTCATGCTTCGTATCCAGGCGAGCCTCCGACGCCGTACGAAGACTCCATGTTGTTCCCCACCTTGTCAGTTGGATGATGTGTAACCCCATTGGGGTGTTCTGCAATGAAACTTACCATGTTCATCAATGTTGGCATGTGCCACTCTGGAGACCTGTTTTTGAGTGAGGCCACTGCTGATCGTGTTTTCCTATTCAGTGCCTTTGTTCCATGTCTGTGAGCCAGCGCTGGATGCAGACATACCCCAGATGCAGTCATGCACATGAAACACCTCGACATGGGACACTTTATGGGTAGGTGCCCCTGGTGGTGCTTGATCCTGGGTTGCCAAACACTCCTAGGTACTGGTATCAGTGCAAATAAATGCCTAAGAATACGTCCTCGGGTCTCCTTTGGTCATGGTTGGAACTTCCTCCGGGATACAGTACTGCCACATGTGGCTGTGCTTCACTGGCTAGTATCAGCAATTCAAATGTGTTAAAGGCTGGCATTTTCTGCACCTTCTCTGCGCTGGTGTGCCACCAGTGTTCTGTCTTAAGAGGTGTTCGTGGGGTGCTGCTGACAGTTGGCGCTGTCGTACAAATCAGTCGTGGCTGCGTTGTCTCCCGCACCTGCAGTGGTTTGTCGTGGAAAGCTTGACGGCCCAGGTTTATTGAGTTGCGGCCGTTAGGGATGGGGGTGTCCTCCTCTGTTAGTGTTGTGACCTCAAATGCCTTTTCCAGACGGAGAGACACTCTGCATCTTCAGCGGTGATGGTATACTATTTTTGAAGAGAACGTTTGGCATCTATCCATTCCTGCATGACCCTCTTGCCTCGATTGATTGACACAGCTCCGCCCAATCACATTTTAAATGCTCCGGGACCTGTGGCGCACATTACAGCGCATTGTGATGGTTTTTAGGTGTTGCTGGATGCTGTCCAGGAAACACGCAAATGGGTAGATGCAAGTAGGCAGGTGTGATCCATGCAGTCTGTGTTGCGGGTACACATCATCAACAGTTGAGCGTGGGTATGCGCTTCTATGTGATATTTTTGTTTTTTGAAGGCCTCCTACCAAAATAACCGATGCATTTCTGCCAACTGTTGGTGGCCTGCAAAAAAGCAGTAATACCATATTCCTTTGGGGGGGTTAACCCCCCAGCCTTCTTTGCAAGCCGTGCCCCTCCCAGTCCTCTCCCCCCCCACCCCTACACATGCTGACAGAATATATTAGAAGTCATGGGTGTCACCCCCGAACACCTCTTCGTCAGCCGCCACCTTCCACCCCACCCACGCCTTCCCCCTCATTCCACTACCACATAAACACACACACGCAAACATGCAGTAACTCGTACCCCCTATACCCCATTACACCCTTCCCTTTCCTTGCCCCCATCAAACTGACATACGGATACACAAACAAACACCCACACACACATAACCACTCACCTGGGACTCCCACGGATGCTCTTCTTGGCCCCAACGCACCTGTCAGCTCATGCACGCTCTCGTGTGCAGGAGGGTGTGAAAGTTTGATTTAGAAAGACCGCTCAAAGCGGTCTCTGAGCAGTCTTTCTAAATTGATTTTTTTAAATTGCAGAATTTTAAAATCGATTTTCTCACTCCACAGGGGATGCATGTCGGCACTGCCTCTGGTGAAGTTTGCAGTGTTGATTGGCAGGTATTGCGGGTGCACTTAAGTAGAGCATCTGAGCATCTGGTAATGCATGGTTTCAGTGGTGGCTTGGGCAGGATGGCACAGCTGATGTGTTGTCTGCCAATCTTTATGTCACCTATCTAGCCCCGCTGGTGGTCCCTATTGGCTTGCTGAGCTGGCTCCAGAGGGAGGCTTCCAGTGTGAGGGATGTATGTGACTCATGCAATGTGCCCCATTAGACTACTATCACTGAATGTGGGAAGATGTCATCTTTGTGGGTCCAGGAGCCACTTGTGTTGGCAGTCCTTACCTCAGGTGTCACAGAGCCAGATTATTTGCAGATTTATGGTTGGCAAACAGATGAATGTGAGGCATGGGCTGCCTGTGAGAGCATCCGGATATGGGGGCACGGCTTGGGTGAGCACAGGCATCACTGTGGGTACTGTAAAGAGTTGCAGAGCATGAGGAACCTCGGTGTGCAAGCCTTGCCCACCCCCGTCTTGAACCACACAGACACAGAGGTCTTGCCCGTCGGGCTCCTGGCACACACTGCTTGCTGCGCCAGACCGCCCACTTTATTCAAACTGCGTGCGACGGCTCAATGCCACTGTCGCACCCCCACATGACAACATCACATTCCTCCCTATTTATGGGGAACAACTCAATCTCTTTCTCCGTAATAAAACAGCTTAACATGAATGGTAATACACTATTAAACTGACTGTAAAACTAGCCCAGCCCAACGTGGGCAACATGTTCTGACCTGGCCTCAACCAGGGCTTGGCGGATGTCTTCTCCCCAATGCGTACTACTCTCCCATTATGTAGTCCTTAAATCATGCCATGCACCTCTGATTTTCCCAGCTTGGATATCGGTTTTCACCTCCCCCTCCCATTGCAAAGTCACTTACCGGTTGGGTTTGGCAACTATCCCTTCCAAGGATCCTCTGGTATCTCACCGCCTTCTGGGCTCCTACTTGGGGGTATCCCGCTGTCCACATCTAGTGTTTCCTCATTTTCTCTCACCTTTCAGAAGAAGCTGGAGTTTCAGGTAATCGTCCCTCTTCGATCAGCTGCTGTCACCATCGATCCTTTGACCTGTACGATGGCCATGGGGGAGGGTTCACATGTGAGAGCCAATTTACCTTCTGTACATCTGTTTTTTTTACCAATATGGTGTCTCCAACCGCCAAGTCTGGTGGTTTGAGGTGTCTTCGAGGGTTCTCCTTCTCATTGTGAATTCTTCGATCTTCCATTGATCTTTCGTCGTTGATGGTCCCCGGGGACCGGCCATCCATTTCTGGAAGGAGGCCCCTGGGGTATCTCTGTAATAGTGCTTCCACTGGTGCCGCTCCTGTGGAATGGTGGGGCATGGATCGGTACTCTTGCAGGAACTGATACTATGTCATCTTGAGTGAGTTTCCCTGGCCTTGGGCAATCCAGAACACCTTATTCAATGTTCGAATCAAGCGTTCGGCCTCTCGATTGACACGTGGCCAGACTGGCGTGACCTTCCGATGGGTGATTCTGCACTCTTCCAAGAATTCTTTGAAACAGTCCCCTTTAAACGGGGGCCCATTGTCTGAGCATATGATTCTGGGGAAGCCGTGAGTTGCAAACATTTTCTCCATTACCTGCACTACTTGTTCAAAAGCCGTGGACTCCACTAGCTTAACTTCTGGGTACTGTGACCACTGGTCTATCATCACTAGAAAATGCATCCTGTGGCCAGTGGACTAAAAGTTGGCATGGACAACGTCCCATGGTCGATCACTGCGAGGCATTGATTCTATTCGGGGTTCTTTGTTGGCTGGGGGTGTCGCATGACAGCATATGCAATTTGCTATGAATTTATCCACCTTTGTTTCTAGGTTGGGGAACGATACTTTCAAGCGTAGCCTCAATTTCGTTTTGGCCGCTCCTTGATGCCCACAGTGTGCTAGTTCAATCACCCTCTCTACTAGTGCCAGTGGAATCACCAGCTTGCTTCCCCTTAATAGGAGTCCTTCATCGGTTGACGATAGTTCGTGTTGCACCTTCCACAGCTGTTCCGGTTCCTGCTGTGCTCCTTGGATTCTATGGTGTGGGTTTGACAGAACGGTTTTCTAGTCCCTGTTGGCCATATCCGCTTTCACCACCTCGAAACAATGGTCACGGTTGGAGACGTCTGTCACCTCCTGGATGGACAGTGCAACTGGTTTGGCGGCCGCCACCACGACCCGCACATGTTCCTCTGCAGCGAGTTGTTCAGTATACTCTCCATCCGCCTTGCCCCTTGGATGTCATGAAAGGTAGTCTGCGGGATTCTGAGACCCAGACCAATATACCAAACATACTCCATATTCCATTAGTGCGGGCATCCAACGCTCGATCCACGGGGGTGGTTTTGACGATGACCCCGCCATGATTGGCAGTAGCGGCTTGTGGTCGGTCACCACAGTAACCGGCTTGCCTAGAATGTAGATGAAAAAATGCCCCGGCATACCCACAATACTGCAAGGGCTTCTCTTTCGATTTGGAAGTAGCGCTGTTCTGTACTTGTTAGCGCCTTGCTCGCATATGTTATTGGTCTTATTTGTCCTTGTGCGTCTTGTTGTGACAAGACCGCCCCCAGTACAACGGGGCTAGTGTCTACTATAATCTCAGACTCCTTCTGTGGGTCAAAGAAGTCCATGATTTCATCCCCAGTGAGCGCCTGGTTGATGGCTTCGTATGTGTCTTGCTCTTTTGCAGTCTACTCCCACTCCTTGTATTTCCTCTGGAGGACCCTGAGGGGCTCTGAGATGGTTGCCAGATTTGGGATGAAGCGCCCGCAGTATGTCACCATCCCTAGAAAACCTGTGACCTCTGACACGCTCCCTGGTGGGCTTGCCCCCTGAATGTTTTGAACCTTTTGCGGGTCAGGTGATATGCCGCTTTCATGAAACACGAACCCGAAGAATTCTATGCGGCTCTTTACAAATTCACACTTCTCATGGTGTAGGGTGAGACAGAGGAGTTGAATCCTCTCTAATGTCTTCTCAAGTCTGCCCATATGTTCTGCTTCTGATGCAGCATACACCAAAATGTCATCACCCAGATTTATGACTCCCTCAAGTCCTGCCAGAGCCCCTCGTATCACATTTTGAAATACCTCTGCCGCTGAAGATATCCCGAAACTGTGGCGATTGTACTGGTAGAGGCCCTGGTGGGACATGAAGGTGGTGATGTAGCAAGAGTCGGGTGGAGCTCCAGTTGGTGGTACCTGGATCGTAGATCCAACTTTGAAAATACTTGAGCTCCTTGCAACTCGTCCACCACGTCATCCAATGCCGGGGTTATGTGCCTCACCCTCTTGATAGCTTGGTTAGGAAGTCTCATGTACACACATATCCTCATCGACCCTGGATGTTTAGGTTTGTGTGCAACGACGATGGGGGAATATTAAACAACTGTAAATTATGATGGTGAACAATAAACTTCAGTGGTGGTGACAAGGAACGAAACCTTAGAGTGGACTCACCCGCAAAGAAGGCCTCTTGAATCTACTTGAAACCGGATACCAGGTAGGAAGTAGCTGAAATGAATCCCACTGGGTTCTCCCTTCCTTCCCGTGACAAAAGCCCTGGAAAAGAAGAGAACTCACAGGGAAACCCTCGAGTGGGAAGAAAACCCTGCGCGTCTCTTCCCTTGTCAGCCTTCTGATGTCTTCTAGTTGTGGCACCTCAAGGTAGAGAGTATCGTGTAGTCTGATGTCAGAAAAGTAAAGAGACACATTAGGCAAATGTAATGGGTAGTTAGACTCAACAGAGAAATCAATGCAAGTGGGAAGCAAGATGGAGCAAGCACCTGTAGCGGGCTGAGCAATGGTTATGCCAAAGACCGGGGATTCAGCTTTCGGAAGGATTCACTAAACAGGAAAAAAGGGGGTGAATATGGGCAGAGATACTGGAAGCAAAGGTATGTGGGTCTCAGATAAAAAGAAGTACCTGTTAGAGGAATCGGATTGCCTGCTGAACTGTGGTTCAGCTAAGTAGATAACTGTTTTATGGAAGTGAGGTTTTAGCTTGAGGAAGGAAGAAAATAAATTTAGAACTAATCTCTCCGAACAGATGGAAAACCAGAATTACCCTACCCGGTCCCTGTACCTCGGATGTAACCGAGGGAAGTTCCAGTTCGGACAAACGTGACTGATATGCGGCGTTCGGCCAAGGGGGAGGAGTCAGGTTGCCATGCGGATACACAGCAGCTAGACTGCTACCAAACGCTGTAGTCGCCATCTTGGGTGAAAAAATGGATGCTGCGTACTTTCTGGCCCAACGGCACCATAGCGACCAGCGCTTCCTAAGGGGCGTGACAGGGAGACCCATGGAGTGGGTCCCTCCACCCTTTCTATAATGTCTAACTTCAGTAGGTTCTCTAGTTCCAGTTCTACTTGATCTCTGAGGTGGAAAGGTATCCAGCAATGTTTTAGAGCTGTCGGGCGGACTGACTCATCAATGTGCAATTGGATGGGTTCACCTTGCAGCTTGCCCACTCCAATGACACCTTTTCGAACTTCTCCAGCACCTCATTTATATCTTCAATGTATACCCCGTAGGCAAAATTGACAATTCCCAGGGCTTCTGCCGCTGCACAACTCAGTAGTGAGTGACTGCTAATGTCTGTGACAAAGAACTTAGCTTTGATTTCTCTACCTTCGTGGACCACCCTGGTGAGGAAAACACCTTTAAGAGGTATGGGTTGGGTGCCACCAAATGTGAAGATCTTTGCCCTTGCTTTGGACGGTGGTGGGGTCTCTGGGAGACCGTCATAGTGACAAGTTGCCATCACACACACTGACACCCCCGTGTCCACCAACACTGGTGACTTTGCCCCCCCCACGGTCACAGTGCAGATGGGTTGTCTTCTTTTCTTGGTTTTGAGTGAGTCAATGCTGGAAATGAAAAAGATGTCTTCCTCATCCTCTTCCTCCTCCGCCAGCTCTTGTTCTACTGTGTCTTGTTCCACCACCGCTACATGCCACTGTCACCTCGAGGTATTATTCAGTGTCCTGCTCGGTCCTCGGGAAATAGTCACTGGGGTGAGAGCCTTGCACATTCTTGCAAAGTGACCCATTACCCCACAAAGGCCACATATCCTCCCTTTTGCTGGGCATTCTCCTGCATGTGGGAGGTCGTATCCACATTTTGGACAGGGTGTCGGGGTCTCCCCTCTCCTTGCATTCCATCAAGGCTTTCCTGACCTGGTGGCTTGTTTTCATCCCACTACACCGACATCTTCCAGCTTGAGCCAACGGACTGCAGCATCCATTTTGGTGGCACAGGTTTCTGCTAGTTCACACGACCTGCCCATCTCCAGTATGCGGGCCAGTGTGAGCCCTGGCTCGAACAATACCTGGTGTTACAGTTTCCCTGAGGCACAGCCTTGTATCAGCTGATTCCTGACCATGCCCTTTTCATTTCCCCATGCACGTGGCGTCCAAGTGCTTGAGCCGGCCATAGAACTTGTCCAGCGATTCCTCCTCCTTCTGTTTGGCAGTGCACATGACAAATCTTTCATAGTCCTGGTTCGCCAGCGGTAGGAAATGTTCTTTCAGCCAGTTATTAGCTGCCTGATATGAGTTGTCCACTGGAGTGAGAGATTTGAATATTTTGTGCACTTCGGATCCTGCGGAATAGATGAGTGTAGCTACCTTTGCTTCATCATCGGATTCTCCGGTGACTTTAAAGTGCATATCCAGTTTTTCTCTCCATAGAATCCACTTGGGCCCCAAACTGGATGGGTTCCCTGATGTATCGAATTTTGGCATCAGGCCAGGGTACCTTGTTGACACAGGGTTCTCCTCGCCCAAGGTTTTCTTGCAGCAGGATCTTGTCCTCCTGCTTGATGATCTCCTTCCTCGTCACTCATGGTTGGGATTGTAGACCACTGTGTGTGGCTGAGCGCACAGGCACCTCCCGTGGACCTGGAGGCCGCGACTCATATGTGTCTACAGACACTGGGCCTTGCGAGTGTGAGAGGTGCCCCAACCAACGTTGAAAAACAATTTTTCTTTTTCCAAATGAGCCTGTGCGGGCTGTCCAGTGGTGCCGTGCCCTGTAGGGCACGGTGTAGTGGGTCCAGAAATTATGCACATGGCGCACAAGCACTCCACGTGTGAAGCCGCTGCCGTAGGAAAACTCAAAATGGGGGTGCGAGTGTTGCATCTGACAGGTGTCAAAAGGAGTAGCTGCAGCTGCCCCTTTGTACAGCGTGCATCTGAAATCCTTTCCCCTGCCCAGGTGCCTCCCTCGTTGCCAGTGTTAAGAGTTGCAGAGCATGAGGAACCCTGTGTGCAGGCCTTGCCCACCCCCATCCTGAACAGAACACACAGACACAGGTCTTGCTCCGTCACACACCCGTGTGACAACATCCCAGGTACTTGGACTTCATGCCTGGCCACGGCTGTATCCACAGTGCTGCTGTCCATGCTCCTTCTGTGCTGGCTGCTAGTGAATGCATTGTGGATTGGGCATTTTCAAGCATTTATGTTTGCCTTTACCACACTTGCTTGTGGGGCATGCCCTTGTGGGTGCACATTGTGTTGCTACTTTCAGTATATAACCATGGCCTTTAATCAGTCATTAAAAGCGGTGGCCTCAGCTCCTGTCTCTATAAATGTTCGACTGTTAATCGGCGTATCCATTTCCCTTGACTTTCAGCACTGCATACATTGAGTGCCTATTTGGGCCTGAGACTTTGATACGCTAGTCTGGTGAGCACAGAGGTACTCATGAATGCATGTTTCTCTGCTTCGCATTGTTGCAGTGTGCATTTTGTGTTCTATGCAAAGTGTACAATAATTATGCCTGTAGGTTCTTATATGTATCTAAGTTCTGATCACTCTCTGTAACAAGCGCCACAATGCCCCGGGCTGCTGCGCCCTATACAAATATGAATAAATAAATAAATGTAGTCTTGGCATGTCCTTATTTGGCTTCATCATTGATCATTAGGCGGTTTTGTGAAGAGGTTTTTAGTTTCCTTATGTATTCCTAGAGGTGTGCTAGAAAGTGCCAAAATGGCACGAGTTGAATTTTTTTATGTTTTTCTTAGTGCTGGCGACAATGATTTCCGCGTCTTTGTAGACTTATATGACTGGTTTTGGGAAATCCCTTGATCGTGTGCCCTATGTTTTGGTGCACATGAGAAGCATGATCGCTGTGGTAGTGGAAACAAAAGCTGTGCAGCGACAGCTTGAATGATTGCAAGAGCAATGCCAAGTAAAATAGCAAGTATATAAATAGATGGCGTGCTTATTCCTAAATAACAGCCAGCTATGAAAGCGAGTGTTTTAATAAATAACTATAACAGCACAAATATGCAAGCATTTAGAAGAAATTACGATGTGGCACAGTGACAGAGCAAGATACTTCAAATACATTGTCAGACAGTGAGAAGCGTGTTGGATTTGGACAGAGTGAGGATCGTGGAACTCCTGGGCAGAGGATGGTGGCAGGCTTGGATCACATCAAACCTATGCTGACGTTGCAGTCACCATGTGGACTAGAGAAAAAAACTGGTAGAAATGGAACGGTGTAAAACCCGGAACAGGCCGGAACGGTACCCTAACATATAAAATGGCAGCAAAAAGCACCTGAAAATGATAACACACATGAAGAACATTTTGGAAATGGGATAGGTTGAATAATGTGCTGTCATTAACCCCTTACTGCCCAAAATCTAAATTTTCAGACGAAAAAGTACCCGGAACGGCCCGGAACGGTACCCTAATATATAAAACGGCAGCAAAACTCACATGAAAATGATGCAAACACACATGAAGAACATTTTGAAATGGCAAAGGATGAACAATGTGCTGTCATTAACCCATTACTGCCCAAAATCTATATTTTCACACGAAAAAAAACCCAGAACGGGCCGGAACGGTACCCTAACATATAAAATGGCAGCAAAAAGCACCTGAAAATGAGGCAAACACACATGAAGAACATTTTGGAAATGGGATAGGTTGAACAATGTGCTGTCATTAACCCGTTACTGCCCAAAATCTAAATTTTCAGACGAAAAAGTACCCGGAACGGCCCGGAACGGTACCCTAATATATAAAACGGCAGCAAAACTCACATGAAAATGATGCAAACACACATGAAGAACATTTTGAAATGGCAAAGGATGAACAATGTGCTGTCATTAACCCATTACTGCCCAAAATCTACATTTTAACACGAAAAAGTACCTGGAACGGGTCGGAACGCTACCCTAATATATAAAACGGCAGCAAAACTCACCTGAAAATGATGCAAACACACATGAAGAACATGTTGAAATGAGAAAGCTGCACCAATATGCTGTCATTAACCCATTATTGCCCAAAATTTACATTTTATCACGAAAAAGTACCGGAACGGTACCCTAACATATAAAATGGCAGCAAAAAGCACCTGAAAACGATGCAAACACACATGAAGTACATTTTGAAATGAGAAAGGTGCTCCAATATGCTGTCATTAACCCATTACTGCCCAAAATCTACATTTTATCACGAGAAAGTACCCGGAACGGGCCAGAACGGTACCCTAACATATAAAAAGGAAGCCAAAATCACCTCAAAATGATGCAAACACACATGAAGAACATTTTGAAATGAGAAAGGTGCACCAATATGCTGTCATTAACCCATTACAGCCCAAAATCTACATTTTCACATGAAAAAGTATCCGGAACGGGCCGGAACGGTACCCTAATATATAAAACGGCAGCAAAACTCACCTGAAAATGATGCAAACACACATGAAGAACATTTTGAAATGGCAAAGGATGAACAATGTGCTGTCATTAACCCATTACTGCCCAAAATCTACATTTTAACACGAAAAAGTACCTGTAACGCTCACCTGAATCCCTCGGAGGCGCAGGTCCGGGCTGGGAGATTTCACTGTCTTCTAGGGTCACGCGCAGGCCTCTGATAACACCCTGGATGGGCCCTCTCCTCACCGTAATTTTGACCCGGAGGGTGAGGTGTCTGCAAGTAGGAGAACAAAGGGTTAATGTACGTCTGGTTGGCCAATCCGACTTTCCCCTTTCTGGCCTCCCCACGTTTCTCGTAGGCTGAATGTGCTCACCTTAGATAGGTGAAAGCGGAGCTCTCCATCCTGCGTCTGTGCAGGGGCGCTAATGCCAGTTGCTTCACTGGTTCATAACCCAGCCTCTTGATTGCAGAGGATGGAATCGGGGAGCAAGGCCGTCGTTAACCGCACGAACGGTAAATGCTTGAATATGGAGTCTTATTTATATGTCCCCTTAAATGTCTCTTGCCTTTGCAGGTCCGGTATGCAGATACGGTAAGTGAGAAGAATGCCGGAGCTCGTGGAGGCACGTAAGTAAAAGAATGTTATTCGAAGTTAAATGCACTTCTTAATGTCTCTTTTCCCTTTTTCAGGTAGCCGTAGCAGCCGGCGTTGGAGATGGACGCCGTGGTACGTGCCGGAATAGAAGACACGTGAGTAGTGATGGCGTACTGTGCCCCTAATGATGTCCTTCTTGTTTTTGCAGGTGCGGTTGAACAGCGCTTGGCGGAGATCGAGGCGTAAGTAGCACAGGTAAGCAAAATATCACGGAGGTTCACTAACCAATGTCCTTTGTTTCCGCAGGGTTGTCGGAGTATGAAGAGTGCGGCACGCGGCCTCGGGATGCACCGATGGACGAGGTAAGTGCAGCGCTGGTTTGCCTTGCCCTAACCTGGTGTCCTTGTTCTCTTTCAGACGCTGCTGAAGACTGAAGACTGGTTTTCCGGGAGGTAAGATAAAGAATTCTTGTTCACAGATGCTGAAGCTGAAGATTCTCTGGAGCTGACACGGTGAGCGTCCTGCTGCTAGTGCAGAATAACGCGAAGCACGTTGCACTGATCGGGTGTGGTTTAAATAAGCCACTGGAGTGCTTAGGTGTCTCCTTCCACAGCCTTGCCCAGGCAAGAAAGAAGTTCCAGCTCTCAGGATAGTTCCAGTATCCAGTCCCAGGGAGTGGTGCTGGCCACACCCAGAAGGTAAAGTAGTTCCAGCCAGGAATGGATGAGGATCTCATCCTACAGGTAAGTTAGCAGCATGGTCTGCAGCAGGTAGGTCCACCCAAGCACCATTCCTCTCGATATGAGCCCGGCGCTTCCTGTGCCGGGACTGGATTCCCTTATGAGCCTGGCGCCACTGGCGCCAGGACAAGGTCCAAAAGGCCCCTGTGGGGACCGGCTGGTGCCTGGAATGGAAGTTGTGACCCTGCTTCCCAGGATGTTGGGCTGGATCTGACTCCTTGGAGGCAGCGGTCATGACAGCACCCCCCCTCAAGGCCCCTCCCAAGCTTGTCTTCTCTGGAGGCTTTGGCTTATTGGGAAAAGTTTGATGAAACTTCCTGACTAGACGAGGTGCATGGACATATTCTGAAGGCTCCCAAGATCTCTCCTGGGGGCCGAATCCCTTCCAATCAATCAGGTAGTATAGTTTCGATTTGGAAATTTTGGAATCCAAGATGTTTCGAATTTCAAATTCGAGTTCTCCATCAACCTGGATTGGCTCTGGAGGTTTAGTCAAACGGGTTCCGGGTTGCATAGGTTTTAGGAGAGAAACATGGAAAACGGGATGTATCTTCATCCGAGTAGGTAACTCCAATTTCACAGCCACCGGATTTATCACAGCCGTGATCGTGTAGGGTCCTAAATACCTTGGGTTGAAGGTGCGTGGTCCTTTTAGGGATAAATGTTTAGTGGACAGCCAGACTTGATCTCCTACTTGATATTGAGGGGCCTCTTTTCGATGTCGATCCGCTCCTTTCTTATACATTTCCTTGGCTCGTTGAAGGTGGGCTGTGGCTTCCTTAAATGCTTGAGTTATTGTCGCATGCAGATGGTCTACAGCGGGCGTTCCGAGAGCTTGAGGTGGATCCAAATTAGAGGTTCGAGGATGAATTCCATACAGCAGAATGGATTGAATTGTTGTAGGCGTATTCAGCAATCCAAAGGACATCCTTCCAAGTGCCCTCCGATTGTTGCAACATGCAGCGTAGATATTGTTCCAGAGTTTGGTTAGTCCTCTCAGTCTGCCCGTCAGTTTGGGGGTGATGGCTGGTGGAAAGTCGTACATCAATTTGCGCTAAACGACAACAATTTCGCCAAAAATGGGAAATAAATTGGCTCCCTCGATCGGAGATTAACACTGAAGGGAATCCGTGCAACCGGACGATGTTTTCAGGGAATTCTCGGGCCAAAACGGGAGCTGTGGGTAAACCTTTCAGTGGAATAAAAGGAGACATTTTTGAAAAAAGGTCCACGATTACTAGAATTGTGTTGTATCCGGAGCAGGGGGGTAAATCCGTGATAAAATCCATTGAGAGAGTATGCCAAGGGCAAGGTGGAATGTCTATTGGGTGTAGCAGACCTGACTCTTGTTTTGTGCGCAGATGCCGCAAGAAGCCACAAAATCTTTAATATCTTTCCTCCAAGATGGCCACCAAAAATGTCTTTTGATTTTCTCTAAGGTTTTGGCAACTCCAGGATGTCCTTCTATTAGTGAATCATGGTAGCAGGTGATGACCTGCTTCTGTAAGTCAACACATGGCAAATATAGTCTCCCTTGGAAATACAATAGATTCTGATCTATCGTAAAATCTTTTCCTTTCAGTTGCCAGTTCAATGCATCTTCAGGAGTTATTAGTTGACTGACTTTCGCTTCGATATCTTCAAGGGATAGCGTGTTGATTACTCCCAGTATCTTTTGTTCGGGGATTATTGGTACCGGCTCTGGATTAGCTGTGTGTTCGTCTACCCCTATTCGAGAAAGGGCATCTGCTTTTCCGTTCTTATTGCCTGGTCGATACGTGATCACAAAATCAAATTCCGCGAAGAATAACGCCCAGCGGAGTTGTCTCGAAGATTGGAGGTTACGATGATCAGTGATTACAGTGACAGTGTGCCGGGCTCCCAGGAGATAATGCCGCCAGGCCTTAAAGGCGGACTTAATTGCCAGAAGTTCTTTGTCCGTAATTGTATAGTTGATTTCGGGGGCCGAAAATTTGCTGGACCAAAATGCCACAGGGTGTAATTGGTGTGTTTCGGGATCTCTTTGTGATAGCACAGCCCCCATTGCGAGGCTGGATGCGTCTGTCTCGATGATATAAGGAAGTTCTGGAAGAGGATGCTTCAAGACTGGAGCGGAGATAAATTTGGCTTTCAATTCTTGGAAGGCTTGTTCGGCCTCTGTAGTCCACTCGAATTTTTTATTCTTTTTCAGGAGGGCTGTGATGGGTTGAACTACTCGAGAGAATTCTGGAATGAATCTCCGGTAAAAATTAGCGAAGCCCAACATGCTCTGTACTCCTTTCACGGAAGTCGGGCGGCCATTTGGTGATAGCGTCCACCTTTCTTGAGTCCATGTGAACTCCATTGGGTGACAAGATGAACCCCAAGAATTCGACTTCCTTTACATGAAAAGTACACTTCTCCTCTTTAGCAAACAAGCGTTGTTGACGAAGTCTCTGTAGAACCGCTGTGACATGTCTTCGGTGTTCAGCTTCTGAGGATGAGTATACCAGGATGTCATCGATATAAACAATTACGCACACATCAATAAGTTCTCGGAAAACGTCATTCATAAAGAACTGGAAGGCGGCCGGTGCGTTGCATAGTCCAAAGGGCATTACTTGATACTCAAACAATCCGAATTTAGTGCGAAAGGCCGTCTTCCATTCGTCACCCTCCTTAATGCGTACCAAGTGGTAAGCTCCTCTGAGATCTAGCTTTGTGTATATACAGGCACCTTTAACTTGGTCCAATAATTCGGGAATCAGAGGCAAAGGATATCTGTTTTTGACTGTAATCTGGTTCAGGGCGCGGTAGTCGATACATGTTCTCAGGTCACCTTCTTTTTTCGGAACGAAGAACAAAGCTGAAGAAACTGGAGATTTTGAGGGACAAATAAATCCGTTAGCCAGATACTGGTCCAAGTATTGCCTGAGATGGAGATTTTCTGGCTCAGTGAGAGCATATATTCTACTGCACGGAGGAGTAGATCCAGGTATTAGGTCTATCTGGCAGTCGTATGACCGATGCGGGGGCAAAGTGTTGGCCTGATCTTCCTGGAAGACGTCGTGGAACTCTTGGTATTCTGGAGGCAATTGGGGACTCTCGGAAGCAATGGCTGCTAGCCTGATATCGGGTCGAGGATAGCAAGTTGGGGCGCATTCTGGAAACCGGATTACGTTGGCTCGCCAGTCTATCTGAGGATTGTGCTTTTCCAACCAAGGAATTCCCAGGATTACTTAAAACTGCGGGGCCTTGATTACATCAAACACAATCTTCTCCCGATGTCCATCTTGGCATAGCAACGACACTTCCATGGTGGTGTGAGAAACCGGTCCGGAAGCTATTTCTGTACCATCCACTGTAGTGATTACGTCTTTAACCATCTTAGAACATAGAGGAAGATTCATCCTGGTTGCCATACCTTGATCTACATAGTTACCGATCGCTCCGCTATCAATGTATGCTTTAATAGCATGCATGCGATCTGGCCGATCTGGACTTATGAGGACCATAGGCATTACCAAATGCGAGGTCAAGGAACTGGTTTTAACGCTCGGCAAGCGGACCTCTACACTTGCCGGGCGAGGTCGTTTCCCGATTCTAGTTTTTCAGCATTCTTATCGGAAGCTCCTACAGTCTTCTTGACCGGTTTCACTGGACAATCACGAAGGAAATGTCCGGAATTCCCACAGTAGAGGCACAGCTGTAATTGTCTTCTCCTTTCCCGCTCCTTTTGGGTTAATGGTCCTTTAACAACCCCTATCTGCATGGGCTCCATGGAATCCTTTCCTTTAGCGGAGCTCTGAGGTCTTGAAAATATTTGGGTTTCAAATCTGGAACGATCGGTCTTCCTGTTCTGTAGCCGGTGATCTAATTGGACTACTAGGTCGATATAATCGGAACAATCTTGCGGAGGATTCACCACCTGTGCTAAGACATCTTTAAGTTCTCCACGCAGCCCTCTGCAGAAAAGTGTGATTCTCTTTTCCTCAGGCCACCTAGTCTCAACCACCAGTCTGTTAAAAGATGCTATGTATGCCAGGAGATCCTGATTCCCTTGTCTTAGTGATAGGAGTTCATTGTCCAAGGCCTGCCCCTGTGAGTGTCTTGCGAACAACTTTTCCATACTGGTCTGGAAATCTTGGAAGTTAAGGAGGATCAGATCATCCTGTGTCACAAGAGGAATGGACCAATCTGCAGCACTACCGCTAAAATAGGAAAGTACGAACGCTACTTTGGTTTGGTCTGTTGGGAATGCGGCGGGTCTACACAGAAAGTGCAAGCGGCATTGATTAAGGAATACTGCAAACCGTTTTGGATCACCAGAAAAACGTTCGGGCGGGGCCAAAGGCACATTCCCTGGCAGATTAATTTGCACCGGATTATTTGAGGTTGTAGGAGTGTAGCTCCCTCCCGAGTCAGGCAGAGATGTCTGTCCCGCTTGTGTTTGTAACAACTGTCTGGCCAGATCATCCGTTCGCTCTTTGGAAACGATCAACTCCCTTCGTAAAGCATTTGTCTCTTGGCGGAATGCCTGTACTTCAGCTCTCAGTGCCCCAAGCAATTGGGCCAATTGATCTGTGTCCGAGGTATCCATTGCGCCTGGGTGGGAAATTTGCGGTAGGCTTCGCGTTCTGTAACGCTCACCTGAATCCCTCAGAGGCGCAGGTCCGGGCTGGGAGATTTCACTGTCTTCTAGGGTCACGCACAGGCCTCTGATAACACCCTGGATGGGCCCTCTCCTCACTGTAATTTTGACCCGGAGGGTGAGGTGTCTGCAAGTAGGAGAACAAAGGGTTAATGCACGTCTGGTTGGCCAATCCGACTTTCCCCTTTCTGGCCTCCCCACGTTTCTCGTAGGCTGAATGTGCTCACCTTAGATAGGTGAAAGCGGAGCTCTCCATCCTGCGTCTGTTCAGGGGCGCTAATGCCAGTTGCTTCACTGGTTCATAACCCAGCCTCTTGATTGCAGAGGATGGAATCGGGGAGCAAGGCCGTCGTTAACCGCACGAACGGTAAATGCTTGAATATGGAGTCTTATTTATACGTCCCCTTAAATGTCTCTTGCCTTTGCAGGTCCGGTATGCAGATACGGTAAGTGAGAAGAATGCCGGAGCTCGTGGAGGCACGTAAGTAAAAGAATGTTATTCGAAGTTAAATGCACTTCTTAATGTCTCTTTTCCCTTTTTCAGGTAGCTGTAGCAGCCGGCGTTGGAGATGGACGCTGTGGTACGGAAGCTTGAATCCCTAACATATAAAATGGCAGCAAAAATCACCTGAAAATTATGCAAACACACATGAAGTACATTTTAAAATAAGAAAGGTGCTCCAATATGCTGTCATTAACCCATTACTGCCCAAAATCTACATTTTCACACGAAAAAGTACCCAGAATGGGCCGGAACGGTACCCTAACATATAAAATGGCAGCAAAACTCACCTGAAAATGATGCAAATACACATGAAGAACATTTTGGAAATGGGGAAGGTTGAACAATGTGCTGTCATTAACCCATTGCTGCCCAAAAGCTGCCCAAAAGCTACATTTTCACACGAAAAAGTACCCGGAACGGGCCGGAACGGTACCCTAATATATAAACCGGCAGCAAAACTCATCTGAAAATTATGCAAACACACGTGAAGAACATTTTGGAAATGGGGAAGGTTGAACAATGTGCTTTCATTAACCCATTACTGCCCAAAATTCAGTAAAAAGGCAGCTAATAAGTAAACTCAAAGAGGGACTTTGTGATGACATCTATATTGTACTAGAAAATCCTCATCTACCTAAATATACTCTAGTCACATAAAGGTAGAATTGTAACACTTTTGATTTGATTGACATGAAGGGAAATTATATATTTCAAAATATTACTGGAGGGTGACTACACCTTACTGAACACTAGAGGGAGCAGTAACTGTTTAGTTGTGTTCATAGTCAGGTTTTCCTTTATCACTTCCATATCCTTGTTTCAGGAAGTGGTAACATTTCACATGTTTCTTCTTCACTTAAATGTTGCAGCTTCATCTTGTCTGTGCTGATCACCTTGAGTTTAGATACAGGTCAGATTTATGTTTTTTTTCTCTCTGCAAGCCTTGAGCATAAGAGTGCAACAATGGATTGCTTCATGCTGACCAGATCATTTCTTATAGAAAAGCTCTGCTGCAGCAACTTTGACAAATGTAGGACCACCCTGCCTTTTCACTACTTGGTTGGAAAGAGGTCTTCAAGTGGACAGGGCCCAGCCTCATATGTGACACAGCAAGGATCATAAAAGGTCTTCAAGGTGGCTCAGCGGCTTATAAACACATTTCATGCAAACAAGGAAGCTTGAATCCCTAAGAAGGGGCCCTTAAAAATCAGACACATCATCTCTTCCTAGGAGAAACCTAGATGTGCATCATAAAGAAAGCTGTTTCATTGTTTTCTCTGTGTAATGTGTTATGTCTTTCTTTCTCCCCTGTTCCTGTGTTCTGAGCCTGGGTGCTGTGGAATGCTTGTAGAATACCTGCCTCTGGAATGTTGAGAGAGTGTTTGAGAGCTCCTTGCAGTTTGGAGGCTGGGGCTTGAATGATGGCATTGAGGCTTCAGCGGCCAATCAGAGAGGATGTTGTGACGTGGCTAATGGCTGAGGATGTCGAATGATGTGCCATTGAAGGGGATGGACAGCATCACACACTGTACAACGGTTTGCCGCTGCACGCCTCTAAGGGTTTGAACTGAGTCTCAGAGGAGGAGATGTGTCCTGATGGTAATGCTGCTGAAAAGAAAAAGCGGCAGGTAACATCTAGTGCGGCGCCCAGCATGGAATGCTATCCGAGCCGGAGCTGGGAGTTGTTTCAGGAGAGCCGTGTGTGTGCTGTCAGCATAGTGAACAGCTGGGTGCTGTGTTTGGAGACCCATGTGGGCACAGTCAGCTCAGTGAACAGCTGGTACCTGAAACAGTCAAGTTGGCAGTGATGGAGGTTGGGCCCAACGTGTGTTGGGGTCGGGGTCACAGGTACCAGCTTGACAGCTGCTCCGGGTATGGTGTGGATGGAACTATGCTGTATCCTGACTGCGTCTCTGGGAAGCAGGAATTGACTGTTCGCTGGGAAGAGCTCTGGGGTTTTTGCCTTGGTTGTGGGGCTGACCTGGGTGATTCAAGAAGTCAATATATGGCAGTTTTCCACAAGCTAGATCAGGGCTTTGTCATTTTTCAGGGAGCTGTCCATGCTGAACCGTGAATATTGATCAACAGTGTTATATGAAGTGAAGCCTGTTTGGGTGTAAGTTGTCCATTGGTACGTTGTGGATTGTGGCGGATCTGGGCCGTTGTCTTGATATGGGCCAAATCGTCCTCGGGACCAGCCCTCGGGAGCAATAATTACCCAATTCAGCCCAAAATACAGGTTCTATTGTGCTGAGCAGTGATCTCATGCTAGTGACAAATGACACCTTCAATAAGTTTTAGTATTTATTCTAAACAGTGAATTTCATATACATTTGGGATTCAAGCTAGAGAAGATTACAAAGCACAAAACTTAGAGAAATGCAAAATATAGAGAAACATAGAACGTAGATAAACATAGAGAAACATAGAGAAACACAGTCTTATGCCCCTTCAATCAGCACTGGGAGACCCTGGCCCTCATAAGCTAGCTGTAACAAGCCCCGCTCAGAGGACAGCGCTGCTGGGTGCCGTCAGAGCTCCAATTCCGGGCACTTGATCTTGCTCGAACCAAGTCCACAGGACGATCTCCCACCTGAGTCATGTGAGCATGCATATTTTATAATCTCGTGCTGCCCATCCATGACGCACAGTTCCAGAACTTTCCCTGTGCAAAATATAGGCTGGCTCATGGAAAAAACCCAACTCTGTTAATTTCCACTGTGCTTCTTCTGAGCCCCTCCCTGGCCCATCTGCGCGAAAGCTCAGGAATGTCTTATCAGTGCCATCCCAGAGAAAAGGAAGATTAGCTTGGGGCCATGCAGGGCTACCGTTAGTGAGGCAGAATATTCTATGGGAAGCAGGGATGTATTAACCCCATCTGCAAGCTCTAAAAGGCATGCACTCATAGCTTAGTGTTCATTGCGCTTAAGACTGGCTATCTAAGCGCTATATAGGTGCCATAATGTTCCAAACACTCCAAAAATGTCTATTAGCTACAGAGCTAGGGCCCTCTCCCTGCATGTCTATCAACAATGCATAATGTGACCTATCACCCATACTAGGCCTGCATATTCCTTGTAGCTCACTACTGCATAATGGAAGTGCTACAACAGACTACTGTCAGCATTTTTGGCACATACTTTGAATACACTATTGGCTTTCAGCGACTAATGCTGTCATCTAAAGCCCTGATTGGTAAGTATGCAATTTTGTGTATCACCACATTCCACCCCTATTCAACGTGTGTGCGACAAATGCTGACTAATACACATCAATATAGTATTTAGTGAAGTGATAAAGACCTTGGGGCTTTGCAAGAGGTTTAAGCAAACTATCTTCTAGCGGTCAGTTAGCGTGGCATGCAAGGTTAGTAAAAACACTACCTAAACAAAAATGTACACAAAGTGAACAGTGACATATACCCTTGCCAAAACCTGGCCTACACAAAAATACCTACACAAAGTGAACATGGGCATTTACTCTAGCCAAAACCTGGCCTACACAACAATACCTAAATAATTATTGTATAACTGATTGTCAGTTAAAAAGCAGCATGCATTTAGAATGTCAAGGCAATCCGGTGTAGTCTAATCTACAATGCACTATTGCATTTATGTATGGTTACCAATTGTAAACCTGGCAGCCTTTCACTCTAAGGGCCTACCCTCCCCCTGATCCCGGGGCATTCAAACGTGACTATGGGCTGTGTGATTAGACACATCCCCCATGTATGTGGAACCCAACCAGAAACCATCTAATTTCGTGAACAAGGTGAACCCATGGGCACCAGGTTATCTAAATAAAAACAATTCTACTAATTTACACCAAGCATGGCATGTGTTATTCATGCAATCAAAAGCAAGCAATTTGATCCATATGTTTGCTGGCAACTGTAGCTCTGTGTGCCAGTGTGTGGAGGATGGTCGCCCCCACTCAGTAAAAAGCCAACACCTGCTGATTTAACAATGTTTGCCATAAAATGCATCATGTGTATTTAGCAGTCTTGTTGACCTGCCCTATGGCAGAAAAAATGTCTTCATACCTAAAATTCTGCCATCTTCAGTGGTTGCCAATACTTGTAGCAATGTTGGGCGTATCAATGAACCCCACTAGGCTAGAAGTTCTATAGCAGAGCTGGCATCAGAACCCATAGTAACTAGCTTATTGTGCACAGTTTCTATGTCACAAACATATAAAGCTCCTGCAATTAATGAATCTAGCTCCCTAGCTACGCGCACTCTAGTGATGGGCCATAGAAATGGACTCCATTTGTAGCAGCTTGGTAGTACTAAGGAAACATTGCCTCATGATAAATCTATGTCTAAGTGTATCACTGTAATAATAGAGGTGTGCATTACCAGCCTACAATTTAAATGTTGCCTTACTACTGGAAAATCTAACATGTTCACAGTGTCTACCTATTGTGACTTGGAGAATACCCTTCTTCAAGTGGGATATCTACCATACACAATATTAGTTTTAGCTACAAACACCATACTGCCATCCGGCAGTGGCTGTTTCATGACACCATTGTGTGAAATGCATATAGTCAAGTTATAGTCCATAAAATCTTGGCGAGAACACTCGCTGCAGTTCTTGGTCAGAAAAACATCACATTAAACAAATTAAACAAATCGTTGTATCCATTCAGTGACAAAAGATGCTCGACAATGTGCCAGGCCAGTACGCTAGCAATTCCATGTGGATACTCATTTGTAGCGCTTTTCCAAAGAATTATTCCAAATGTCTACAATCAAAAAGGTGACTCTTTGCATTAGTGTGCTGGAGACAGCTGTCCCCACAAAAACATGAAACTGGTTGGTTTAACAAAAACCGTGTCACACACTATCAGGGTAATTCATAGAATTTCGCAGAAAAGTGTCGCAAGCGGCTGGCGCAGAGTGTCCGCGTGCGATTGTCTGCGCCAGGCACGTCCGCTAAAACCGATTTCCGCGCACAGCGTATTCATGGATTTTAGGCTCCCAAACCAGCCGTGGCGCAGAGTATCGCAGCGACCCTGCAGCAGCGCCAGTAACGCCCCCAAGAACGCCCTCGCGCAAGGAAAAGCCATCAAAATCGCTAAATCATCGCAAAGGGCTGCGCTAACCCTGGACCAGTTTACAGGGCTGCCAAACAAGGAACGCAAAGCGGGTAACGTGCATATCAGGGGTACGCGTGAAGTTATACACGCGATTAGCCAGGGTGCCAGGGTACGTGTATTTCAGGGGTGCACGGGAAGTTCAACGCGCGATAGTCCAGGGAACGTGTATTACAGGGGTACGCGGGAAGTTCAACACGCGATTGTCCAGGGCACGTGTAATACAGGGGTACGCGGGAATTATCACACGCGATTTGGCAGGGTACGTGAATTACAGGGTTGCGTGGGAATTATCACACGCCATTTTGCTGGGTATGTGTATTACAGGGGTGCGTGGGAATTATCACACGCGATTAGGCTGGGTGGGTCCTCACAGGTGTTCCCTGTACACCCTCCACGGCCCCTGCAGGCAGCCCACAAAACAGGGGACTACCCTGCACACCTGCTCATGTCCCCCTGCACCCCCACCCCCCAGCCACCAGGGGCACCCACCACCAGGCCCCCACCCATGTCTCCTACCACCCCCACCCCCCAGCAGTGCAGGGGCAGCCTCCACCAGGCCCCCACTCATGTCTCCCACCACCCCCACCCCCCAGCCACCAAGGGCAGCCTCCACCAGGCCCCCACTCATGCCCGACTCATGTCTCCCACCACCCCCACCCCCCAGCACTGTGGGGCACCTGCCAGCAGGCCCCAACCCATGTCACCCACCACCCCCACCCCCCAGCAGTGCAGGGATATCCTCCACCAGGCCCACACTCATGTCCCCTATCACCCCCACCCCCCAGCAGTGCAGGGGCAGCCTCCACCAGGCCCCCACTCATGTCTCCCAGCGTGCTACGTGTATTCTAGGGGTGCGCGGGAAGTTCCACTCGCGAATAGCCTGGGCGCGTGTATTTCAGGGGTGCGCGGGAAGTTCCACACGCGAATAGCCTGGGCGCGTGTATTTCAGGGGTGCGCGGGAAGTTCCACACGCGAATAGCCTGGGCGCGTGTATTTCAGGGGTGCGCGGGAAGTTCCACACGCGAATAGCCTGGGCGCGTGTATTTCAGGGGTGCGCGGGAAGTTCCACACGCAAATAGCCTGGGCGCATGCATTTCAGGGGTGCGCAGGAAGTTTTACACGTGATTTCAGCAGGGTACGTGTATTTCAGGGGTGCGCGGGAATTCTCACACGCGATTTGGCTTGGTACGTGTATTACAGGGGTGCGTGGGAAGTTACACACGCGATTAGGCTGGGTGGGTCCTCACAGGTGTTCCCTGTACACCCTCCACGGCCCCTGCAGGCAGCCCACAAAACAGGGGACTACCCTGCACACCTGCTCATGTCTCCCACCACCCCCACCCCCCAGCAGTGCAGGGGCAGCCCCCACCAGGCCCCCACTCATGTCCCCTATCACCCCCACCCCCCCAGTCACCAGGGGCACCCTCCACCAGGCCCCCACTCATGTCTCCCACCACCCCCACCCCCCAGCAGTGCAGGGGCAGCCCCCACCAGGCCCCCACTCATGTCCCCTATCACCCCCACCCCCCCAGTCACCAGGGGCACCCTCCACCAGGCCCCCACTCATGTCTCCCACCACCCCCACCCCCCAGCAGTGCAGGGGCAGCCCCCACCAGGCCCCCACTCATGTCCCCTATCACCCCCACCCCCCCAGTCACCAGGGGCACCCTCCACCAGGCCCCCACTCATGTCTCCCACCACCCCCACCCCCCCAGTCACCAGGGGCACCCTCCACCAGGCCCCCACCCATGTCTCCCACCACCCCCACCCCCCAGTCACCAGGGGCACCCTCCACCAGGCCCCCACTCATGTCTCCCACCACCCCCACCCCCCCAGTCACCAGGGGCACCCTCCACCAGGCCCCCACTCATGTCTCCCACCACCCCCACCCCCCAGCAGTGCAGGGGCAGCCCCCACCAGGCCCCCACTCATGTCCCCTATCACCCCCACCCCCCCAGTCACCAGGGGCACCCTCCACCAGGCCCCCACTCATGTCTCCCACCACCCCACCCCCCCAGTCACCAGGGGCACCCTCCACCAGGCCCCCACCCATGTCTCCCACCACCCCCACCCCCCCAGTCACCAGGGGCACCCTCCACCAGGCCCCCACTCATGTCTCCCACCACCCCCACCCCCCCAGTCACCAGGGGCACCCTCCACCAGGCCCCCACTCATGTCTCCCACCACCCCCACCCCCCAGCAGTGCAGGGGCAGCCCCCACCGTACCCCCACTCATGTCCCCTATCACCCCCACCCCCCCAGTCACCAGGGGCACCCTCCACCAGGCCCCCACTCATGTCTCCCACCACCCCCACACCCCCAGTCACCAGGGGCACCCTCCACCAGGCCCCCATCCATGTCTCCCACCACCCCCACCCCCCCAGTCACCAGGGGCACCCTCCACCAGGCCCCCACTCATGTCTCCCACCACCCCCACCCCCCCAGTCACCAGGGGCACCCTCCACCAGGCCCCCACTCATGTCTCCCACCACCCCCACCCCCCCAGTCACCAGGGGCACCCTCCACCAGGCCCCCACTCATGTCTCCCACCACCCCCACCCCCCAGCAGTGCAGGGGCAGCCTCCACCAGGCACCCACCCATGTCACCCACCACCCCCACCCCCCAGCAGTGCAGGGGCAGCAGGCAGTCAGGCAGCAGCAGGTGGGAGCGTGCTCGGGCTCTGGGGGGCAGTAGTTCGGCCTTCCGGGCAGGAGCGTGGTATTCCGTGTGCGTACGCGTGGCCAGCTTGGTACGGAGTGATTTGGCACGTGAAAATCCTGCACGTCAGCGTGAAAACTGAGGAAAGGCCCTCAGCGCGTAAGCGCGTCTGTGACGTGACCCGCACAGGTGTTTCCCACACAGCACGTGATGACAGAGCACACGTGGAAAGACTGCACCTCAGAGTGTAATCGCGTGTGATTGGTGGAAATGGCCCTACACGCAGAAGTGACAAAGCATGTAATTGGTGGAAATGGCCCTAGCGCGTACACGCCGTGTAAGTGACGCTGGACGTGTGGGCCTGTATAAAAGGTACGTGTAGAACACGTTTTCCTTGTACGTGCTTTTCGTGGAGAGCGAGTGGGTGAATTCTGTACTTCTTGTCGTTTCACACGCGATTTACTTCACGGCGTTTCAAGTTCGTATTCCCTGTTACCTCTGACAGCTTTTTCTCTTTTTTCTCTTTTACTGGTTTACCTGGGCCTGTTCCCTCAAACAGTGTTCCCTTCTACTGTTGTCCTGTCTCCTCAGACAGCGTACAAATCTTCTTTTGGCGGGGGTGTTGCCAACCAAACGTGCTCCTTTTACACGCTCGTTTACCAGGCAGACGGTGAGTCACGCACGTATCTAACATCTGTGCTTGCCCCGTGTGTAGCCTACCCCTTCAGAGGTCATTCTAGGCTGCGTGTGACACGCATACGTTCATTCTTGTGTTACTGGGTGCCACAGCGTATTGCAGGTTTTTCTTTCTGCACACGTGGTCTAGGAGGGGTTGCGTGCACGTCATCTCCCTTTTTTGGGCCTCCTGTGCGTTGCGTGACCCGTCATCTTTCCCCAGGGGTTACAATCAGCCTTGCTAGAGCACTAGGGTACAATTACCATCTGGTACCCAACCCCTTTGACCCCCAATTGCCCAGGACAATAGTCTACATCCACTCCCATACGCACATTAACATCAGTGCCATGGCTGGGAGGCGAGGATTCCGTAAGGGTGGCAAAGGTGGAAGAGCCACAAGTGGTGGCCGTGGTGGATCCGGTAGGGGACGTGGTCGTAACTTGCAGGGTGAGCCTGTCCCCCCATGTGTGGAGGACCAGTCACGGGCACCCATAATCCCCCCCCCCCTCCCGTTGAGGCTGATGTGGCTGACACCATCCATGCTCATCCCTTGTTGGACCAGCCCATTGTGGCACCAGACCTGGCTGACTCCATGGCTGACTTCCAGGTCAGCAGGGCTACGACACGTGCGCTGGTGCACGTTGATGCCATCATGCCACGTGGATCTGGGGCAGCAAGGTCATCTGCTGCACCAAGGAGGCGGGGCGGAGAGGCTGCAGGGGCAGCTGCGGCTCCATCCACCCCAGCCCTCACACACCCAGCCAGGACAGTGTCGGTCCTAGTCCATGCTGCTGACATTCCCCCTGACACCATCACACTAGAGCCAATGCCTGCACCAACTCCCATGCTGAGTGTGCAATCCCACACTCCTGATACAGAGTCCACCAGGGCTCCTGCCCCTAGTGTCCAGAGCGGCGCAGGACACTCAGGATCACCACCACCTTCCAAGCGGAAGAGGAAGAGTGCTCGTCCGGCACAGGCTGATGCCCCAGACACGGCTACACAGTCCGGCCCGTCCAGGAAGCCCAGCTTCACGGATGACGAACTGAATGCACTTGTCGAGTATGTGTCCGGACATGACAACGAGATGGTCATTGTTGCAGGATCCAAGACCACACCTGCACAACGCCAGGCACACTGGCAGACCGTTGCGGACATCGTAAGTGCCCTTGGAATCGTGAGGCGCACAGCCAATGATTGCTATAAGCGCTGGAATGACCTAAAGCGCAGGGCAAAGAGTAAGCTGGCCTCAAGTAATGCCGCAACTCTAGTGACTGGAGGTGGGTCTCCAGTAGTAGACATGGAACTCACTCCACATGAGTCAGTCGCTGGGACCTACGTCACGGAGGAACAGATTCAAGGCGTGGCAGATCTGGCTGATTACGAGGCATTGTCCGGTGAGTGCACATGCATGTGTGTGTCATCCATGTGCATGGTGTGTGTGTGAGGGCTTCTGTTTGTGTGCCAGGTGAGAGTGTGTGCGCCTGAGTCGTATGGGTCAGCCATGTGCTTCATGCAATACTTCCTGCACAGCTGCATTTGGCCATAGCAGTATCCCTTCTGCCAACAGTAGACATCTAGCCCAACTGCACGCCAGTTGCCCTTGAAGTGTCACCTTGCCACAACATTGTTGCTTATTTTTCACTGTTCATTCAGTCAGATTGTTTGCATTCCCCCACTTTTACTAGCCATGTCGCTGTCCACTAGTCACATGTCTGACATGGCAATGGTGAAGTGGAGTGACTTTGTTACCTGGATATCATTTGTACACACATGTCCCTGTGCAATTGGACCATTTCAGACTGGCAGCTCCAGGTGAAAAATCTGACCTGTTAGAATTAGAAAAGCAATTATATGCGGGAACTGGACTGAATGAATAGGTGCTGCCCTCCTCTCCATCTTCACTCAATAGCAATGGTACATGCCATCTGTGTGATGGCATGTGTGTTTCACCTGGCAATCACAGGCCAATGTGTGATGCCACTGCCAGGCAGCATGCAGAAAATGTGTTCATTTTCCATCTTGGTGTCATCAGTGTGTGCCATTTGCCTGCACTTCATACGCAGTGAGGGTGCATGCATGGGAGGGTTTTAGTCATGTGGGACATGTGTCAATCAAGTACTGGTTCTCTTGCTTCTCAGCCCTCATTGTGTGCCATGGTGCTAATGCCTGTTTCCATTTCTTTGTTTTCATGTCTTTGCAGGGGAAGACGCACCTGATACTGCTGGGGTTGTGGAGATGGTGCAGACCCAGGAGGGGTCCGAGGGCCCACCAACCACCAGTGAGGGACGTGGTGTGGTGGTGGGGGAGAACCCACAAGTGCTGGAGGTCGTGCTCTCAAGGGGTGTCTCTGGCTGCACCTCCCCCGAGCTGTACTCAGGTGTTGATTCGGATGAGACCTACGTGCCGTCGCAGGTGAGTGTTCCAGGGAGGGATTCTGTTCTGTCTCACCCACCTGCACCAGGGTCAGAACCCTCCATGGGGATGTCAGTGTTGGCAGCTACGCCTTCGGTGGTTACGGATGCAGGGTCACACTCCGCGACATCTGATCCTGTTCCTGGGCCAGCAGATCAGAGGGGGAATGCAGTCCTGCAGCCTCAGGCAGTGCTGGCACAGCAAGGCGCAGTTCGCCTTGCCCCAGACAGGTGTGGTGCCCGCCGACGTGGTGGCCGTACGCCACCCGGCAATACCGCATGGGAGCAATCCATTTACGGTATGGCAACCCAACAGGCTGCATCATCCGAGATGATGGCTCAGGCCATGGATAGGGTGGCCACTTCCATTGTCCCCCCAGAAAGGCTGATGGAGCGACTAGAGCAGGCAACCGACTCCATCTGCCAGTCACACAGGGAGGACATGTTGGGGTCCAACAGGGACAGGCAGGCGGCACTGGCGACTCTGCAGGAGGCCATCTCCATTGAGTCCCAGGGCCACAGGGAAGCCCTGAGGCAGGAGCTCCTTCACCTCAGGACGACTCTTGTTGAGCTTGAGGCTTCAACACACCAAAGGACAGAACAGCAGCTGGAGCGTCTCACCCGTACGCTCTCAGCTGAGATGCAGGCAACGAGGGCGGAGGTCCGGGCATCCCGTGAGTTGTTGCATGGGGACCTCCGCACACTCATCCTCCAGAACCAGACCTACCACACCCGCATGCTTGCAGCCATGGAGGAGCAGACTAGGGCCTTGAGTGGGCTGCCTCCCATAGTGCAACCACCTCCGGATGCAGCTGCACAGGGTGATAATAGCGACAGCAGTGATACTCCCACAACAGGGTAGCCGTGTGGGCCATGAGCCCATGGAGGTGTTTTATTTTCCCAGGATCCACGCAGGTGGGTTCTGGTGTGCATCCTGTCCTCGGACCTCCTGGGTGGCCTCCCCAACCCCCCCGGGCCCATCAATGGCCATTTTTGATTGTTTCTTATTTTTATTTTTATTGTTATTTCTTTTATTCCCTATTTTTTTGGGACGATTTGTTGGCTTCCGTGGTTCCTGTGGGCATTCGCTGCATTGTGGCTGGGCACATGCAGGCTTGTAATGAATTTGGTTCAGATGCTTGGGGTGTGCCCAAGTGACAGTGAATTACACAGTGACGTTGGACTCCCATGAGCTGTGTGGGCAGTCTGTAGTCAATACTGTGTATACATTCCTAGTGCATATTGCTGTTGTGTTGTACACTGCATGTTGCATTGATGTGTAACTCATCTTCTGTGTCTACCTCCCAATTTGCAGGTCCCTTCCTCATGTCTACACAAGGACCTCTAGTCTGGAGATGGGGTCCATGTTGGCAGCAGTGCACCTACAACTCTACATGGCGCCAACACTGCACAGTTGGTAGTGGTGGGAGTGCAGGCATTTCCAGGTGGTGAGACTACTAATATGTAACATTTGTGATGTCATGTTAATGGTACTACGTGCTCAAGTATGTTGTTGGTCCGGCATTGCTGTGAGCATTTCAGGTGTTGCAGGTTTCTAATAGGGACACTGTACATAGTGAGACTAGTGTCATGTTGTGGGGATTACTTTGTTTACCTGCAATTAGCATGACATGGCACGGTGTGTCGTGTGGCGGTGCTGGGGTTGGGTTGGCTGACATGGCACTGTCCTCTTGTTGCATTTTGCAAGTGGGTAATCATTTTAGCTGCTTGAATGTGTAACTTCACAAAACTGCATTGGTGGTGTCTGTGTGGGTAGGGATGCACACATTGTGACACTTCCAGGTGAACAATCTCAGGCTGATATGGTATTCACGGTTCATTCTCCAGACATTCAGGATCAGTGTCAGGTTGAGTCATCATTGATTGTCAGATGGAATGTGCCAGGGCAGTGTGCACTCCACAGGGGTGTGATTTCTATGTGAAGTAATTAGCCACTAGCTGTGTACGGGCTGCCTCCCCCCATGCCCTTTCCCCTCCCATGCGCAGCGGCTGTGCATGTGGTTGGGGATGTGGGGCCACCACCATGTCCACGGCCAGGCCCCGGCGTGTTGCAACGTTGTGTGCAGGACACATGCTGCCACTATGATCCTGCACACTACTGGGGGAGCGTATAACAGCTGCCCGCCAGAACGGTCAAGGGAGCGAAAGCGTGACTTTAGCACTCCGAATGTGCGCTCCACTATGCCCCGGGTCGTAATGTGGGCTGTGTTATATCTTACCTCGGGTGGCGTGGTGGGGTTCCGAATTGGCGTCATCATGTGGGGGCTGAGAGGGTAGGCACTGTCCCCTGTGGAGGTGGTGATTGGTATCATTGGTGGGGTTGTGACCTTGCTCAGTATCCAACATGCATGCATGTGCAGTGGCATACATACTCACCAAGCAGCCATGTATCGCCATGCCGCCCAGCTTCTAGGTCCCGGCTTAGGGTGGACATTCGGTAAATGAAGCTGTCGTGGGTGGAGCCGGGATAGTTGGCATATACTGAGGTGATGATTCCCTTGGCATTACATGCTACCTGCACGTTGATGGAATGCCAGTGCTTGCGGTTCCTATAGATGTGCTCAGATGCCCTGGGGGGACGTAGAGCCACATGGGTGCAGTCGATGGCACCTAGCACTTTGGGGAATCGTGCCACACCGTAAAAATCCAGGGCGGCAGCATGCCTTTCTGCAGGTGTTCTGGGCAGGTATATGTGCCTGCGGACTGATGGGCGTGCAGTCATGATGTTCAAGACCTGGTGTAGGCAGCGTGACTGGGTGGCCTGTGACACCCCACCCACTATGGCACTTGTCCGCTGAAATGATCCAGTGGCTAAGAAGTGCAGTACATTGAGGACCTTCTCCAGGGGGCTGAGTGCTTGGGAGCACAGGGTGGGTGATGTGAGGTCATCCTCCCACTCACTCACCAGGTCCAGTATAATGTGTGGTGGAAACCTGTACCTCCCATACACCTGGTCATCAGGCATCCCGAAAAGGCTGGTTCTGGGTGTGAATATTCTGGCCCTGACTATCCTCCTCCTCCTCCTTTGGTAGCCCACTGCCACTGCTGCTAGGAACGGTATGTTCATCCTGGCGTCTGAGCTTGTTATTGTTAAAGTGCGCAAATTTATGCTTTGCGCGTGTTCTAGGCAAGCGTGTGACCCGCGCACCCCTGCAATCCAGTTCCCAGTCCAATAGCGTGTGGAAATTCACACGCACCACGGGATACAGCGTGTGACCCGCGCACCCCTGGAATCCAGTTCCCAGTCCAATAGCGTGTGGAAATTCACACGCACCACGGGATACAGCGTGTGACCCGCGCACCCCTGGAATCCAGTTCCCAGTCCAATAGCGTGTGGAAATTCACACGCACCACGGGATACAGGTTCGCTGACGTACTTGCGTGTGTAAGTGCCCGCCCACCCATTAAATACACGTACATAGGCCAATCGCGTGTACGCGCACTTTTGTCCAATTACACGCGATGACACTCTGACGTGCAGTATTTCCACGTGTGCCCCGTCATCACGTGCTGAGTGGGGAACACCCGTGCGGGTCACGTCACAGACGCGCTTACGCGCTGAGGGACTCTGGTCCAATAGAATCGCGTATGCGTGCTGACGCGCTTACGCGGTAAGGGCCTTTCCTCGGATTTCACGCTGACGTGCAGGATTTTCACGTGCCAAATCACTCCGTATCAAGCTGGCCACGCGAAAACACACGGAAGACCACGCTCCTGCCCAGAAGGCCGAGTTACTGCCCCCCAGTGCCCCGAGCAGCCTCCCACGTGCCATCTGCTGCTGCCTGCCTGCCTGCATGCCTGCTGCCACCGTGCCCTGCCATTTGGTGCCTGCACATCAGCCATCTGCAGGGGTCCAGTTGCTGTGTCCACCCCTGCTGGAACTGAAGACTCCCGACTGGGATTACATCGCTCCACAGCCCAGCCCCAGGACCCAGTTGCCCACCCACACCTGCCTCTGGGGTTGCCATGTCGGGCACTTCCACATCTGGCACCAGTGGCAACCCCAGGCCAGAGGGGCAGAGGGGCACCAGCTTCACTGCCACCGAAGTTGGTGTCCTGGTGGAGCATGTCCTGGGGCAGTATGATGCCCTCTTTGGATCGTCCCGCGCCAGCAAGGAAGGACGGCAGAGGATCTGGGCCGACTGTGTGGTTGCCATCAACGCGGAGGGGGTGGCAACCCGCGACGTCCTGAAGATCAAGAAGCGCTGGGAGGACTTGAGGTCCAGGACCCTTGTGAAGGCCCGGCGCCTCGTGGAGGGGGGCCGGGGCCGCATGAGTTCCATCCAGATGAGGGTCCTGGAACGCGTACGCCCAGCGCTCCACGCCCAGATCCTTGAGAGGGAGGCCCGTCTGGAGTTGAGCGGTAAGTGTCCAAGCATTACTGTGTGAGACAGGGCATGTTGCGGTGTGCTGGTTCTATGATACTTGCCTGTATGTGTGCCATAGGCCATGTATGCATGTATGTGTGCAGGGACATATGGTAATGCATGTGCGACCAGTGATGTGTGACCCACATGGTTGTTGCATGTGTTCAAATGCCGCATGGGGAGCCCTATGCAGATTTTGAACATGAGAGCATGCCAGTCTCTGTACCTGGACATGGGTGGGGGTGAGGGATGGGTGCTGATGCCAGGTACATATATGGTAGCCATGTCTGTGTGCCTGACCTGCGTGTCTGTGACTTGTGCATGCCATGGATGCATGACACATGTGTGTGACAATGCACAGATTCAGTGAAGCAGCCAAATTACCCTTGTATCCGCTGTGTTTGGTGTGTTTGGGGGCAGATGGATGTGACTGAGGTGAAGTGTGTGCATGTGATAGGCATGAGCCATGATGCATGTGAGTTACATATCATTGAATGTTTCAAGAGTCCATTGGACATGCATGGAAATGTCCATGGCATGCACCATGCCTGTTACTGTGTGTGTTTTGCCTGGACTGACCCATGTGTTGTGGAGGGACATGATGGAAGTGTACTTTGACAGTGGTGCTCATCTGCTATTGCTTCCTGTCTAGGGGACCATTGTACAGTACCCTGATGCTTGTGTTCTTTGTCTCCCTCTACGCAGCGGCTAGTGAAGAAGAGGGCGGAGACGGCGCTGTGGAGCAAGGCGGCGGGGATGCCCCCCACGGCTGCAGCGGAAGGGGTGGGTGAGCCCCCACAGGGGCCTGCTACGGTGGGAGACGGTGAGGAGCCATCCAGGTTGGTGGTTTGCACAGAGGAGGAGGAGGCCGCCACTGGGGCACACATGGGGCCTGGTGGGGGCATCCCTGCTGGTGCAAGTGGTGCAGTCCAGGGCCAGGGGCAGGAGGCAGCACAGGTCACCGTGGAGGGGCCTGTGCATGTCGCTGTCCCTGACCCTGTGAGTGCACCACCATGCACCAGCAGGGATGCCCCGTCCCAGGCCCGTCCGCAGGTAGAGGGGATGTCCATGTCACCTGACTCCCCTCCACCTGCGGATGTGGGAACCCCTGGCGGTGCGGAGAAGGTCCTGATTGGGGTCGCGATGCGCACGGCTGTGATTCGTGATGCCGTGCGTGCTTCCCGGGAGGAGCACGCACGTCATCACGAAGTGCACCGTGCCGACGTGGCCCAATTGGGATCGGCCATGTTCAGGGGTTTCCTGCATGTGTTGGCCAATGTGGCGGCCCTCTCCTCCTCTGTGCAGGCTATCCACCAGTCGTTCTCCTTGCCGTCTTCCAGCCCAGATGCCACCAGGGCCCCCTGTGGACCTGCCCCGACCAATGCAGCCAGCTCGGTGGGGATCCCATCCCTGCCACAGTTGGGAGTCGGAGGTCCAGCAGGGGTGGACAACACAGCAACTGGACCCCAGCAGATGGAAGATGTGACAGCATCATCAGGCAGGGCACGTGCACGACGGCGTCGGTGGTTTCCATCAGCCTCGATGCCGTCATGCTGGCAGAGGCAGTGGCGTCGGAGGCAGCAGCGGGCTCGACGTGGGAGGCATCATGGCTCGGGGCCATCAAGATCAGAGGGGCAGGCATCGGCCGGAGGGCAGGGCAACCCTGGGATGGTGGTGTCTTCCGTATGGGAGCAGTTGGTCCAGCGGATAGGTGCGGAGCGGCAGCGGGCGGAAGAGGAGCGGCTCGCCATGGTCAGGGCGGAGTTCTCCATGCGTCGGGCGTTGAGGCGGGCTGAGTGCCTCGAGGAAGCTCGCAGGGAGTTTGAGCTGAACATGGGGTTATCCCTGCGAGACCTCGGGGCCAGGACAGAGTCCCGCCTCCAGGACATCGACATGGAGTTCGATGATGCCCTGGCCAGCAACATCAACAAGTGAGCCGCAGGACTTGCCCGCTGCCTTTGTATATAGTTATATAGTTAGTTAGTGTTAGGTTTCCTTTATTTGTTTTTATTATTTTGGACCGCTCGGACAATGGCCACTTTTTTGTATATATTTTTTTCATTAGGTAGTAGTAGGTTTCCTTTATGGTGTTGGGCTCATGGACCCTGGTACATTCCTGTATTTAGTTTGTTTTTTGAGGGAACATTTTCTTTTTTTCATTATTGTGTTCACCATGTGGAAATGGTTTTTCATTCTTTTGCTTCTACTTGATATTGCTTTGGTCAACATTTGTTTTTGTATTCCTTTTTCGTTTTTTGATTTTTACTTTTGTTCTCCAACATGGACCATTTATTTTGTTATCCACATAGTTGTATGTTTGATTTGTTTACTTATTTTTAATCTTTAATACATTTTTTATTTTTACTTCCACTTGTGTTATTTTGTCTTTGGTTTCATACATGTCATGATATGGGTTTTGACATTCACTTGCAGCCATTGTGTATGTGTGTGTGACGGACATGTGTTCATTTACATACTTGCCATTGGGGTTGTGTCATGTAATTGCATTCACTATGTGGGTGGATGCAATCCTTGCCTGGGTGTTTGTGCTGGGTATGCTGCCCATTACTGCCATGATTGTGTATCGTCAGGACCTGGGGGCAGGGGGACATGGGTGGGGGCCTGGTGGAGGCTGCCCCTGGTGGCGGGGGGGTGGGGGTGATAGGGGACATGGGTGGGGGCCTGGTGGAGGGTGCCCCTGCACTGCTGGGGGGTGGGGGTGATAGGGGACATGGGTGGGGGCCTGGTGGAGGGTGCCCCTGGTGGCGGGGGGGTGGGGGTGATAGGGGACATGGGTGGGGGCCTGGTGGAGGGTGCCCCTGGTGACTGGGGGGGTGGGGGTGATAGGGGACATGAGTGGGGGCCTGGTGGAGGGTGCCCCTGCACTGCTGGGGGGTGGGGGTGGTGGGAGACATGAGTGGGGGCCTGGTGGAGGGTGCCCCTGGTGGCGGGGCGGTGGGGGTGATAGGGGACATGAGTGGGTGGCTGGTGGAGGCTGCCCCTGCACTGCTGGGGGGTGGGGGTGGTGGGAGACATGGGTGGGGGCCTGGTGGAGGCTGCCCCTGCACTGCTGGGGGGTGGGGGTGGTGGGAGACATGAGTGGGGGCCTGGTGGAGGGTGCCCCTGGTGACTGGGGGGGTGGGGGTGGTGGGAGACATGAGTGGGGGCCTGGTGGAGGGTGCCCCTGGTGGCGGGGGGGTGGGGGTGATAGGGGACATGAGTGGGTGCCTGGTGGAGGCTGCCCCTGCACTGCTGGGGGGTGGGGGTGGTGGGAGACATGGGTGGGGGCCTGGTGGAGGCTGCCCCTGCACTGCTGGGGGGTGGGGGTGGTGGGAGACATGAGTGGGGGCCTGGTGGAGGGTGCCCCTGGTGACTGGGGGGGTGGGGGTGGTGGGAGACATGAGTGGGGGCCTGGTGGAGGATGCCCCTGGTGGCGGGGGGGTGGGGGTGATAGGGGACATGAGTGGGTGCCTGGTGGAGGCTGCCCCTGCACTGCTGGGGGGTGGGGGTGGTGGGGGCCTGGTGGAGGCTGCCCCTGCACTGCTGGGGGGTGGGGGTGGTGGGAGACATGAGTGGGGGCCTGGTGGAGGCTGCCCCTGGTGACTGGGGGGGTGGGGGTGGTGGGAGACATGAGTGGGGGCCTGGTGGAGGGTGCCCCTGGATGGTGGGGGGTGGGGGTGGTGGGAGACATGAGCAGGTGTGCAGGGTAGTCCCCTGTTTTGTGGGCTGCCTGCAGGGGCCGTGGAGGGTGTACAGGGAACACCTGTGAGGACCCACCCAGCCTAATTGCGTGTGTAACTTCCCACGCACCCCTGTAATACACGTACCAAGCCAAATCGCGTGTGATACTTCCCGCGCACCCCTGAAATACACGCGCCCAGGCTATTCGCGTGTGGAACTTCCCGCGCACCCCTGAAATACACGCGCCCAGGCTATTCGCGTGTGGAACTTCCCGCGCACCCCTGAAATACACGCGCCCAGGCTATTCGCGTGTGGAACTTCCCGCGCACCCCTGAAATACACGTGCCCAGGCTATTCGCGTGTGGAACTTCCCGCACACCCCTGAAATACACGCGCCCAGGCTATTCGCGTGTGGAACTTCCCGCGCACCCCTGAAATACACGCGCCCAGGCTATTCGCGTGTGGAACTTCCCGCGCACCCCTGAAATACACGTACCCTGCTGTAATCGCGTGTGGGACTTCCCGCGCACCCCTGAAATACACGTACCCTGATGGAATCGCGTGTGGAACTTCCCGCGCACCCCTGAAATACACCTACCCTGATGGAATCGCGTGTGGAACTTCCCGCGCACCCCTGAAATACACGCGCCCAGTATATTCGCGTGTGGAACTTCCCGCGCACCCCTGAAATACACGTACCCTGGCTAATCGCATGAAAAACTTCACGCGAACCCCTGAAATACACGTAGCCCGCTCCCCCAGGCCCGATCGCGTGAATACACGTAGCCCGCTCCCCCAGGCCCGATCGCGTGAAAAACTTCACGCGAACCCCTGAAATACACGTAGCCCGCTCCCCCAGGCCCGATCGCGTGAAAAACTTCACGCGAACCCCTGTAATACACGTAGCCCGATCCCCCAGGCCCGATCGCGTGAGAAACTTCACGCAAACCCCTGTAATACACGTAGCCCGCTCCCCCAGGCCCGATCGCGTGAAAAACTTCACGCAAACCCCTGTAATACACGTAGCCCGCTCCCCCAGGCCCGATCGCGTGAAAAACTTCACGCGAACCCCTGTAATACACATAGCCCGCTCCCCCAGGCCCGATCGCGTGAAAAACTTCACGCGAACCCCTGAAATACACGTAGCCCGCTCCCCCAGGCCCGATCGCGTGAATAACTTCACGCGAACCCCTGAAATACACGTAGCCCGCTCCCCCAGGCCCGATCGCGTGAAGTTGTACCCTGCTGAAATCGCGTGTGAGACTTCCCGCGCACCCCGGTATACACGCACACGTATTTTTTGTCAGCGGGTGTCCGTGTTTGTGGGTACCCCTTTGCACGTCATTTGTCCTGGAGGGCCACAGTATGGGACATTCATCATGGCAGTATATAGGGGCTATTTGTTGGCGCACCTTTTGGCGCACATTTCATACAGCCGCAGAGACGCTACCGCCTGCTTTCTTGTGGCGGTCGTGTTTGTGCCTGTGCGCTGGTTTGAGCGTGCGCTTTTTTGCCCTATTCTATTCCATGAATACATGTTGTAGGCGAGCGTGTGGGCGTTCCGCGCACTTGTGCCCTGTACTTCCCCCGTGATGCCCACGTTTTTGCAAGTTGTTCCCCATTCCGAGTGTTACGCCCGTGTTCCGCCTACTTTTGTTGCGTGCGCCGCGCTATGTGCGAATTTCGCTGTGGCCTGTGCGATTTTCGCTGTGACCTGGCACACGCTGTTAGATGGCCTCTGCGCCAACGTGCGCGGCGCACTTTTTTATCGCACATCCGCTGGTTTTCTCGCGCACGGCCTTCCATGAATCGACGTGCGCTGCTTTTCGTGCGATTTTCGCACTTGCACTGCGATTTTCGCTATTCCACTGCGATTCGCACATTTTTGCCCACTTGCGCCGCGCTAATTATTCCATGAATCGGCCTGTATGTGTCATAAAATCAAACATCAAGTCAGTCATGGTTTCATTTACCTGCCTTAAGCTGGCTGTAAAAGTATCCAGGGTTTCAAAGATTACCATTTCAAATTGGAGCTCACACACTTGGCAGCATTACTTCAAATTAAGAATCTTAACCTACGCACAGGTGACTTTGATGTGCGCACTCATCTTATCTCAAAATAAATTACGCTCCTGCTTGCATAATTCTGCTGCCCCAACAATTCATAAATCATTTTCCTGCCTACGTGCAACGTAGAAGTTTTTTTTTTCTTCAAAAAAGCAAAGCATCTCTGGTTAAAGCAATTCAGTTGGAAGAGCAAAACCATTTCGTTTTTTCAGATTCATCTCAAAAAGTGCATTTAAAAACCATTTTTCAATGTGTTAGCATTCAAGTGCTGTGTCTCACAGCTGTTTGTGGTGCATGATGTTACAGTCCACAACTCATTGTCCACAGTCCTTTAAACAAGAAAGGCAAGACAAGTCAATTAAGTCATTTCCAGCAACTGAATCATTTGAATGTGCAGCATCAAATATTTGATAACTAGCCAAGTCTGCACCGTGCCAGTTCAGCAAAAGTTATTACTCTGTTGGACACCTTTCGCAGGTTGCAGAACAAATGTCCTCATACGTCATGCATGTTAGCAGCATTGAGTGCGGGGCAGGACATTTCGTAGTGACTCGCATATTTCATCACGCAGTGACTCGCTTTCTCTGAGAATGCGTATGCTTGACTGATCATTGTCACCCACAAATTCCACACATCTACTTCTGTTATGGCACGCAACTGTCTTGCTTTTTTGCCTAGGCAAAATACAAACAGAAATGTTAGGATGCCATCAAAAGTACAATGTCGTTATTCTTCACATTAGGATGTCGTCAAAACTTCAATATCAGCGTTATCCACCCCTTCCCATAACACCACCCCCATCTTCAGAAGTCTCATCAGGTAACTACACACTTTATCATTGCTACTGCAATTATCTGTCACCCTTCTGTATGTTATTGGGGGCTTATTTACACTCAACCATACGGGGTGTAACTGCCTAATCACAAACTCATTTGTGCAATACGATCATAGTTGGTCAATGGTACCTCAGACTGATCTGTGCTTTTACAAAAGCCATATAATAAGTACCCAGGTCGCACAATGCTTTTCTTTTTCACCAAAGCGATCACGAATGCCAGGCGCCAACTTGCTTCCAGTGTCTCATGATCTTGATTTAGTTTGCCCTGCTGGCATCATTCCATATTTCAAAGGTAAAGTCCTTCAGTCCAATACTGCCTGCAGTTGCACAAGCAGCTTTGTTTATTTTTCTCCATACAGCTAGTGTCTTCCAAGCCTCTGGTTTTTTCACTTATCATTTTCTCAAAGGGTGTTTGCTGATTTCTTGGCCCACCCCTTTGAGAGCGATAGTCTAAGTTGCTTCAACAAATCATTCATTCTTGCACTAAGCCGTGAGGCTTCTGGGTCATGGCTAATGTGCAGTGTTCATGTTGTACTCCATAGCCCCGCTCTGCATGTTTTCTCTTGCAAAACGGCTAAGCGCTTTTGTCAGTTTTGCTTCCATCTGGAATGCCATAATGTCTTTGTCAGTTACTCCAGCCCTGGCAATGTAGCTTGCATTTTTAAACAGCTGTGTATTTTCACTTCTCAAAGCGCCTAGAGGTTTCTTCTCCAGTGCACAGCGCTTTACTTCAGTTCACATCACATGGAGCACTGGAATGCAGCTTGCACAGCAATGTCGCTTGAAATGGGCAGCTGTCTTTTCTTAGCCCATTCACAGATGCACAGGTTCCCCAAATGTTCAGATGTGATGTGCCCATCTGCCATCCTGCATGCAGCATTTGTTTTCCTTCCAATGTTGATACTGGGCAAATTCTTTACTTCTGATCAGCTCTGTTATTTGCACCCCCTCTCCTCAGTTTTTTGCTCACACTGACGGTGTCTCTCACAGGGGATGGAATGCAGGAATGTTTATCTTTCGCGCAGCAAGCTTATCTCTTTGCTCTATAACTCTTAAACTGTGGTGGCTTCAATGGAAAGGCACTCTTTTCAGACAGTTCATCCAGATTAACTCTTTCTTGCACTGCTCTTCTCCAGCAACTCAGAAAAGCTCCCATATCTGAAACACCATTTCACTAAACAGGAGCGCAGTATTCTGCTTTTGTCTGCCTTCCTCCAACAGTTTTTTTTCTTCGCGCACCTCGCCCAAGACAGTGCAAGTTATCTTCAAGGCACAAGCTCTGCACACACAGCAAGACTCTTATTTTCAAAAGAGGCACTTTTTCTTGTCATCAGATTCTACTCCATGTAATTTTGCAAAATGTCAAAGCGTCTTTTAGCCTGGTTTGAACTGATTAATGTCCCATTTAAAAGCATACGTTTTTTTTTTCTTCCTCGTAACCTTGTAGTTTGGCTTCACGAGCTCACTCCAATGCAATGTGCGATCTTTCAAAAGAACCCGCAACCCACTAAATCTTTGTGCTGTTTTATCACACACAGATTTTTCATTCTGTTGTACCATTGCCAGAATATGACCACTTTTCAGTGCATTTTAAAAAAAAAAATAAATGCCATGTTTAGTGCAGCTCTCTGCATGGTTTTTTCTGCAAGAGCAACCCACACTCTATATTGCTTGTGGGCTGTTATTGTGTCAACAACATTTTTTCACCATGTACCACAGTTAACAGGTCACTATTTCCAAAAACATGCATCACTTATAAGGCAACAGTACAAATCCATGGCATAGCGTGGGAACAGTCAAAAATACTCCAGCGGCAATTTAGAGGCAATTTAGAAAAAATTAGAAAAATTAGAAAAAATTAGAAATTTTTTTTTGAAAAAATATAAATTGTTTTTTCCCCCCAAACCATTGCAAACTGATTCTGCAATTTCAAATCAATACACAAAAATCGAAAATCCAAATAACATCACTCACTTTCTTTTTAAGTGAGTCTCTCACCCATTATAAGCATGGCACAGCTTAAAATGCAATATAACCATTTTAGTGTGTTTCCTTTAAACAGAATTCGCCACCAGCACATGGAATTTACAGTTGCCAAAAGAAAAACAAACCCTTTAGGCTCTCAGCACAGATGTTACTCTTTCTCCTAAGCACGGCTCATTCCCCACGTTATCTTTCAGGAATGTCAACACTTCAAAAGCATACATTAAAAAAAAGCGAACCTTCGCCTCCGTACATTACAGCCCCCCACTCGCTAGCACACTGGGGCTGAGTCAATGGTTAGATTACTGTTCACAATTTGCATGTCAAATCCTCGCAATTATTTTTCCCTGCCCTCATGACAGAATAGAGATGAGAACTCCGTCTCACTTTGCATTTCAAATTACAACTTTAAACTGGGGAAACCGCATGATAAAGTTCTTTCCTAATTGAACATACATCTTTCTTGACCATTCATCGGAGCGCTTTAAACAAAGCCATTTCCCGCTTGTTTATCGCCTTGTACTCCCTGGCTCCATTCCCAAGCAATAAGTCAGTCACGACTGATTGACTGAAGGGAGTCTAAACCACACAAGCTATCGGCCACGGCAAGCCGACACAACGCTGCTGTCTTTTGAAGTCTCAGAGCTGCAGTGAGACCCCCAAGGAAATGCGACAGCCTGCTCCTCACTCTGCACTGTGTTCTCTCACACAATTTGTCATTTCACAGCAAGGCACTGCTCTGCACAAATCCCACAAAGCTGCCACCAAATGTCTTGATATGGGCCAAATCGTCCTCGGGACCAGCCCTCGGGAGCAATAATTACCCAATTCAGCCCAAAATACAGGTTCTATTGTGCTGAGCAGTGATCTCATGCTAGTGACAAATGACACCTTCAATAAGTTTTAGTATTTATTCTAAACAGTGAATTTCATATACATTTGGGATTCAAGTTAGAGAAGATTACAAAGCACAAAACCTAGAGAAATGCAAAATATAGAGAAACATAGAACTTAGATAAACATAGAGAAACATAGAGAAACACAGTCTTACGCCCCTTCAATCAGCACTGGGAGACCCTGGCCCTCATAAACTAGCTGTAACAAGCCCCGCTCAGAGGACAGCGCTGCTGGGTGCCGTCAGAGCTCCAATTCCAGGCACTTGATCTTGCTCGAACCAAGTCCACAGGACGATCTCCCACCTGAGTCATGTGAGCATGCATATTTTATAATCTCGTGCTGCCCATCCATGACGCACAGTTCCAGAACTTTCCCTGTGCAAAATATAGGCTGGCTCATGGAAAAAACCCAACTCTGTTAATTTCCACTGTGCTTCTTCTGAGCCCCTACCTGGCCCATCTGCGTGAAAGCTCAGGAATGTCTTATCAGTGCCTTCCCAGAGAAAAGGAAGATTAGCTTGGGGCCATGCAGGGCTACCGTTAGTGAGGCAGAATATTCTAAGGGAAGCAGGGATGTATTAACCCCATCTGCAAGCTCTAAAAGGCATGCACTCATAGCTTAGTGTTCATAGCGCTTAAGACTGGCTATCTAAGCGCTATATAGGTGCCATAATGTTCCAAACACTCCAAAAATGTCTATTAGCTACAGAGCTAGGGCCCTCTCCCTGCCTGTCTATCAACAATGCATAATGTGACCTATCACTCATACTAGGCCTGCATATTCCTTGTAGCTCACTACTGCATAATGGAAGTGCTACAACAGACTACTGTCAGCATTTTTGGCACATACTTTGAATACACTATTGGCTTTCAGCGGCTAATGCTGTCATCTAAAGCCCTGATTGGCAAGTATGCAATTTTGTGTATCACTACAGACGTGTCTGGTGTATTTTGGTAAAGACATGTCCTCTGTTAGTTGAAGGAAGTTGAAATTTGGTTTGTTCTTGCATGTTGATTTAACTTTTGCGTCCACAGGTCTGTCAGAATATGGACGTGAGAATAGGGCATGGACTTACTGGGTGTTACTTGTGTATGTGGTGTGTGTTGTGCTCACTGGGTGGCCTGGCAAACCACCTTGTGGGGTTGGACAGTTTTGTTTGTGTTTTGTGTGGCAGGGTAGTTCCAGCCACCTGGGCTGCTAGCTGCCAGCACATGGCACACCACAGCACTTTGGGGAGGTATTATGTGCCCGTGCCATTTGCGTTCATGGTTGTGGCTGGAGAAATGTTGTTGAGTGTAGTTTACCTCATTAGTTTGTTTCTGTGGAGGTGGACACCGCACTCACATGTTTTTTTGCCATTTGGTCAAGTGTGCTTTGCCATTGTGTGTTGGGGGGACCCCAGTACCCTTTGTGGGGGTGTCGCTCCCACACCTTGAATGTGGTGGTCTCAACCTATGTGTTGTTCTTGTGGTTGGGGTGCTCCTTGTTGGGGCACTGGTGGTGCATTTTCATGCGCCATCTATTTGCGGTGGTGTAGTGTTGCTTGTCTGTCGAGCAGCCTCAGTGTTGGTTTGGTTAGGTGATAAAGTGGTTTTGTTTGGTTGAGATGGGTAGTCAGCAGTCATTCCGTGGGGTTTGAGGCCGGTCCCTTGTGTGAATTCCTGCTGTTTGGTCAACGGTGTGGATGGTGACGTGTTTTCAGTTGTGATGTTTTTCTAGCATTTCATTGGTAGGACGGTTGAGGGGATTTTATGTATTTAAAGTTTATTTATTTATTTAAATATGGTGGCGAAGGCCCGCAGGCATTGATTGGGGCTCCAGGTCTGGGGTACGAAGGGGTCTGTGGGCGCACAGGAAGGGTTGGCAGAGCAGAGGATGGGAAGTGTAGAAAAAATCTGAGTGAATGGGGGATAGTGGAGAGAAGGTACTGAGGGGTGGGAGGGAAAGGAGGCTAGTGAGATCACAGATTTTTAAGCCTTTTGCAGTGAGAGACGAAAGAATGAAGAGAGGTCGGGGGAAGAAGGGTAAAAACTGATGGTCCTGGATAGTTTGTGACGGTAAAAATGGAGAGAAGAGATGAGGTTGGTGTAGCAGTGTGATGTGACAGAGTGCAGGATGTAACAGAGTATGGGGAGTGATTCCTTGTAGGCGACAAAAAGAACCTGGGAAAGGATTTTACAGCAGCGATGGATGTCCATATAGTATGATGAATCAGTAGTGATTCCCCCCAGAATCTTGACCTGTGACCCTTCTCGTGTGGCCAGGGGAAGGCAGATGCTTCCTGATCCCAACCCTGGGGGTGGTGTTCTGCGGGAGGATCACATGGGGTGGGAACAGGCCAGGAGGAAGGAGAAACTCCCTTGTTTAATTTTCTCTGAACCCCCAATCTTGGAATGGCTTATTGTAAGGTAGAAGAAGTTAGGAAAACTAACTTGGTTGGCAGGGACTTCAAGTCCCATAATTCTTCAGTACTGAGACGAGGAAAAAGGATGCAGAGGAATATTGCTGTGGGAGCAATCAGCTAATTAGTGTAAACAACCTACACCTGAGGGAGACTGAGAGGCATAAAAAGCCCCCTCAGGTGCAGGAAGAGGGAGAACATGAACAGCAGGAGCAGCAGGAGAGGAGAAAGCAGTGCAGGCTGCAGAGGAAAGTGAAGCTGGCACGAGAGAAGACGCCGGGACCATTGTGCATCCAAGAGCGGTGTCAAGTCCTGTGAGGGTCTTTGCCTCAAGCTATTCCTGTTGCAGAGGTTGCGCAGTGGGAAGCGTAAGAACGGGACGCTTGCCCATTGAAGGCTTGTTGTGCAGAGGTTGCGCAGCAGGAAGAGGAAGTAGCAAGGGAAGTGTACCCTCGTTAAAGGCTTTAGGTGGCTGGGTTGCACCTGAGCCTCTGCCGAGTGGAGGAAGGTCCAATTTCGAGTGGCGTGAGCGGAGGTGGACCAGACGAGGCTGTTTGCCTGACCGCGAGGAGCCACAATGACAGAAGACCTGCGAACACCAAGCGGAGCTAGATTGAGCGACTTACCTTGTGAGTTCACAGCTTGCAAGTGACTCCGGATCGCTCTGACACTATCCACGGCAGGCAGTTTCACTCGCGTGTGAGTGAGAGAAGCAGAGATTACAATTCTGAATACTGAACCGTACAAAACCAACAAATGTTTTACTTATTAAACCAAAGTGACTGTGCAAGCAAGCATGTGAGTTGGTGGAAGGGCCAAAATCCCTGTGGTGAAGCTTTAGTCCAAACAAAAGCATACAAACAATATCAAGCAAAAGAGTATTTAAAAACCCGGCAATACCAATATAACAACCATTGCTCAAGATTTCGGGAGGATAGCTCAGGGGCAACATGCTCGCCTTACAAGCAAGACGACATGGAGCACCACAGGTTTGTCATAATTGTCACATTGTCAATTGTCACAATTGTCACAAGCTTTGACACTCTCCTCCCGATGACTGTAAGATTCTCTCCGTGCCCAGATCCAACCGTTCTGGAGGGGGTGTAGCCTTGATCTTCCCAGAGTGGATTCCTGCCTCTGTCATTCCTATGCAGGCCTACTATTCTTTCAAATGCCTTGTCTGAGGCTTTCTCTCTCTCCTTGCCACTCACTTACCATGGCTACTATCTATCAGCCACCTGGTCAAATCACCTCCTTCCTCTCTGAGTGGGCGGACCTCACTTCCTCCCTCCTGGCCTCAACTACTCAACTCCTCGTTCTTGGAGACTTCAACATCCATCTGGATGCTTTCGCGACCTCTGTGACTCTCTCTTTCTATTCTCCCCTCTGGCCCAACTCACTCTGCTGGGCCCACTCTGGATGCTCTGATCTCTTCAGACTTCCCCCTCTCTATCCCTCTGACCACTCCTCTCTCCTGGAGTGATCACTCTCTCATTTCCTCCCATCTCTCCCTCTCTACCCATCAGGCCAAGCCAACTCCAACACTGCCATGTACCTTCTCGGTCATCCGACCCATGAAGCGTGTCAGTTGAGGCTTCCACTTCCACTTTCTCTCCCCCTCCTCCTCCTCTGGCTGACTCACATCCTGACACAGCCCTTTCCATGCTCTACTCTTCTATCTCTGATACTCTTGATGTTCTTGCCCCTGTCATGAACATCCGCTTGAAGCCCAAAACCAAATGCAACTCTTGGTATGACTCTGACCTAGTTACCCTTAAACGCAAGTGTAGGGTGGCTGAGAGGAAATGGCAGGCTTCTTGTGCATCCTCTGACAAACTGGCCTGTGCCTGCTACAAAGGCAATACCAGCTCCTTCTCCGCACTAAGAAGGGAGCCCACATCCAAGCCTGCATCTTTGTGGCATCTAACAACTTGGCCGTACTCTTTAAAATCTGCAAGGAGCTGGCCAACCCTGCTGCAGTCTTTACCTCTCCTGTCGCCTCCGAGGCCATCTGCATGGCCTTTGCCTTTCATTTCATCTCAAAACCCAGGACATCCTGTCTACCCTCTCGTCCTCTCCTCCTCCTCCCGCTTCTCTCTCTGCTACCTTTGGCCCCCCTGCAGCCGCCTCTCCTCCTTCTTTCTCATTTTTTCCTCTGTTCTCCCTAGAAGAGATTTCCAGAAAGTCCAATCTATGAAAGTATCGTCAAAACAGGTTATTTCCTGTTCATCCAAAACCATCAAGGACCACATCGACACCCTTGCTCCTGCTCTGGCCGACTTCTGCAACCACTCCTTCGCCTCTGTAGCCTTCCCCTCCCCTCTGAAGCACTCTCTTGTGTACCCTCTTCTCAAGAAACCCATAGCCGACCCCTATTACCCGGCTAACTATCACCCGATCTCTATCACTCCTTTCCTGGGCAAACTCCTGGAAAAGCTGGCCATCTCCCAGCTTAATCTTCACTCCGATTCTGTTGGTTGTCTCCATGACCCTCAGTCTGGCTTCAGAGCTGCCAGAAGCATGGAAAGTGCTCTCCTGAACATCCGTGAAGACCTGCTCTCCACCCTTCATTCTAATATCCCATCTGTCCTCATCCTACTCGATCTTTCTTCTGCCTTTCACATGGTCAACCATGTCATCCTGCTCAATCGCCTCTGTGATAAGCTTGGTATCACTGATCAGGCCCTGGCCTGGCTGACACCCTTTCTCTCCAACCGACCCTCCTAGGTCCAACTTGGGTCCTTCCTTTCCTCTATCTCACTTTCTACCTGTGGCGTTCCCCAGGGGTCTAACCTCTCTCCTTGGCTTTTCAACCAATACCTGGCACCGCTAGCCCACTGCATTTCTGCTCTCTGCTGAAACTTTCAGTGCTATGTGGATGACAACCAACTTGTTTTCAGGCTCCTCTCTGCCACCTCTTCTCCCTCTCTCATCTCTGACTGTGTGTCTGCAATCCAGGTGTGGTGCGCCGCCAACAACCTCTTCCTTAATGCCAGTAAGACAGAGATCCTCCTCATCGGCACACCTGCACCTTCCTTTCCCGTCACTCTCTGGCCGGCCTCCCTTGGCCCTCTCCCTGCTCCCACTTGCGAGGCTAAGAACCTCTGGGTCATCTTCGACTCCACGCTTTCCTTTTCTCCACACATCTCTGACGTCTCAAAAAAAGTCTAACTACCAACTGCACCTCCTCAGAGGTATTCTTCTTTGCCTCTCCTTCCCCCATTAGCTCACTGTTTCCAGTGCTCTAGTTCTCTCTAGGCTGGACTATTGCAACAGCCTCTTTGTCAATCTGCCTGCAACCACTCTCCGCCCTCTGCAGCTCATCCAGAACAGGACTGTGAGACTTGTCCTTGGTCTCAAGCCCTGCGATCGTATCTCTCCAGCCCTGAAATCCCTTCATTGGCTCCCAGCGTCTGCAAGGATTAAATTCAAGACCCTTTGCATTGTCCACAAGGCTTTCTGGTGCCTGGTTCCGCAATACCTTGAACTCTCCCTCTGTAAATACCTTCCTACTTGAGCTCTTCGCTCCTTCACCTCCAACTCCCTCAGGATCAGTCGCTTCTCCAAGCAACAAGTTGGGGGTAGATCCCTTTCCTCTGCTGGGGCATACATCTGGAACAGCCTCCCTGCCTCTCTGAAACTTGAGGAGAACCATCTCTGGTTCCGGAAGCACCTCAAGACCTTCCTCTTTGCTTCTGCCTTCGCTCTTCCTCTCCCCTGCTAAACTGTCTGCTTTGGCACCGGGCACCTGGTTACCCTCTGATATCGGGCCCAGATCCCTGCCCTACCAGCCACACACCCGCACTGCCTCCTGACAACCCTTGCACTTGGGTCTGTATCTGCTACCCTACAGTCCCCTTCGAGCACTTATAATACACCCGTTGTTTACACCTTATTTTCGCACTTACCACCTACTGGGCACACTACCTGTTGTTCTATCACGTGTTCAGCACTTTCCACTCTTCCCCTGCCCCTCGCACTTCCCCCTTCCCTCTCCCCTGCACTCGCACATTCTTGATGTCACTGGGCCTAGTAAGATCGTTGTTCTGTCCTCCCTTGTTTCCCCTCCCTTGCCTCGTTGCGCTCTGAAACAATTGTGTATTGGCGCAATACAAATAAAATATCATATCATGTAAATATCAGCCTCAGAAGGTGAGTAACAACAATATTCGATTGAATAGAAATGATTTCATCCATAAAACATGTGGACAAGGAATTACAGAGGGCCTGAGAGAAGGGAAGAGGAACCGGTAAGCTAGTAGAGAGATTACGAACCACTTTGAACAACTCCCTGGGGTGATTCACAGAAGTTTCAATAATAGATGCAACGTAGACACGTTTGGCACATGAAATGGCTAGGTGATACTGGGAGGTGACCAGAGACAAGGCAAACTTTTTCCTGGGGGTATAAGAGTGCCTCCACTTTTGCTCCATCTGCCTGCATTGTAGGCGAAGGGCACGCAGCTTGTCCATGAACCACTGCTGAGAGGGGCGTGAAGATAGCCTAGATGTCTTGAGCTGAGCAAGGCTGCCTGCAACTGCGGTCAGAGTACTAGTTAAAGAATTCATGTCCACAGGGGACAGCCCTGAAAGTCGGGCAAGTATCAAAGAGGTCATATCAGATTTAGATACTGAGCACCATCCACGCCGCTGGACTAATTTGGCTGGTGGAGCAGATGGCGGGCCCTTAATGCCCCAGGGGAAGGGAACAAAGAAATGATCAGACCACAGGATTTGAAAGGCCACAAAAAGAGTGATCTCAGCATCTGCTGAGAAAATCAGGTCCAAGGTGTTACCTAAGGAATGGGTCTGTTCATGAACCTGCTGGGGGAGGGAGAGCTCTTTCATAGAGAACAGAAAGCTTTGAATCTTAAAGTTCTCCACCTCATTGACCTTAAGATTAAAGTCACCCACAATTGTAATTGTTTATTTATAACATGCTTAATAACCAGAGATTTCTAAGCGCGGACCCGGGCATCGAACCTGTGTTGCTCCGCGTCGTCTTGCTACCAAGGCGAGCACGTTGCCCCAGAGCTATCCTCCCGACACAATGTCATATCATCCTGACAAAGACAGTGTTTGTTTACTTGAAGGAGATGAATTTAAATCCTGTTCTTACTCCAGGAGAAGTTGGAACCTATCACTTCTTTTCGTACATTGTTGATACAACTGAACTTTTTATTATCAAGTTTTGAATCCGAAAGAACTGTGTTGGAACTTTGTGGCAAAACAGAATTTCCTGATTTCTTTTCAACTGTGGAGCAAATCCTTGCTCAAACCTGGGGAAGGGGAATTAACCCAGGTTATGAGAAGAGGCAGTGGCCACATTGTGATGTGGTTTTATGTTATATATAATTGTTGGATTAAACTGCCATACATTTCCTTATTGATTTATTGAGTATACAAGTGTGAGGGACAGATATCCGTGTGTAAGAGTATTTTCTTTAGTTTATTCTAGGCAGGAAAATCCTTGTCAGGGTAGGGATAGAGTGGCGTTTATCCTACCTTTTCATTTAATAAAATGCTAAAGTTGAAAACTCTTTACAAAGTTGTCGGCCTCACATTTCTTACCCCTCACAATAGGTTCTGAGATGCTGGATGGTTGGGGAGATCCAAGGTTCAATGCACAGGCAAGAGGGATAATGGTACTCAACGAGAGCACTAGTGGTAGGTTAAAATCTGGGAAGGCCTTCTCACTGGAGTTGGTAACAGATGGAAAGAGCACCTAAAGGAAGGGCCTGACTTTATTCAGATGAGGAGTTATTTAGTCCAGTGAGTTTCAGAAAAATTGGGCCGACTGATTGTGGAGGGTGACCAGGAAATGGTCAGAGTATGAGGAGTCAAGGTGAAGACAGTGGCTGTAGTCATGTTTACGGCAGGTTGAATTGACGGGTGTTCAGTGTCAGAGATTTGATTAAGAGATCTAAGTCATTGGAAAAGAGAGATTGAAGACTCAAAGAGGTCAATAGATGAGAATTATGCAAGAGGAGGTGGAGCAAGGAGCTGAATACAAACATACTCAAAAGAAAATGAGATTAAGTAATTGGGGAGAGAGGTGGATGGCGTGTCTTTACTGATCATAAGACCTCCCATCCTGCCATCCTGCTACCCATTCTGCCATCCTTTTAGGATAATCAGTAAGAGTAGGGAAAGTTAGAGGAATCAGTGTGAAGGGCTTCTAGTGAGGCTGATGAAGATATGGGGCCTCATTACGACCCTGGCGCTAAGTGTTTAACGGCGCCGTAAAAAGCTGCGGCGCCGTTAAACACTTAGCGCCTAATTACGAGGTCCCTTTGCGGGACCCGACCTTAACGGCTGGTTTTTCCAGCCGTTAAAGTAGGCACTCGCAAAGGGACCTTGGTGCTAATTATGGTACCGCAATTTGCGGTACTGTAATTAGCGCCTTCCCCATTCCCATTGAGCCCTATGGGTCAAAAATGGGAATGGGGAAGGGCCATGGTAGCATGGGGAATTACCGCCCCACCAACCTCGGAATGGGGTGGTAATTCCCCATTCCGCCATGGCGGACACCGGCATGGACCATGGTGCTAATAGCACCATGGTCCTCCGCCTAGGTCGTAATGAGGCCCATGGTGTTCACCCCATTGATACACACAGGTTACTGGTTATCAGCACATAGAGACCCATTTTATGATATAGTGTAGAATTTAGGGCCCAATTCTGCTAGAGGTGCATCCATTGCCCTTAGGGCCATATTCTGCCTGGGTTGTAATTCATGAGTGAATTCCTGATTCGGAATGTACATTTGCTTTTTACACCAGTTTTCTATCTTTATAATGGGACCTATTCTGCTAGAGGTGGAACAACCCCATGGGGATATTACACCTCTAGCAGAATAGGCCCATTATAAAGATAGGAAACAGGTGTAAAAAACAGGTGTACATTCCGAATGGGGAATTCACCCATGAATTACACCTCTAGCATAATTACACCTCCATCAGAATAGGCCACTAAGTCCAGACATGCTTCCTTTATCACTATGTCCCGACATCATCCCTTATCACTGAGTCCCTTCTTGAGTAACAAACCCACTGCCTGCGTATTTGTAATGATCTTAGGGTGTGAGGGAAACAGTGTTCATTTTTAATTTAATTCATATTTTTACTTTATCTTCCAGAATGTGCAGCATAGTTTATATGAACAAACAAACGCCGCTTTCACCACAAGAAGTATTCAACATTTTAAGGCATCACCTAAAAGGCAATATTTCCACACTTCCGGCAACTAATCCAGAAAATGGTCAGGTGTTCCTATACAGTTATGAAGGACAAAAGCATAGAAAAGATGATTGGAGATGTGATCAGTATAAATGGATTCAGAAAGGAAGGCATGCTCTGCCGAGGGCCAGTCCTCTGGTGTGGAAGACCTACTTCCAAAGATTAATTGGTAGAGAGGAAGTTACATTTTACAGATATGGCTATGAAGTTCTTGATGGAAGTGTTGAAAAGGTGATTGTCCATTATCTAGGTGAAGACAAAACACCTGAGCCATGCATGCCTCATGGAAATATGAGAAAATACCCCTTAAGAGCTCATGTTCGCACAATGCCATCTGTGCTGATAGAAATTGCTGAAAATAAAGATTTAGGTCCAACTTCAATTTACCAGAAAATAATTGCAGAATGCGATGCTTCCCCGACCCACATGAGAGTTACAGTGCCGAAAAATACAGAGCAAATAAAAATTAAACTTAAGTATGGGAAACAGAAATGTAGTATCAGTCATGATGATTTATATAACATCTTCGAGCTTCACTATGCACTGGAAGGGTTTGTATGCCATTACTCTCTGGTTCCCGAACTTATTGTAACTTTGGCTCTTCCAGACATTATCAATATTTTTGAGGAAGTGATGAAGTTGAATTCAAGAACCCTAATTTCATATGACACAACATTTCAATTAGGTGATTTTTACCTCTCTCCACTAATATTTCAATGTTCATTGTTTGAGGAAAATCCTGCAATCCCTGCCTTTGTACTGATTCATGATAAACGCACAACGATTGTCCATGAAACATTTTTTTCTTTTGTAGCAAAGCGTATGCCTCAAATTAACCAGAGTTCCATTACTATAGTAACAGACAGAGAAGCTGCTATTGTGAAATCTGTAGAGAATATTATTCCAAGATGCAAGCATGTGGTTTGTTGGAACCACATACTGAAAGACGTGGAATTCTGGGTTTCAGTTCATGAAGGAGGAAAAGCAGACAGAAAAGTGTACACCAATAATATTCTACAGCTCTTAGACTGCAAAACTGAAGAAGACTTTCTAACATTGTTGGAAAAACTAAGGGCCACATGGAGTGCTTCTTTTGTGAAATATTTTGAGGAAAAACTGAGCAAAGACATCTTGACAAAGGCAGGCAGATGGGTCTTGGAAACAGTTGCCATTTATAGGAAAACCAATGGAGTTACGACTAATGTGTCAGAAAGCATGAATGCAGTGATGAAAAGACTGACTAAGCACAAAGAGGTTCACATGGATGAAATGGTATTGGCAATCTACTTTTTGCAAACATTTTATCTAAAGGAAGTGTTGAGAGGACAGTGTGGTATGGGGAATTATCACCTGTCAAACAGGCATGCTGGCAAAAAACTTAATTCTGGTGATATTGAATTCCCATTTGATTACATACCTGTGGAAAAGATAGTGGACTTTATAAAGAAGGGTCACTATGATGAAGAACCTGTAACAATATCAAAAGGTGATGAGCGCAAATCAAATGCAATGGAAGGCCTAGCAGACTTGATAGTTAAGCAAAACCGAGTATTTCTTCAGGCACAGTCTGGATGTTTCATAGTTACCGGATTACGAGACAAAAAGTATGTGGTAAAGTTATTCCCAGTTGAAACATGCTCTTGCAACAGTTCACGAACATGCTACCACATTCTGCTGCACAGAAGTCAATTGGTAAGAGTTCAAGTAAGAAAAGAATAGTGTATTCTCTGAAAAAGCTCAGGATGAATGTCAGAAAAGGCAAATCTGGAAGGAAAAGAATTAGACAGAAAGATGAGCTGCAGACTGTAGCCGCAATGGATTCTATTCTGATGAGTGAAACTAAATTTGATGACACTCAGGAAGACATTAAAGCAAAAAATAAACATACTAAACAATTGAACCCATATGAGAATGTTCCCAAGAAAGAACATTTTACCTCTTTTCTGGTAGACGAGTATGATCTGGGTGTACCGCAGCGGTCAAGCTCACCTAAACAAACAAATAAAACGGTGCCCCTTCCATGGGACTTAATACCAGATTATCCACGCATGCAGAGTGTCCTAGTTCAAAATATTTACATCAATGTTGAAGACATGAAATCTCTCTTAGGTGATAACTGGCTGGTTGACACAGTCATTGAAGGCTTCTTGCTTACTAGAGCTTCTCTAAAACATGTCACTGAATGTGATGTACGTGTGAGTGTTTTCAGTCCATTCATAATTCATTCCATTGACTTACGTGGATACTCTTCAAGTGTTCACGAGTTTGGCATCAAATCAGATATTATGGCAAAGGACATCTGGATCATCCCCACAAATGTGCAAAATACTCACTGGGTACTTATGCTGGTGTTCATGAAGTGGAAGATTATTCTATATTTAGACTCCAATAAAACCCTCTACACAAAGTACATAAACATACTACAAACATTCATGGACATGCAGGTGGCATCCACAATTGACTGGTCTAAGTGGACAATCCATGCTCCTCATGATGTACCAGCTCAGCATGATTCATCCAGTTGTGGACTATTTCTCTGCTTATTTGCACATACATTGTGTAGTGGGTCACTTGTACCATTCCCTGCAGACATGACTGCTGTGCGGCAGTGGATAGCTATGGAATTAATTAGTGGAAAATCCTTTCACCCAAAATCACAGTTGAAGAAACAAAAATATTGCAGAGCAAAAAAAGAGATTAAGCAGAATATTAAGAAAGATTTTAATACACCTTTTTCAAGGAATCCTCCAAAAGAGGCAACATCCACTGTTGAATTCTTATCTACAGCATTAGATGACTATTACACAGCAACTTGGTTCCTCTGTTTCATGGGTAAACTCTGTAAAAAACCAACAAAATCAAAAATGATACTCTGCCAGGGACTATGCCAGGACTGGTATCATTTGTCTTGCCTTGACCTAGCTCATTTCTCTAGTGGTCTGTACAAATGTCCGAAGTGCATTTAGGGAAGCACTATGTATTTGAAAAAACAGAATAAATCTCTTCAAATACACACAGATGTCTACCAAAAGACCAATAAAATATGACACTCACACTGCATCAAAGTTTATGGACAACCTTTGAAAGACATTTTATGTTAAGTTTTATGTGACTTGTTAGCACAACATTTGCCAGATGCAGCTGGTTCAGGAAACACAATCTGCTTGTCTCGTGTGCTAGATTAACAGGAATAGAAGGCAGGTTTTACTGACATCCTACAAGTGAGATGATCTCCCAAGGCTCTCAGGTGGCTTGGTCAAGAGTTTGAAGAAAGGGATGGCATATATTGTGAAAGAGAGCTCATCCATACATGTCTTATTGGTAGCTTGAAACCATGTTATAGTATCTCATTTACAATGTTATTTCATGTATTTACATTTGGTTAAATGTTATAAAATCTATGCTAATATACAAGTACTAATGTCTCTCGCCTTTGCTGATTTATTACACTGAGGGTGGTAAGTGACACTGGTGAATTGTACTTAGTGCCATTGCTGAATTTGGGTATTCATTGCAGTCATACCCAATGCCCCATCTTACAAACTTGTCACACAAAGTTGCACTCCTCTGCCTGTGCCTTCCACTTGTGCAGTGGAATGTATATAAACATAAGCATATCCACAGCACTAGCCAAGTTATACTGAGCGAGTCACTTGTCCCAACAGGTAGCGAAGAGCGGATAGTCTTCTCCTTTGCATGTGCTCCCCTCACCCACTTGATTCCACTTGCGCAGCCCTACCAGACACTGCTGGTGAGTGGCCCTGCTCTTGTGTTTCCTCTTACTGTCCCCCATCCCTCCACTTTCATTTCGTCTTAGTGTTTTTTTGCTTGTTTGGTCCTTTCCCAGTCCCTCCCTGACCTTCACCCCTGCACACCCTGGTCCGCCTGCAACTCCTGGATTGGGCCATGAGGGAATCACGTGTCCCTCATCCTGAAGAACTCCAGGGCAGCCTTGCCTGAACAGCCATCGGCTAATGTTTCTGTGATAAGACTGTGCTCTTCTACCATACAGCATACCCTCATACCTTTAACTGACAAGTTCTACTCCATATATCCAGGTACTGGCAGACAAATCACTATAGACCATGTTTGTGAGTAATGGGTTAATGACAGCATATTGGTGCACCTTTCTCATTTCAAAATGTTCTCCATGTGTGTTTGCATCATTTTCAGGTGAGTTTCGCTGCCATTTTATACTTTAGGGTAGCGTTCCGGCCCGTTCCGGGTACTTTTTCGTGATAAAATGTAGATTTTGGGCAGTATTGGGTTAATGACAGCATATTGGTGCACCTTTCTCATTTCAAAATGTTCTTCATGTGTGCTTGCATCCTTTTCAGGTGAGTTTCGCTGCCGTTTTATATATTAGGGTAGCGTTCCGGCCCGTTCCGGGTACTTTTCCGTGATAAAATGTAGATTTTGGGCAGTAATGGGTTGATGACAGCATATTGGTGCACCTTTCTCATTTCAAAATGTTCTTCATGTGTGTTTGCATCATTTTCAGGTGAGTTTCGCTGCCATTTTATATTTTAGGGTAGCGTTCCGGCCCGTTCCGGGTACTTTTTCGTGATGAAATGTAGATTTTGGGTAGTAATGGGTTAATGACAGCATATCGGTCCACCTTTCTCATTTCAAAATGTTCTTCATGTGTGCTTGCATCATTTTCAGGAGAGTTTCGCTGCCGTTTTATATATTAGGGTAGCGTTCCGGCCCGTTCCGGGTACTTTTTCGTGATAAAATGTAGATTTTGGGCAGTAATGGGTTAATGACAGCATATTGGTGCACCTTTCTCATTTCGAAATGTTCTTCATGTGTGTTTGCATCATTTTAAGGTGAGTTTCGCTGCCATTTTATATTTTAGGGTAGCGTTCCGGCCCGTTCCGGGTACTTTTTCGTGATGAAATGTAGATTTTGGGCAGTAAAGGGTTAATGACAGCATATCGGTCCACCTTTCTCATTTCAAAATGTTCTTCATGTGTGCTTGCATCATTTTCAGGAGAGTTTTGCTGCCGTTTTATATATTAGGGTAGCGTTCCGGCCCGTTCCGGGTACTTTTTCGTGATAAAATGTAGATTTTGGGCAGTAATGGGTTAATGACAGCATATTGGTGCACCTTTCTCATTTCAAAATGTTCTTCATGTGTGTTTGCATCATTTTCAGGAGAGTTTCGCTGCCGTTTTATATATTAGGGTAGCGTTCCGGCCCGTTCCGGGTACTTTTTCGTGATAAAATGTAGATTTTGGGCAGTAATGGGTTAATGACAGCATATTGGTGCACCTTTCTCATTTTAAAATGTTCTTCATGTGTGCTTGCATCATTTTCAGGTGAGTTTCACTCCCATTTTATATATTAGGGTAGCGTTCTGGCCCGTTCCGGGTACTTTTTCGTGATAAAATGTAGATTTTGGGCAATAATGGGTTAATGACAGCATATTGGTGCACCTTTCTCATTTCAAAATGTTCTTCATGTGTGTTTGCATCATTTTCAGGTGAGTTTCGCTGCCATTTTATATTTTAGGGTAGCGTTCCGGCCCGTTCCGGGTACTTTTTCGTGATAAAATGTAGATTTTGGGCAGTAATGGGTTAATGACAGCATATTCGTCCACCTTTCTTATTTCAAAATGTTCTTCATGTGTGCTTGCATCCTTTTCAGGTGAGTTTCGCTGCCGTTTTATATATTAGGGTAGCGTTCCGACCCGTTCCGGGTACTTTTTCATGATAAAATGTAGGTTTTGGGCAGTAATGGGTTAATGACAGCATATTGGTGCACCTTTCTCATTTCAAAATGTTCTCCATGTGTGTTTGTGTCACAACCCAGGGGTTTATTTCTGGTCATTGCAGATAATCCTTCCCCACTCTTCTAGGGAAGTTCCTTTCTTTCAAGGAATCTGGGGTCTTTTAGGTGATGTGCCAAAGACTTCCCTCCCAAGAGCTCAGCCTACAGGGATCAATACACCTGGCAGGCCGGGGGCTTGAGTGAAAAGGCCAGAGCAGAATCGTCAGAGCTAGAGGAACAAAGAATAAAACAGTTGTTCAGGAAATGCAGCCAAGTAGTGCTGGAGAATAAACAGCCGACACCGCCCACAATTACCCACTCTTACCTGCTCCGTAGGAATGATATACCAGTAACCTACTGGTATCAAAGTGCAGAAAACAAGGAGGATGAAGAGTGAAGGGAAGGTGTGCCAGTATCCTAGGAACACCACGGTGGAAGCAGCAGAGCGTCTCAATTAGGTTCAAAAGCAATCAAAAGTATAAACAGCAGAGCGTCCCAAATTAAGGTTCAAAGCAATCCAAATGTAAACAGCAGAGCGTCCCAAAAAAAGGTTCAAAGCAATCCACAGTATAAACAGCAGAGCGTCCCAAAAAAGGTTCAAAGCAATCCACAGTGTAATCAGCAAAGCGTCCAAAACAAATGTACAAAGCAATAGGTGTGGACCAGGAAAGAAATGAAATGATCAGGGAAGCGAGCGTTAATCTCACGCTATTTCCCTTTCACAAATGTTCGGGTTATCGGGTCACCAAAACTTGAGGATTCAGAAGTGGGAGGTCAATAATGGGTAAGCCGGGTTCATATAATCCAAGGGGAACAATCGTTGGAGGCAGGTGTCGGGAGACAGACAAGGACAATAACGTGATTCAGGTGCCGGGTAGTCAGAAAGTCAAACAGGAATCCGGGAACAGAGCTCGTAACTAAGAGCAGTTTAGGAGCACTCGATCTCCGGATAGATGGGAGTTAAATGAAGTTCCCAACCAATGAAAACACAGCAACGTCATGCGTGTACGTTACGTGGTTGTAACAGCAAGAGTTGTGGGAGTTGTGGTTCCAAGACGTTTACGTGCCGGATAGCGCTCAGACAATCGCCAAGGCAGTTTCCAATTTAGCCGAGACGTGACAGTACCCCTCCACAAAGAGCGCTCTCTCCTGAGTCTACGCAAGCGTTGAGACCAAAAGGCACGCAACAAATGGGGTGCGTTCAAATTAGAGGCCGGTTCCCAGGACCTGTCCTCCGGACTGTACCCCTTCCAGTCAATCAGGTAAGACCGGACCCCACGACATAGGCGAGTGTCCATGATAGCACGCACCTCATACTCGTCCTCTCCATGGACGTTAACCGGGGCGGGGACAGCAGGCAACCGTGTGCCAGGAACAAAAGGGCGAAGCAAGGAGACATGGAACACCGGGTGCACCCGCCAATGAGATGGTATCTCCAGGCAAACAGTGACAGGGTTAAGGCATCGTATAATCGTATAAGGACCCAGGTAACATGGCAACAGTTTCCTCTTACCTTTAATGGCCAGATGTTTTGAAGAGAGCCACACACGGTCACCACAAGAATACGAAGGAGCCGGCGCATGTCGCTTGTCAGCCTGCATTTTGGTACGACGTTGCGCAGCTTGTAAATGAGATAACACAGATTTGCGGATGGCAAGCAAGGAATCCTTCACAGCATTAGCTGCGGGAAACTGTTTTAAAGAAGGCAAGACAGGCGGCAGAGTCCTTGGGTGCAGACCATATAAAGCATAAAACGGAGAGCAGCCAATCGATGAATGGATGGAATTGTTATAGGCAAATTCTGCTGCACCTAGTAGTGAAAACCAATTAGACTGATGTTGCAGACACAGACAGCGAAGAAACTGTTCCATAGTGCCATTGGTACGTTCAGTCTGGCTATCCGTCTGAGGATGGTAGGCCGAGGACAAGCGGGCATCAATACCCAAAGATGAAGTAAGGGAGCGCCAGAAGCGAGAGGTAAATTGAGACCCCCGGTCAGATATCAGAACCGTAGGAAGGCCAAAAAAACGCACCACATGGTCAAAAAACAGACTCGCTAACATAGAAGCAGTAGGTATTCCTGAGCACGGAATAAATCGTGCCATTTTAGTGAAAACATCCACAACCACAAGAATGGTGGACATCCCCCCAATACAAGGGAGTTCCACCACAAAATCAAGGGTGACCGTATGCCACGGATACGGGGGTAATGGCGTGCTCATTAGAAGACCCACGGGTTTACCTGGTGGTCTTTTGCACTGTGTACATACGGCACACTTGGAGACATATGTTTCTGTGTCCTTTTTCATACCAGGCCACCAACACCATCGGTGGAGAAGGTCATATGTTTTAGCCCAACCAGGGTGAGCTGCCAACGGGAGATCATGGGACCATTCGAGAGCTTTTCTCCGGGTTTGATTATCAGGCAGGTATAGTAGGCCTTTAACATATGGTAGACCGGTGATGAGTTCGGCGTCCAACTCTTTAAGCATAGTAGCATGATCCTTGGCCCATCTCCTTAACTCATCTAGGATGGACGGAGAAACCGAACAAACACACACTACAGTCCCTGAGGACAATACTGGGGTTGATTGTTTCATAGTTTCCATATCCGTACCAATACGTGATAAGGCGTCCGCCTTTCCATGTAACGGACCGGGGCGATATGTCACCGTGAAATCAAACATGGTAAAAAACAAATGCCACCGTATTTGCCTAGCATTGGTGCATTTCACATGGGACAATGCTTGGAGGTTCCGATGATCCGTGTACACAGTAATGGGATGCTTAGCACCTAATAGATGATGTCTCCACTCATTGAATGCCACCTTAATCGCCAGTAATTCTCTCTCCATGATTGTATAATTACATTCGGCTGGCGTTAGTTTCCGAGAATGGAAAGCCACCGGATGTAGTCGATGGGTAGCCGGACAGATTTGCGACAGGATGGCCCCCACGGCAATTGCAGAGGCATCGGCTTCCACGATAAATGGAAGGGCCGGATTAGGGTGTTGCAAGACGGGAGCCGTGGTAAAAGCCTCCTTCAATTTGTGAAATGCAGACTGCGCTTGTTCATCCCAAAGGAAAGGGACCTTCGGACTGGTCAACCGAGTCAGTGGCGCAACTATTTCGGAAAAGGAAGCGATGAAACGTCTGTAGAAGTTAGAGAAACCCAAGAATGATTGAAGGGTTTTTACTGAAGTCGGGACAGGCCAATCCAGTACTGCCCGGACCTTGGAGGTGCACATAAGCACTCCCTTTTGGGATATTTGAAAACCCAGGAACTCTACAGACGATGCATGGAACACACACTTCTCCAGTTTAGCAAAGAGAGAGTGTTCTCTTAGACGAAGCAGGACAGAGCGTACATGTTGTATGTGTTGTGGTAAGGATTCTGAATATATCAGGATGTCGTCCAGATATATTACGACGTAACAATCCAACAAGTCCCTGAAAATATCATTAACAAAGTGTTGGAACGTCGCTGGGGCATTGCAAAGCCCGAAGGGCATTACACAATATTCATAAAGCCCAAACTTCGTCTTGAATGCGGTTTTCCATTCATCCCCCTTACGTATCCTCACCAAGTTGTATGCTCCCCGTAAATCCAACTTGGTGAAGACGGTAGAGGAGGTCATTTTATCAAGGAGCTCCGTGATAAGTGGTAGTGGATACTGGTTTTTGATCGTGACATTATTGAGAGCACGATAATCCACACATGGGCGTAAATCCCCTTCCTTTTTAGGCACGAAGAAAATCGGGGAGGCCGCTGGTGATCGGGATGGACGTATGTGTCCCAAGCGCAATGCATTGTCCACATAGTCTCGCAGGTGTTCTTCTTCCTTTTGAGTGAGTGAATAGATACGACCTTGTGGAATGACTGCCCCAGGGATGAGATCGATGGGGCAGTCGTATTCTCGGTGTGGAGGCAGTTTTTCTGACAAGCCTTTATCAAACACATCCGAGTATTCTCGGTATTCCGATGGAAGCACAGGGCCCGGGATAGAGGATAAGGCACTGATGGAAGGAATACTAGTCACCAGGGCCAGGCAAGGAGAGAAGACTGCTGCCTCGTGAGACCCAAGGCATTTCTGTATGCAAAATGAGGATGAGAACCGCACGGTTTGTTCAACCCAGTCAATATCGGGATTATGGGTTTGCAGCCAAGATAGACCCAGAATCATACCGAACTGGGGGGCCGTTATAAGGTCAAATGTGATAGATTCCGAATGACCTTGTAAGGTGGACATTTGTAGGGAAGTCGTTTGCTCCGTGACTTGTCCGGATATCAAACGGGAACCGTCTACAGCATGTATGTCCTCGGGTTGTATTTTGGGAATTATGGGTAGTTTGTAACGTTCGGCCAAGCCAGAATCCATATAATTCCCACTAGCCCCGGAGTCTATCATTACAGGTTTGGAAAATGGTTTGATGCCAGGGGCCTTGAAACACATTGTAAGATACACATGTGAAGATGGAAAACACATATCCGAGCCTGGGTACATTTGACTCATCCTGAAGGCCCGGTTTACGGACGAGTCCTGGCGTTTCCCGCCGGTTTGGCGGGTCTTTTAGGACATATACGAATATAATGTCCTGACTGGCCACAATAGAAGCATAGGTTGTTCAGCACCCGTTTTTCTCTTTCAGCCTTGGACAATGGACCCCTGATGGCCCCGATTTGCATGGGTTCGGCTTCACCTTGAGAAACAGGAGTAGTGCCATCTGCTCGGGAAGAGGTACGAATATCAGGACACCGACGTTCGCCCCTTCTTTGCCGAATCCGAGCATCGACTTGAAGGACCAGGTCGAGTAACTCAGGAAAACCTGGTGGAAGGGCGGGCACCACTGATAAGGCATCTTTTAGATCCTCCGACAGACCTTTGTAGAAAACAGCCGCTTTCTTCTGTTCTGGCCACGTGGTTTCAGCCGCCAGCTGGTTGAAACGAGCCAGGTAGGTCAAGAGATCCGTTTTGCCTTGATTAATAGCCAAGAATTCCAAATCCGAAGTTTGTGCTTTGTAGCGCATATCAAAAACGCTGTTCATGGAATGAATTAACATATCGAAGTCATAAAGAGCCGGATCATTGGCTTCCAGCAACGGGTTAGCCCATGCTGCGGCGGTGCCACCGAGATGGGAGAGAACGAAGGCCGCCTTAGTCGTAGCGTCTGGAAATGCCAAGGGACGACAAAGAAAGTGGAGGCGACACTGATTCACAAAAGTCCGATACGCCTTGGGATCCCCCAAAAAGCGTTCGGGTGGGGCCAAAGGAAAAGGCCCAGGAAGAACAACCGGAGCTGGAGCCGGAGGGGATACAGGAGGAGGTGCTGCTGCAGCGGCATCACCGAATTCCTCATCATGGGGTAATGGCTGCACAAAGCTCTGTAATACATCCATGCGTTGATGTAAAGTCGCATGGGCGGAGGCCATATCGGTGCGCAAGGCGGAAAAAGCCTGCATGAGAGCTGCCATCGGGTCTGATGCAGCCTCCATAACAAATAGGCGTTATTGTAAGGCTCCTAAATCTGTCACAACCCAGGGGTTTATTTCTGGTCGTTGCAGATAATCCTTCCCCACTCTTCTAGGGAAGTTCCTTTCTTTCAAGGAATCTGGGGTCTTTTAGGTGATGTGCCAAAGACTTCCCTCCCAAGGGCTCAGCCTACAGGGATCAATACACCTGGCAGGCCGGGGGCTTGAGTGAAAAGGCCGGAGCAGAATCGTCAGAGCTAGAGGAACAAAGAATAAAACAGTTGTTCAGGAAATGCAGCCAAGTAGTGCCGGAGAATAAACAGCCGACACCGCCCACAATTACCCACTCTTACCTGCTCCGTAGGAATGATATACCAGTAACCTACTGGTATCAAAGTGCAGAAAACAAGGAGGATGAAGAGTGAAGGGAAGGTGTGCCAGTATCCTAGGAACACCACAGTGGAAGCAGCAGAGTGTCTCAATTAGGTTCAAAAGCAATCAAAAGTATAAACAGCAGAGCGTCCCAAATTAAGGTTCGAAGCAATCCAAATGTAAACAGCAGAGCGTCCCAAAAAAGGTTCAAAGCAATTCACAGTATAAACAGCAGAGCGTCCCAAAAAAGGTTCAAAGCAATCCACAGTGTAATCAGCAAAGCGTCCAAAACAAATGTACAAAGCAATAGGTGTGGACTAGGAAAGAAATGAAATGATCAGGGAAGCGAGCGTTAATCTCACGCTATTTCCCTTTCGCAAATGTTCGGGTTATCGGGTCACCAAAACTTGAGGATTCAGAAGTGGGAGGTCAATAATGGGTAAGCCGGGTTCATATAATCCAAGGGGAACAATCGAGGGAGGCAGGCGTCGGGAGACAGACAAGGACAATAACGTGATTCAGGCGCCGGGTAGTCAGAAAGTCAAACAGGAATCCGGGAACAGAGCTCGTAACTAAGAGCAGTTTAGGAGCACTCGATCTCCGGATAGATGGGAGTTAAATGAAGTTCCCAACCAATGAAAACACAGCAACGTCATGCATGTACGTTACGTGGTTGTAACAGCAAGAGTTGTGGGAGTTGTGGTTCCAAGACGTTTACGTGCCGGATAGCGCTCAGACAATCGCCAAGGCAGTTTCCAATTTAGCCGAGACGTGACAGTTTGCATCATTTTCAGGTGAGTTTCGCTGCCATTTTATATTTTAGGGTAGCGTTCCGGCCCGTTCCGGGTACTTTTTCGTGATAAAATGTAGATTCTGGGCAGTAATGGGTTAATGACAGCATATTGGTGCACCTTTCTCATTTCAAAATGTTCTCCATGTGTGTTTGCATCATTTTCAGGTGAGTTTCGCTGCCATTTTATATTTTAGGGTAGCGTTCCGGCCCGTTCCGGGTACTTTTTCGTGATAAAATGTAGATTTTGGGCAGTAATGGGTTAATGACAGCATATTGGTGCACCTTTCTCATTTCAAAATGTTCTTCATGTGTGCTTGCATCATTTTCAGGTGAGTTTCGCTGCCGTTTTATATATTAGGGTAGCGTTCCGGCCCGTTCCGTGTACTTTTTCGTGATAAAATGTAGATTTTGGGCAGTAATGGGTTAATGTCAGCATATTGGTGCACCTTTCTCATTTCAAAATGTTCTTCATGTGTGTTTGCATCATTTTCAGGTGAGTTTCGCTGCCACTTTATATTTTAGGTTAGCTTTCCGGCCCGTTCCGGGTACTTTTTCGTGATGAAATGTAGATTTTGGGCAGTAATGGGTTAATGACAGCATATTGGTCCACCTTTCTCATTTCAAAATGTTCTTCATGTGTGCTTGCATCATTTTCAGGTGAGTTTCGCTGCCGTTTTATATATTAGGGTAGCGTTCCGGGCCGTTCCGGGTACTTTTTCGTGATAAAATGTAGATTTTGGGCAGTAATGGGTTAATGACAGCATATTGGTGCACCTTTCTCATTTCAAAATGTTCTTCATGTGTGCTTGCATCATTTTCAGGTGAGTTTCGCTGCCGTTTTATATATTAGAGTAGCGTTCCGGCCCGTTCCGGGTACTTTTTCGTGATAAAATGTAGATTTTGGGCAGTAATGGGTTAATGACAGCATATTGGTGCACCTTTCTCATTTCAAAATGTTCTTCATGTGTTTTTGCATCATTTTCAGGTGAGTTTCGCTGCCACTTTATATTTTAGGTTAGCGTTCCGGCCCGTTCCGGGTACTTTTTCGTGATGAAATGTAGATTTTGGGCAGTAATGGGTTAATGACAGCATATTGGTCCACCTTTCTCATTTCAAAATGTTCTCCATGTGTGTTTGCATCATTTTTAGGTGAGTTTCGCTGCCATTTTATATTTTAGGGTAGCGTTCCGGCCCGTTCCGGGAACTTTTTCGTGATAAAATGTAGATTTTGGGCAGTAATGGGTTAATGACAGCATATTGGTGCACCTTTCTCATTTCAAAATGTTCTCCATGTGTGTTTGCATCATTTTCAGGTGAGTTTCGCTGCCATTTTATATTTTAGGGTAGCGTTCTGGCCCGTTCCGGGTACTTTTTCGTGATAAAATGTAGATTTTGGGCAGTAATGGTTTAATTACAGCATATTGGTGCACCTTTCTCATTTCAAAATGTTCTTCATGTGTGTTTGCATCATTTTCAGGTGAGTTTCGCTGCCATTTTATATTTTAGGGTAGCGTTCTGGCCCGTTCCGGGTACTTTTTCGTGATAAAATGTAGATTTTGGGCAGTAATGGGTTAATGACAGCATATTCGTCCACCTTTCTCATTTCAAAATGTTCTTCATGTGTGCTTGCATCCTTTTCAGGTGAGTTTCGCTGCCGCTTTATATATTAGGGTAGCGTTCCGACCCGTTCCGGGTACTTTTTCGTGATAAAATGTAGGTTTTGGGCAGTAATGGGTTAATGACAGCATATTGGTCCACCTTTCTCATTTCAAAATGTTCTTCATGTGTGCTTGCATCCTTTTCAGGTGAGTTTCGCTGCCGCTTTATATATTAGGGTAGCGTTCCGACCCGTTCCGGGTACTTTTTCGTGATAAAATGTAGGTTTTGGGCAGTAATGGGTTAATGACAGCATATTGGTCCACCTTTCTCATTTCAAAATGTTCTTCATGTGTGCTTGCATCAGTTTCAGGTGAGTTTCGCTGCCGTTTTATATATTAGGGTAGCGTTCCGGCTCGTTCCGGGTACTTTTTCGTGATAAAATGTAGATTTTGGGCAGTAATGGGTTAATGACAGCATATTGGTGCACCTTTCTCATTTCAAAATGTTCTTCATGTGTGCTTGCATCATTTTCAGGTGAGTTTCGCTGCCGTTTTATATATTAGGGTAGCGTTCCGGCCCGTTCCGGGTACTTTTTCGTGATAAAATGTAGATTTTGGGCAGTAATGGGTTAATGACAGCATATTGGTGCACCTTTCTCATTTCAAAATGTTCTTCATGTGTGTTTGCATCATTTTCAGGTGAGTTTCGCACCCACTTTATATTTTAGGTTAGCGTTCCGGCCCGTTCCGGGTACTTTTTCGTGATGAAATGTAGATTTTGGGCAGTAATTGGTTAATGACAGCATATTGGTCCACCTTTCTCATTTCAAAATGTTCTTCATGTGTGCTTGCATCATTTTCAGGTGAGTTTCGCTGCCGTTTTATATATTAGGGTAGCGTTCCGGCCCGTTCCGGGTACTTTTTCGTGATAAAATGTAGATTTTGGGCAGTAATGGGTTAATGACAGCATATTGGTGCACCTTTCTCATTTCAAAATGTTCTTCATGTGTGCTTGCATCATTTTCAGGTGAGTTTCGCTGCCGTTTTATATATTAGGGTAGCGTTCCGGCCCGTTCCGGGTACTTTTTCGTGATAAAATGTAGATTTTGGGCAGTAATGGGTTAATGACAGCATATTCGTCCACCTTTCTCATTTCAAAATGTTCTTCATGTGTGCTTGCATCCTTTTCAGGTGAGTTTCGCTGCCGTTTTATATATTAGGGTAGCGTTCCGACCCGTTCCGGGTACTTTTTCGTGATAAAATGTAGGTTTTGGCCAGTAATGGGTTAATGACAGCATATTGGTGCACCTTTCTCATTTCAAAATGTTCTCCATGTGTGTTTGCATCATTTTCAGGTGAGTTTCGCTGCCATTTTATATTTTAGGGTAGCGTTCCGGCCCGTTCCGGGTACCTTTTCGTGATAAAATGTAGATTTTGGGCAGTAATGGGTTAATGACAGCATATTGGTGCACCTTTCTCATTTCAAAATGTTCTTCATGTGTGCTTGCATCATTTTCAGGTGAGTTTCGCTGCCGTTTTATATATTAGAGTAGCGTTCCGGCCCGTTCCGGGTACTTTTTCGTGATAAAATGTAGATTTTGGGCAGTAATGGGTTAATGTCAGCATATTGGTGCACCTTTCTCATTTCAAAATGTTCTTCATGTGTGTTTGCATCATTTTCAGGTGAGTTTCGCTGCCACTTTATATTTTAGGTTAGCGTTCCGGCCCGCTCCGGGTACTTTTTTGTGATGAAATGTAGATTTTGGGCAGTAATGGGTTAATGACAGCATATTGGTCCACCTTTCTCATTTCAAAATGTTCTTCATGTGTGCTTGCATCATTTTCAGGTGAGTTTCGCTGCCGTTTTATATATTAGGGTAGCGTTCAGGCCCGTTCCGGGTACTTTTTCGTGATAAAATGTAGATTTTGGGCAGTAATTGGTTAATGACAGCATATTGGTCCACCTTTCTCATTTCAAAATGTTCTTCATGTGTGCTTGCATCATTTTCAGGTGAGTTTCGCTGCCGTTTTATATATTAGGGTAGCGTTCCGGCCCGTTCCGGGTACTTTTTCGTGATAAAATGTAGATTTTGGGCAGTAATGGGTTAATGACAGCATATTGGTGCACCTTTCTCATTTCAAAATGTTCTTCATGTGTGCTTTCATCATTTTCAGGTGAGTTTCGCTGCCGTTTTATATATTAGGGTAGCGTTCCGGCCCGTTCCGAGTACTTTTTCGTGATAAAATGTAGATTTTGGGCAGTAATGGGTTAATGACAGCATATTCGTCCACCTTTCTCATTTCAAAATGTTCTTCATGTGTGCTTGCATCCTTTTCAGGTGAGTTTCGCTGCCGTTTTATATATTAGGGTAGCGTTCCGACCCGTTCGGGTACTTTTTCGTGATAAAATGTAGGTTTTGGGCAGTAATGGGTTAATGACAGCATATTGGTCCACCTTTCTCATTTCAAAATGTTCTCCATGTGAGTTTGCATCATTTTCAGGTGAGTTTCGCTGCCATTTTATATTTTAAGGTAGCGTTCCGGCCCGTTCCGGGTACTTTTTCGTGATAAAATGTAGATTTTGGGCAGTAATGGGTTAATGACAGCATATTGGTGCACCTTTCTCATTTCAAAATGTTCTTCATGTGTGCTTGCATCATTTTCAGGTGAGTTTCGCTGCCGTTTTATATATTAGGGTAGCGTTCCGGCCCGTTCCGTGTACTTTTTCTTGATAAAATGTAGATTTTGGGCAGTAATGGGTTAATGTCAGCATATTGGTGCACCTTTCTCATTTCAAAATGTTCTTCATGTGTGTTTGCATCATTTTCAGGTGAGTTTCGCTGCCACTTTATATTTTAGGTTAGCGTTCCGGCCCGCTCCGGGTACTTTTTTGTGATGAAATGTAGATTTTGGGCAGTAATGGGTTAATGACAGCATATTGGTCCACCTTTCTCATTTCAAAATGTTCTTCATGTGTGCTTGCATCATTTTCAGGTGAGTTTCGCTGCCGTTTTATATATTAGGGTAGCGTTCCGGCCCGTTCCGGGTACTTTTTCGTGATAAAATGTAGATTTTGGGCAGTAATGGGTTAATGACAGCATATTGGTGCACCTTTCTCATTTCAAAATGTTCTTCATGTGTGCTTGCATCATTTTCAGGTGAGTTTCACTGCCGTTTTATATATTAGGGTAGCGTTCCGGCCCGTTCCGGGTACTTTTTCGTGATAAAATGTAGATTTTGGGCAGTAATGGGTTAATGACAGCATATTGGTGCACCTTTCTCATTTCATAATGTTCTTCATGTGTGTTTGCATCATTTTCAGGTGAGTTTCGCTGCCACTTTATATTTTAGGTTAGCGTTCCGGCCCGTTCCGGGTACTTTTTCGTGATGAAATGTAGATTTTGGGCAGTAATGGGTTAATGACAGCATATTGGTCCACCTTTCTCATTTCAAAATGTTCTCCATGTGTGTTTGCATCATTTTCAGGTGAGTTTCGCTGCCATTTTATATTTTAGTGTAGCGTTCCGGCCCGTTCCGTGTACTTTTTCGTGATAAAATGTAGATTTTGGGCAGTAATGGGTTAATGACAGCATATTGGTGCACCTTTCTCATTTCAAAATGTTCTCCATGTGTGTTTGCATCATTTTCAGGTGAGTTTCGCTGCCATTTTATATATTAGGTTAGCGTTCCGGCCCGTTCCGGGTACTTTTTCGTGATAAAATGTAGATTTTGGGCAGTAATGGGTTAATGACAGCATATTGGTCCACCTTTCTCATTTCAAAATGTTCTTCATGTGTGCTTGCATCATTTTCAGGTGAGTTTCGCTGCCGTTTTATATATTAGGGTAGCGTTCCGGCCCGTTCCGGGTACTTTTTCGTGATAAAATGTAGATTTTGGGCAGTAATGGGTTAATGACAGCATATTGGTGCACCTTTCTCATTTCAAAATGTTCTTCATGTGTGCTTGCATCATTTTCAGGTGAGTTTCGCTGCCGTTTTATATATTAGGGTAGCGTTCCGGCCCGTTGCGGGCACTTTTTCGTGATAAAATGTAGATTTTGGGCAGTAATGGGTTAATGACAGCATATTGGTGCACCTTTCTCATTTCAAAATGTTCTTCATGTGTGTTTGCATCATTTTCAGGTGAGTTTCGCTGCCATTTTATATTTTAGGGTAGCGTTCCGGCCCGTTCCGGGTACTTTTTCGTGATAAAATGTAGATTTTGGGCAGTAATCGGTTAATGACAGCATATTCGTCCACCTTTCTCATTTCAAAATGTTCTTCATGTGTGCTTGCATCCTTTTCAGGTGAGTTTTGCTGCCGTTTTATATATTAGGGTAGCGTTCCGACCCGTTCCGGGTACTTTTTCTTGATAAAATGTAGGTTTTGGGCAGTAATGGGTTAATGACAGCATATTGGTGCACCTTTCTCATTTCAAAATGTTCTCCATGTGTGTTTGCATCATTTTCAGGTGAGTTTCGCTGCCATTTTATATTTTAGGGTAGCGTTCCGGCCCGTTCCGGGTACTTTTTCGTGATAAAATGTAGATTTTGGGCAGTAATGGGTTAATGACAGCATATTGGTGCATCTTTCTCATTTCAAAATGTTCTTCATGTGTGTTTGCATCATTTTCAGGTGAGTTTCGCTGCCATTTTATATTTTAGGGCAGCGTTCCGGCCCGTTGCGAGTACTTTTTCGTGATAAAATGTAGATTTTGGGCAGTATTGGGTTAATGACAGCATATTGATGCACCTTTCTCATTTCAAAATGTTCTTCATGTGTGCTTGCATCCTTTTCAGGTGAGTTTCGCTGCCGTTTTATATATTAGGGTAGCGTTCCGGCCCGTTCCGGGTACTTTTTCGTGATAAAATGTAGATTTTGGGCAGTAATGGGTTAATGACAGCATATTGGTGCACCTTTCTCATTTCAAAATGTTCTTCATGTGTGTTTGCATCATTTTCAGGTGAGTTTCGCTGCCATTTTATATTTTAGGGTAGCGTTCCGGCCCGTTCCGGGTACTTTTTTTCGTGATAAAATGTAGATTTTGGGCAGTAATGGGTTAATGACAGCATATTGGTGCACCTTTCTCATTTCCAAATGTTCTTCATGTGTGCTTGCATCATTTTCACGTGAGTTTCGCTGCCGTTTTATATATTAGGGTAGCGTTCCGGCCCGTTCCGTGTACTTTTTCGTGATAAAATGTAGATTTTGGGCAGTAATGGGTTAATGTCAGCATATTGGTGCACCTTTCTCATTTCAAAATGTTCTTCATGTGAGTTTGCATCATTTTCAGGTGAGTTTCGCTGCCACTTTATATTTTAGGTTAGCGTTCCGGCCCGTTCCGGGTACTTTTTCGTGATGAAATGTAGATTTTGGGCAGTAATGGGTTAATGACAGCATATTGGTCCACCTTTCTCATTTCAAAATGTTCTTCTTGTGTGCTTGCATCATTTTCAGGTGAGTTTCGCTGCCGTTTTATATATTAGGGTAGCGTTCCGGCCCGTTCCGGGTACTTTTTCGTGATAAAATGTAGATTTTGGGCAGTAATGGGTTAATGACAGCATATTGGTGCACCTTTCTCATTTCAAAATGTTCTTCATGTGTGCTTGCATCATTTTCAGGTGAGTTTCGCTGCCGTTTTATATATTAGGGTAGCGTTCCGGCCCGTTCCGGGTACTTTTTCGTGATAAAATGTAGATTTTGGGCAGTAATGGGTTAATGACAGCATATTGGTGCACCTTTCTCATTTCAAAATGTTCTTCATGTGTGTTTGCATCATTTTCAGGTGATTTTTGCTGCCATTTTATAGGTTAGGGTACCGTTCCGGCCCGTTCCGGCGCGTTCCGGGTTTTACACACACCCGGTAGAAATAGCGTCCGCCACACATCACTGCAGACAGGCAGTGATGGGGTAATAAACACAGCGTGACCCAGGAGTTCCGGGTCACTGGGTGAGCGGCACGAGCCACCAACACTTCTCCTGTCTCTGGCTCCTTCCTGTTCCATGCCATGCTCTGCTAGGCTGCACGTGACACGGGCTAAGCCACGGGAGGCTCGTGCACTGCCCGAGAGCAGTGAGAGGCTGTCTCACGGCACAACACTGGCATCGAGGCGGGACGTCGATCGAGCCCAACAACGAAACTATATGAAAAAATAAAATAAAGACGATACCTTCAGAGGGCTGGAGGATAAGAAAGGAAGAAGAAAAGAACCATGAAACGTGATGACCACACCAGGAACAAGCATTCCCCCAGACCACAGCCAGATCATAAGTTCACCAACATCAAGCAGGTTAGCAGCCAGTTTTCAACACAACCATAGTGGGTCTGGGAAGCTACTGCCCCCGTTTGACCTGTATACGGACCTTTCTTGAGTAGGATCCAGATGGACCATATGACTCCAAAAATGTGAAATGATGTCGACTGCAGGGACAGAGCTACCCCCGAAAAAGAAGATCACACCTCCTCTTGAACATTGGGGACAAATCACTACACATATTCAATTCACTTGTGAATGTAAGGGGCTCAGATGAATATGCGTCCACCAAACGAGCCCTTACAGATCACTTCATGTACCAATTGAACCCAGATTCTGAGGTGTTTATATTTTGCACAACAGTTCAAGAAGAGTCTGAGACAATTGACGCACATCACGCGCGTCTGCACAAGTTAGCATTATCATGCGAGTTTGAAGACGATGAGAAGGAAATTAGACATCAAGTCATCATTTGGATGCACTCTGAAAAACTGAAGCGAATAGTCCTCATTGAGAAGGGAATACCCGTACACCGCATATTGGAATATGGGCACCAATGGAAACTTGCCCACATGAGAGCTGCGCACATGGGGAACAATCTACAGAAATTAAAGTTTACCCCGTTTTAAAGACTGGAGGTGCTCGTCGACAATCAGTCGTGGACGTCCTGCGAGGAGGAGGTGTGCAGTGCACCTTGACGATGATAGTTTGTTGCCGCAAAGAGTAAATGAAGAATGTAGACCAAGCAAGGGCGTCGGGTCATCGGCGTTGATGATCGGCACTCAACCACAGCTGGCTTTCGGATCTTCGTCTGCATCTCTAAGGACTTCGGTTGGTGGGAATCCCACCGGCGGATTCTCCTCGGTTTGTCAGCGACCTTGACTTTCTCCGGTGGGACAAATCGGTCGACGGTGATGAGCAAGGGAGTCATAGATTCAAAGTGTCTTAGGCAATGGCACGCTGTGGCTCCGGTCGATGAGATTACAGCGGTCCTCCGAACCTCGGTCGATGGTGGCGGTCAGCGATTGGCCTCAACGTCCTGGCGCTTCATTTCTGATTCCTTGGCTGTCCCTGTCTCCGGTAGGCAGCCTTTCGAGGACTGACTTCCAGGGAGCCTTGGTGAAGGTAAGGTGGTGCACGATGGTCCCTTGTAGCTCGGGAAGAGGTCCCCTAGCCAGGTCCTCTCTTTGATCAGTTCTTGGAGACATGACAGCTTTCGGATTGTGTTGAAGGAATGCAGCAGCAAAACCTTCTTCTAGCTGGGCTTCAAGGTAAGCATCAACTTCCTTTTCTGAACGATTCTAGTCAGTGAGAGGCCACCAGATATACTGTTCTGTCTCTCATTCACACTACTGAGCCAGGCTCAGGTAGCCAATCATCCAGAAGGGCATTCAGCAGGCAGGCAGCCTACAGGCTCACAGTGCATTCAGGCCATTTTTCTCCATCCAGACAATCACAACAAGGAATGTGGATTAGGACAAGCACCCAGCCATTCAGCACTCCACACTGCATTCATATCAGTTTCGGGCAAGGCTGTCTCAGTCATTGTGTCACACACTCCAGAAACCAGACACCCATAACATGAAATGTATATTGGTCACACACTCCATTCACCCAGGTCCCACCCCAAGGTGTACCCACAACATAGTCGCTGGGAAGGCTCCAGCCAGTCTGGCCTGGACTTTCCCACAATACCATATATGGAACTTCCACCCAACAGCCAGTCAGGGGAAGGGACAGAGTCAGGGCTTCCCAGGGCTTTGGGAAAACTGGCACTTGGTGGCCTTGATAGTGAGGTTAGCCCTTTTCAAGGCCTGCAAAACCTTATCCAAATGAGTCAAATGCTCTTCCAAGGTGGAACTGTAAACAGCAATGTCATCTAAGTGTGCCACACAAAAGGCCTCCAGCCCACTGAGTGCATGGTTGACTAATCTTTGGAAGGTAGCAGGGGTGCGTTTTTCAACCCAAATGGCATGACTCTAAACTGGTAGAGCCCCTCATGTGTTGAGAACGCAGTCTTTCCCTTGGCATGGTCCGTCAGAGCGATTTGCCAATAGCCTGAGGTAAGGTCAAAGGTGCTCACACATTTGACAGCACCTATGGTGTCCACTAGCTCATCAGCCCTGGGCAATAGGTGCGCATCAGTTTTGGTGATGGCATTGACCCCTCTGTAATCCACACAGAACTGCCATTCCTTAGTACGGGCCTGGGAACTTGCCTTGGGGACAAGGACCACTGAACTGGACCAGGGACTAGTTGAGGGTTCAATTACACCCAGATCAAACATCTTGGCGACCTCAGCCTGGATGTGGTTCTTAACCGTGTCTGGCATTCGGTAGCACCTGCTTTTGAAAGGCACCCTGTCACCAGTGTCAATGTTGTGCCTGCACCACGGGGTGAGGCCTGATGTCAGTGAGAACAGAGGGGCATACTGCCGGAGCAAAGCCCTGCAGGCCCTCTGCTGCTCTAGGGTCAGATCTGGAGCGAGACACACTCCCTCCACTAAGCCATCCTGAGGGTTGCGGTGCAGCAAATCAGGAAAGGGCTCACTCTCATAAACCTCTTGCTCTGAAGCTAGCAAGAGACATGAGACTTTCGCTCGCCTGTGGAAAGGCTTGAACATGTTGACGTGGAATACCTCAGGGGCTACCCCAGGTACTCCCATATCAACCAGATAGTTGACTTTGCCCATCTTGGAGATTATCCTGAAGGGTCCAGTCCACTTATCTCCCAAAGCTCTAGGCTTGGTAGGCTCCATCTCAAAGATCTCCTGTCCTGGAGACAATCCACTTGTGATGTTTTAAGCTCATGCCAGTATTTGTTCAATTCCTGGCTGGCCTTGAGATTCGCTGTCGCCTGGCCCATCATCTGTGTCATCCTCCGTCTGAGGCCTAACACATAGTCCCCCACTTGCTTGGAGGGTTGGCTTCAAAACCTTCTCTAATCAATGCAAGGGGCCCCCTCACGGGATGTCCAAAGAGGAGCTCAAAGGGGCTGAAACCAACACCCTCTTGAGGTACCTCTCTATAAGCGATCAGCAGGTATGGCAGGAGGAGGTCCCATGTCCTCCTTAGGGGCTCTTCCAAAGCACCCAGCATGCCCTTGAGAGTTTTATTAAATCTCTCAACCAGACCATTAGTCTGGGGATGGTAGGAGTTGGAGAACTTATAGGTTACTCCGCACTCTTTCCACATCGCTTGCATGTAACTCTACATGAAGTTGGATCCTCTGTCAGAACCACCTCTTTTGGAAATCCCACTCTGGTAAAAATGCCCAGGAGAGCCCTGGCAACCACCTTGGCTTTAATGGTCCAAAGGGGTAGAGCCTCAGGGCACCTAGTAGCAAGATCAACCAGGACCAGGATGAACCAATGTCAACCTGATGAGAGAGGGTCAGGGGGACCGACAATGTCGATGCCCACCCTCTCAAATGGTGTGCCACCCACTGGCAATGGCTGCAGTGGGGCAATGACACTGCCTCCAGTCTTGCCACACAGTTGACAAGTGGGGCAGGTCCTGCAGTGGCGCTCCACTTCTACTCCCATCCGGGGCCAGTAGAAATGTGCAGAGAGCCTTTGCTTAGTTTTCTTGGTCCCAAGATAACCAACTAAGGGAACCTCATGCGCCAACTGCAGTAGGATGGGCCTGTAAACCTGGGGTACCACCAAACTCTTGAGGGCACCAGGTTCAGGCTTAGTGGGCTCACTAAAAAGGCATATATTGGTCACACACTCCATTCACCCAGGTCCCACCCCAAGGGTGTACCCACAACATACAGTCACTGGGACAGCTCCAGCCAGTCTGGCCTGGACTTCCACACAATACCATATATGGAAATTTCACTCAACAGCCAGTCATGGGAAGGACAGAGTCAGGGCTTCCCAGAACTTTGGGAAAACAAGGTACCAGGAAATGGAAAGCAAGAGGCCACAGGGGCCATCTTGTCTCCTATCAGGAAGCAAATGATTCCAATGGCAAGGCCTGGGTTTCCCAAAATGGAGGATACTCGGAGCACCTGTCAAATTCAGCATGGAGCTGCCACCAGGCCATACCCTGCTCTGTGGGCCACACACAGGTGCCCAAAAACATACACTAGGGTTACAAGGTTTTACCCCCATCAATGGGTGCCATATGGGTATCCCAAGGGTCTGTCCACCATGACCAAAAAGAGGAAGAGCTGCACTGCCAGGAGTCCCACATGGACTCCTGTGCAGAAAATAACACAGAACACACATGAAAAAGGTGTACTGGACAAGGACAGGGAGGCCCAGTCCCTCCAATACATTTCCAGCGTCACACCCATCTATAGCGGTTGCAAGAGTCTCTGACAATAGACCGCAAAAGCGCCAAGATAACTCCAAAGAGTCTCCAGACATGCCGATCACATATGCCAGACCACAAAGAATATGGATGGTGCAGAGGACCATGACACTGGAGAAAAGACTGCCCGGCACAAGGTACGACATGCAGCACATGCGGACAACCAGATCCCTACGCGAAAGTGTGTGTCCTCATCCCCAATGGCACCAAGACGCCACACACCACTGAGAGTTGGCCAGAAAAAGAAACAAGAAAAAACCTGACAAGTAGACACGGATAACGATTCCTCCACGGAAGAATCGGAAGGAGAAGATGAACCAACGGCAGAAAACATACAGAACAGAGCAATAACGACAAGAAAGAGAAAAATACACATGATCTCAGCCTTGAATGAAGGGTGGGTGGGAGAAAAAACAGAAATGACCCGGATGCACAATAGCAAACTCAGTACAGGCGACAGTTGTCACAGTCAACATAGAAGCATCAATAAATGCCATTCCGCAATCGACATATGCCAAGATGAGGCCTAAACCAGTGCTGAAGGAAACAAAGACACTACTTTATGCATACAGGTGTCAAAAACTCCTACCAGTGCTCGGACGTTTCAGAACAGAACTGAAAGCGGGTGACACTATCATACAATCAAAAATATATGTTGTAAAAACCGACTTAGAGTGTTTGCTATGTTGGTACTCAGCTGATAACCTGGGACTCATACAAGTCAAATGCGACATATCACCAACAAATGAAATACAAGAACTTCTCTCCAAACGCCCCAATTTATTGAGAGGAATGGGGTGCCTAAAAGAAGCTCAATAAAACTCTATATCAACACCACAGTGCAACCAAAAGTGGTGAGAGATCGAAGAACACTGTTTCACATATATGAACTCATGGCAAAGGAGCTTCATGACCTCAAAAAAGCAGGAATAATTGAGAAAGCAACGGGACCAACCTCATGGGTCTCGCCAATTGTGGTAACACACAAACCAGAACAACCAAACAAGGTCAGGATCTGCATTGACATGTGCCTCCCCAACACAGCAATTATACAAGAGAGGCACATCACCCCCACGCTAGACGAGATCATCGCAGACCTCACAGGGTCAACAATATTCTCGTAACTAGACCTTAATGCAGGGTGCCACCAATTGAAATTACATGAAGAATCGAGATACATCACCACCTTCTCAACAGACCTAGCTCTGAGGAGATATAAACGCCTCAACTTCGACATCTCCTCAGCAGCCAAAGTGTTTCAACATGCAATACAGACAGTGCTGCAAAGACTCTCCCCCAGATTGTTAAATGTCGACGATGACATCTTAATCTGTGCGAAAAACAAAGCCGAACACATGTCACCACTAGCAGCTGTGCTCGAGAGGTTAGACACTGCCGGACTCACAACGCACAAAGATAAGTGTGAATTCCTAAAGGATGAGCTCCCAATTTTTGGTTTCAGATGGAATAGGAAGGGTGTAGCTTGAAACCCCCTCAAATTTGCAGATATCAAGAAAGTGTCATCCCCCACGACGTCCACAAAAGCCAGGAACTTCCTGGACACTGCAACCTATTGCGGTCGATTAATTCAAAACCATGCAACACTTTCCAAACCCCCCCTGAACTCATGAAAAATAACACAAAGCGGGCATGCGATGACTGATGCCAAGAAGCGTTCCTGAACAATAAAGACTCAATGTCTGGTGGCACAACGATTGTGTATTATGACACGTCCATGATATGATATGATGTGATATAATATGATAAGTAATTTATAATGCGCCTGTACACAAGTGTTTCTAGGCGTGACAAGACAAGGGAGGGAAGACAGAGAGAGGACAAGACAAACAATCTGACTAGATCTTGTGTCATTCAGATTGTTCAAGTGCGAGAATGAGAAGTTCAAGGGTAAAGGAAGGGGGGAAGTACAAGGGAGAGGGGTGAGGAAAAAGGGGCAGCAATGCTCTGAGTAAGTGCAACCGGGGCAGCGCGGCTCTGGGCAGTGCAGGGCGAAAAAGGGACTGTATGGTTATAGTTACAGCCCCTAAATTCATGGTAGGCCCGGACGGAGTGCAAGGGTGACTAATCCAGAAGAGGCTGGTACCCACTGAGACTCTGAGGGTAGCCAAGCAACCAGTCGGTATATTAGGGATGTAACGGTATAACGGTATACCTTTAAAGATACCGTGAACCACTTAATTGAACAATAATAACCGTCACATTGTTTATACCGTTATACCGTTCATACCGTTAAGTGTGCTTTTCAATCTGATTTGGAAAGGCTGCAGACAGTAAGCAATTGCTGCACAGTCTTGGTTTTGCACTGTTGGATGTGCCGTCTGCCAAGTAGTTTCAGATGGAGCAGTTTTTAATGCCATTCCATAAACCACACGTGCCTTACACAAAATCAATATGTTAGCAATAGGAAGAATAGATACAGTGCCAAGAAGGAAAAGGGTTTACTTTGGGGTGGCGGCTTTGGGGTTTATATATTTATAATGGATAATGTTCTCTAAACATATGGCAATGGGGGATTTCCCTGGTTCTATCATTGAATTTACATATAATAAGTCACACTGCGAAATTCACTCATCTCTGTGGGTATTCCCTGCTGCCATACCAAAGGGTAACATGTCAGTGATTACTGAACACCTTTTGGCCCGCAAGTAAACTAAAGGCTGTAACGGAAAAAGAAAGTGTGTGTGTGTGTGTGTGTGTGTGTGTGTGTGTGTGTATGTGCACAAGCGTATACTACTGTTAAGACATATTTCTGAACTCTGTCCTGGTGGCGCAGAAGTTCAGAAGGCCAACCTAATTACTTGGAACAGGGTAACCTCTGGACGAGCCAGACCAATCAAGGTAGCGATCGCGGCGGTCAAGACTAGGTCTCAAGAGGGGTGAGGGTGACTTAAAGCCCGCAAAGAGCACACAAAGCAAGGACACTTACAAACTACTCCAAACAGGTGTTATATTAAAAATATATACACATTTATTCCAAGGCCTTTAAAACAATGACCGTAGCAAGAAATCACAATACAACTCTAGTAAACCAACACATACCATACCAATACAATATATATACAAATACAACAAGTCTCAAGCGTTAGATGCACGAAATGCGTAGTCCACCTAAAAGGGAAGGAAAACAGGCAGTGCGAAATAATGCTTAGACCCAGTCCGCCTTCAGAGGCACCTAACTAAAAGGAAGTCCGAGCCCTGCGAAGAGTAGAGCTTTGTGGTCAAAAGTACTGCACACGCTGGTGCCAACGGGCAAAAGGGGAGTCTCTTCGAGGGAAATCAGGCAGTTCAGTTTAGTGCACAAATGAAGAAGAACAAGTTCCGCGACTCAAGCGCAGCCTCCACTGTGGGCAGAAGCAGAGCGCAAGTACGGAAAAGGGTGCTGTTTTGACACAGCGGGGAAAAGCTATGGGCTCCTGCAGAAGGGCGACCAGGTCCTAGCTATGCTACTCACCGGTCCCCGATGCAAGCAGACCCAGGCTTCTCCGCGTCAGTTTCAGTAGCTGGCAGGTTCAGAAGAGCAGGGAACGTCTCGTCGTCGTGTTGAGTCTGCAGCAGCAGAGTTGAGTAAAAGACGTCCCAAACGAAGAAACCCGCACAGTTTGTTACCACAGCAGGGCAACGGAGCGGCCGTGTGTATCTGAGCCAAATGTACACTACTCACTTCAGACCTGGGAACGCCAAGTGTACGAAGCGTGTGAGAGTGACAAGGACTCGAAATACTACACAACCTGGCGGCGGTTACAGAGCAAGACTCCTGTGTAGGCTGGTCAGTCTGCTGGATGGCCCAGAGACGCTTCCGAAGGCCTACTAGCAGGAGATGGTGAAGATGCCGAGAATAGCTGTTCCTGCTATTCCAAGGGTCGAAGTACCAGTACAGGCCTTCTGATTCTATCAAAGGTGAAAAGGGTTTCACAAGGCGACAGCAGTGCAGAGGAGCAGTCCTTCAGCGGGTCACCAGCGATTCCTCGGTTCAGCCTCTTGGTTGCAGGATACTTGGCTCCTGTATTCCTTCGTTCGTGAGAACTCAGGAGATCGACATGGTAGTGGTGTTTCCAGCCCCCTCTTATCCACGGTTCCCTTTGCGCCAAAACGGAGAGGACCCAATGGGAGATCCGCTCATCAACACTCACACCATTCGTGGACCAATCACAGACCACGGTGGTCCCAGGCATTCACACCACCCTAGACTCACTGGCACCCAGGATGTGTATTGGGACCAGACATCCCAGCCCACATCCTGGAGGCACACATCAGACATGTAGATGCCCGCGAAAGCATCCGTGTTTCGCGGGAAAGTACATGCCCAAATAAGGAAGGCCCCGGGTCGGCTCGACCTGGGGAAGGTGAAGGGAGCAAGACGGTCAGCGGACAGGACAAAGGAGCCTCGTGGTCTGGCCATTTTGGGAGCCAGGCCACCATTTTGGGTTAAGCGCGAGAAACGCGCTTAGAACGCCAAAAGGAGCTCAAAACACAAGAAACGATCGCTGCCACCATTCCCGTCTGTGAATCACTTGCACCGATCAGTTACAATCCTAAACGAGTATCTAGGGCCTGTAGAAGGCTAGAGACCCAAGAGAGCTGTAACTTAGCTTACAGTGCCCTCTTGTGTCATGTTGCACGAAAGCCGCAACATGATAAAAGAAACTACAGAAAACAGCGTTTCCCGGTACTGACTGTCTTAAGGGCATGTCAGTTTCCCCGTAAGAAAGGAGCGAAAGCCCAGAGGAGTGCGGCAGAAGGCTGCACTTCTCTGGCAAAGTCGAGAACAAGGTGAAAAACAACAGCAAAAAGTTTAGGGGTTGCCACATGGAAGGAAAATTACCTACAATTACGAAATCTTTCCTAACACTCGCCCCTCCCAGACTATGGACAGGAGGAACTAATCCACCCCTGGATGAGTCTCTTGTTCAGGTCGGTTAAACATTCTGGACAACCCATCAGCATTGCTATGTTGGACACCTGGCCTATGCTCAATAGTGAAGTCGAAGCCTTGTAGACTTATGGACCACCTAAGCAACTTTGGATTCTCCCCCTTCATGTTCATTAGCCACTTTAAGGGCTTATGGTCAGTTTGCACAGTGAAGTGGGTCCCATAGAGGTAGGGCCTCAGCTTCCTTAGGGCCCACACAACAGAGAAACATTCTTCTCTACCGTGGACCATCTGAGCTCTCTGTCCTTAAGCTGGCGACTAATAAAACCAATAGGGTGTTCCTTACCCTTCTCATCTACTTGCGATAGTACAGCTCCTATCCCAGTGTCAGAGGCGTCCGTCTGCACGATAAAAGGTCTTTGATAATCAGGGGCCCTGAGGACAGGGGCCTGGCACAAAGAGTCTTTTAAGCCATTGAAGGCCTTCTCACACTCGTCGGTCCAAGTTACCTTCTTGGGTTTCTTCGGAGTTGTGAGGGCAGTCAGAGGGGTAGCTATGGTGCCATAGTCTGCCACAAAATTGCGGTAATACCCCGTGAGTCCTAAGAAGGCTCTCACTTGGGTTTGTGTAGTGGGGGTAGGCCAGTCTTGTACTGCTTGTACCTACTTCATGTCCAAGGTAAACCACTGAGCCTTGTCCAATCTGGCATTTACTAGCCTTTATGGTCAAGTGTGCTTTCTGAAGAGCCTGGAGCACAATCCCGAGGTGTTTCACATGGTCTTCCCAGGTGGCACTGAAAACTGCTATATCGTCCAGATATGCAAGACAGAATTCGTCCAACCCATTCAAAACATGATTCACAAGCCTCTGGAAAGTGGCAGTTGCATTCTTCAACCCGAACGGCATTACCCGGAATTGGTAAAGGCCGTCTGGAGTGCTGTCTTCTCCTTGGCATGTTCTGCTAAAGCTATTTGCCAATAGCCAGCAGTGAGGTCAAACGTGCTGAGGTACTTGGAGGCACCCAAAGTATCCACCAGCTCATCTGTTCGAGGCAAGGGGTGTGCATCTGTCTTGGTGACAGCATTCAGAGCACTGTAATCCACGCAGAACCTCAATTCAGAAGTGCCTGCCTTTGGAACCAAAACCACAGGGCTGGACCAAGGACTACTAGAGGGTTCAATCACCCCAAGGTCTAACATCTTGTTGACCTCGGTCTTAATATAAGACCGTACTTTGTCTGACATCCTGTATCCCCTACTTTTGGTAGGTACACTGTCTCCTGTGTCTATGTTATGTTTGCACCAAGGTGTCAAACCAGGCGACTGTGAAAACAGGGGGGAAAACTGCCTAAGCAAACTTTTCACCTCAGCCTGCTGATCAGAAGTCAGGTGAGGGGCCACTCGGACACCCTCAAAGGAGCTATCTGAAGGACCGCTCTGGAACAGGTCGGGGAGAGGTTCAGACTCCTCTTCCTCAACGTCTGAAGCCAGTAGCAGTGCTGCGATTTCGACTCTTGGGACGAAAGCCTTCAGCCTATTCACGTGAAACACTTTTGGAGCCTGTCCAGGCCTTCCAAGGTCCACCAAATAGTTAACCTCACCCAGGGGCTCCACCACTGTGTAAGGGCCTGACCATTTGTCCTGTAAAGCTCGAGGCCTTATGGGATTCATGATCAGGACTTGCTGACCAGGTGTAAAGTTGATGAGGGAAGCTTTCTGGTCATACCAATGTTTCACCAGCGCTTGTCCTGCCTTCAATTTATCACTAGCCAAGCCCATCAGAAGTACCATCCGTTTTCTGAGCCCTAGCACATAATCAACTACGTTGGTAGTAACAGGGGGAGTGGGCATCTCCCATCCCTCTTTGACTATGGCTAAGGGTCCCCGTACAGGATGACTGAACAGAAGTTCGAAGGGGCTGAAGCCAACACCCTCCTGTGGTACCTCTCGGTAGGCAAACAGTAAGCATGGTAAAAGAAGATCCCATTTTCTTCTCTGAGGCTCTTCCAGAGCCCCAATCATGCTCTTTAACGTTCTGTTGAAACGTTCCACCAGACCATTGGTCTGGGGGTGGTATGCAGAAGAGAACTTGTAGGTGACCCCACATTCTTTCCACATAGCCTGCATATACTTCGACATAAAGTTGCTGCCACGATCCGACACAACTTCTTTAGGGAAGCCAACCCTAGTAAATATGCCAAGTAAAGCTTTTGCAACTGACTTGGCAGTTACAGTTTTCAATGGGATGGCCTCAGGATATCTGGTTGCATGGTCGACCAGCACCAGGATAAACCTATTGCCTGAGGATGTTTGCGGGTCAAGGGGACCAACGATGTCGATCCCTACCCTTTCAAATGGTACCCCCACAACTGGGAGCGGTACCAACGGAGCTTGGATTGTCGAGCCAACCTTACCAGATAACTGGCAGGAGGCACAACTCCTGCAGTGACTTTCTACTTGCACCCCCATCTTGGGCCAGTAGAAGTGCATGGATAACCTTTGCTTGGTCCTCTTAATACCAAGGTGACCAGCAAGGGGCACTTCATGCGCCAACTGCAGGAGGAAGGGCCTAACAGCAAGGGGAACCACCAACCTCCTATGGTCTCCTTCTGTAAACTCTGTGGGCTCACTATACAGGAGTCCACCTTCGAAATAAATCCTATGCGTCCCAGGAGGTTCACCCTCAAGCTGGGAGCAGGCCTGTCTCCTTAGGCCTTCCAGAGATGGGCACTCACGTTGGCCTTTACTGAATTCGTCCCTATCAGGACCTCCTTCAACTAACAAGTCTTTTAGTTCAGGATGGTCGTTGGGTCAAATACTTCAGGCATCGCCACCTCCTCGTCAGGCCCGGGCGATTGACCAACTTCCTCCACCGCAGTGGTAGGCGAGCTCGGGGGAATATTCTCTTTCCCTCGTCTTGACTTGTTGACTCCTTTCGCCTTGGGTTTCCCCTTCGGCTGGGGCGGCGTATTGGTCGAGGCCAATGCTGCCCGTGCTTGAGACCGTGTGTAGGGTCTTTCGGCAGTGTCTCCTACGAGCCCTAAAGCTCTGAGATTATTACCTAACAAGACCTTTCCCGGGACGTTTCTCTGAATGCTCACTGGAATCCTGACTGCTGTACCATTTAAAGTAAGATTTACAGGTATTACTGGGAACATACGGAGTGGGCCGTCAGCCAACATAGAGGCCGATTCATGGAATAATTAGCGCGGCGCAAGTGGGCAAAAACGTGCGAATCGCAGTGGAATAGCGAAAATCGCAGTGAACGTGCGAAAATCGCACGAAAAGCAGCGCACGTCGATTCATGGAAGTCCGTGCGCGAGAAAACCAGCGGATGTGCGATAAAAAGTGCGCGGCGCACGTTAGCGCACAGGCCATCTAACAGCGTGCGCCAGGTCACAGCGAAAATCGCACAGGCCACAGCGAAAATCGCACATAGCGCGGCGCACGCAATAAAAGTAGGCGGAACACGGGCGTAACACTCGGAATGGGGAACAACTTGCCAAAACGTGGGCGTCACGGGGGAAGTACAGGGCACAAGTGCGCGGAACGCCCACACGCTCGCCTACAACACGTATTCATGGAATAGAATAGGGGAAAAAAGCGCACGCTCAAACCAGCGCACAGGCACAAACACGACCGCCACAAGAAAGGAGGCGGTAGCGTCTCTGCGGCTGTAAGAAATGTGCGCCAAAAGGTGCGCCAACAAATAGCACCTATATACTGCCATGATGAATGTCCCATACTGTGGCCCTCCAGGAAAAATGACGTGCAAAGGGGTACCCACAAACACGGACACCCGCTGACAAAAAATACGTGTGCATGTATACCGGGGTGCGCGGGAAGTGTCACACGCGATTTGCAGGGTACGTGCATCACAGGGGTTCGCGTGAAGTTATTCACGCGATCGGGCCTGGGGGAGCGGGCTACGTGTATTACAGGGGTTCGCGTGAAGTTCCTCACGCGATCGGGCCTGGGGGAGCGGGCTTCGTGTATTACAGGGGTTCGCGTGAAGTTCCTCACGCGATCGGGCCTGGGGGAGCGGGCTACGTGTATTACAGGGGTTCGCGTGAAGTTCCACACGCGATCGGGCCTGGGGGAGCGGGCTTCGTGTATTACAGGGGTTCGCGTGAAGTTCCTCACGCGATCGGGCCTGGGGGAGCGGGCTACGTGTATAACAGGGGTTCGCGTGAAGTTCCTCACGCGATCGGGCCTGGGGGAGCGGGCTTCGTCTATTACAGGGGTTCGCGTGAAGTTCCACACGCGATCGGGCCTGGGGGAGCGTGCTACGTATATTTCAGGGGTTCGCGTGAAGATTCACACGCGAATAGCCTGGGCGCGTGAATTTGAGGGGTGCGCGGGAAGTTCCTCACGCGATCGGGCCTGGGGGAGCGGGCTACGTGTATTACAGGGGTTCGCGGGAAGTTCCACACGCGATCGGGCCTGGGGGAGCGTGCTACGTATATTTCAGGGGTTCGCGTGAAGTTCCTCACGCGATCGGGCCTGGGGGAGCGGGCTTCGTGTATTACAGGGGTTCGCGTGAAGTTCCACACGCGATCGGGCCTGGGGGAGCGTGCTACGTATATTTCAGGGGTTCGCGTGAAGTTTCACACGCGAATAGCCTGGGCGCGTGAATTTGAGGGGTGCGCGGGAAGTTCCTCACGCGATCGGGCCTGGGGGAGCGGGCTACGTGTATTACAGGGGTTCGCGGGAAGTTCCACACGCGAATAGGCTGGGCGCGTGTATTTCAGGGGTGCGCGGGAAGTTCCTCACGCGATCGGGCCTGGGGGAGCGGGCTACGTGTATTACAGGGGTTCGCGTGAAGTTCCTCACGCGATCGGGCCTGGGGGAGCGGGCTTCGTGTATTACAGGGGTTCGCGTGAAGTTCCACACGCGATCGGGCCTGGGGGAGCGTGCTACGTATATTTCAGGGGTTCGCGTGAAGTTTCACACGCGAATAGCCTGGGCGCGTGAATTTGAGGGGTGCGCGGGAAGTTCCTCACGCGATCGGGCCTGGGGGAGCGGGCTACGTGTATTACAGGGGTTCGCGGGAAGTTCCACACGCGAATAGGCTGGGCGCGTGTATTTCAGGGGTGCGCGGGAAGTTCCTCACGCGATCGGGCCTGGGGGAGCGGGCTACGTGTATAACAGGGGTTCGCGTGAAGTTCCTCACGCGATCGGGCCTGGGGGAGCGGGCTTCGTCTATTACAGGGGTTCGCGTGAAGTTCCACACGCGATCGGGCCTGGGGGAGCGTGCTACGTATATTTCAGGGGTTCGCGTGAAGTTTCACACGCGAATAGCCTGGGCGCGTGAATTTGAGGGGTGCGCGGGAAGTTCCTCACGCGATCGGGCCTGGGGGAGCGGGCTACGTGTATTACAGGGGTTCGCGGGAAGTTCCACACGCGATCGGGCCTGGGGGAGCGTGCTACGTATATTTCAGGGGTTCGCGTGAAGTTCCTCACGCGATCGGGCCTGGGGGAGCGGGCTTCGTGTATTACAGGGGTTCGCGTAAAGTTCCACACGCGATCGGGCCTGGGGGAGCGTGCTACGTATATTTCAGGGGTTCGCGTGAAGTTTCACACGCGAATAGCCTGGGCGCGTGAATTTGAGGGGTGCGCGGGAAGTTCCTCACGCGATCGGGCCTGGGGGAGCGGGCTACGTGTATTACAGGGGTTCGCGGGAAGTTCCACACGCGAATAGGCTGGGCGCGTGTATTTCAGGGGTGCGCGGGAAGTTCCTCACGCGATCGGGCCTGGGGGAGCGGGCTACGTGTATAACAGGGGTTCGCGTGAAGTTCCTCACGCGATCGGGCCTGGGGGAGCGGGCTTCGTGTATTACAGGGGTTCGCGTGAAGTTCCACACGCGATCGGGCCTGGGGGAGCGTGCTACGTATATTTCAGGGGTTCGCGGGAAGTTCCACACGCGAATAGGCTGGGCGCGTGTATTTCAGGGGTGCGCGGGAAGTTCCACACGCGAATAGCCTGGGCGCGTGTATTTCAGGGGTGCGCGGGAAGTTCCACACGCGAATAGCCTGGGCGCGTGTATTTCAGGGGTTCGCGGGAAGTTCCACACGCGAATAGCCTGGCCGCGTGTATTTCAGGGGTGCGCGGGAAGTTCCACATGTGATTTGACAGTGTGGCTCCTCCCAGGTGTACCCTGTACACCCTCCACGGCCCCTGCAGGCAGCCCACACCACAGGGGACTACCCTGCATCCCTGGTCATGTCCCGCAGGCAGCCCACCCAACATGGGCATGCCCCCCAGCAAAGGCACATGTCTCCTTGAACTAATGAACACCAACACATGTCCCCTTGCACCCCCACCCCCCAGCACTGTGGGGCACCTGCCAGCAGGCCCCCACCCATGTCCAACTCATGTCACCCACCACCCCCAAACCCCAGCCACCAGGGTCACCCTCCACCAGGGCCCCACTCATGTCTCCCACCACCCCCACCCCCCAGCACTGTGGGGCACCTGCCAGCAGGCCCCCACCCATGTCCAACTCATGTCTCCCACCACCCCCAAACCCCAGCCACCAGGGTCACCCTCCACCAGGGCCCCACTCATGTCTCCCACCACCCCCACCCCCCAGCACTGTGGGGCACCTGCCAGCAGGCCCCCACCCATGTCCAACTCATGTCACCCACCACCCCCAAACCCCAGCCACCAGGGTCACCCTCCACCAGGGCCCCACTCATGTCTCTCACCACCCCCACCCCCCAGCACTGTGGGGCACCTGCCAGCAGGCCCCCACCCATGTCCAATCCATGCCCCCCTGCACCTGGGTCCCAACATTCCCCAATCATGTCCGTAATGCCCATCCTCCCCTGCCAAAAGGCCCAACCAACTATCACACCCACCCACATATCAAAGGCAATTACATGTTACACCCCCAATGTAAATAATGCAATTTAACACATGTCTGTCACACACAATGGCTGCAAGTGAATGACAAAACACCCAACATGACATGCCTGAAAGCAATGAGATGATACGACACATTGAAGATTAAAAAAATAATATGTATTGAACAGCAAATAAGAAAAAACACAAAGCAAATCAAACAAAACAAGATGAATGTCCATGAAAAAATTATGAAAAAATAAAATAAGCCAATCAAGAAGATAATCCTGGGTCCATGAGCCCTACCAAATTAAACCTAACTGACTAACTAAAAAGGGAACTATATACAAAAAAGTGGTGCATTGTCCAATCGCAACCCAAAAAAAATTCAAAAAAACAAAGGAAACCTAACCCTAACTATACAACTATATACAAAGGCAGCGGGCTATTCGGACGGCTCACTGGTTGTTGTCATGGGCCAGGGCATCCTCGAACTCCTGCTCAATGGCTTGGAGGCGGGCATGTTCCCTGGCCCCGAGGTCCCGCAGGGATAACGCAGTGTCAAGCTCAAACTCCCTGCGAAGACCCTCGAGGCACTCAGCCCGCCTCAGCGCCCTCCGCATGGAGTCCTCCGCCCTGACCATCGTGAGCCGTTCCTCCTCTGCCCGCTGCCGCTCCGCACCTATCCGCTGGCACAACCTCTCCCACACGGAAGCCACTCCCATTCCAGGGTTCTCCTGCCCTCCGGCCGATGCCTGCACCCCTGATGTTGATGGCCCCGAGCCATGATGCCTCCCACGTTGAGCCTGCTGCTGCCTCCGACGCAACTGCCTGTGCCAGCACGACGGCATCCAGGCTGATGGAAACCACCGACGCCGTCGTGCACGTGCCCTGCCCGATGATGCCGTCACATCCTCCATCTGCTGGGGTCCAGTTGCTTTGGTGTCCACCCCTGCTGGATCTCTGACTCCCGACTGTGGCAGGGATGGGATCCCCACCGAGCTGGCTGCATTGGTCGGGGCAGGTCCACAGGGGGCCCTGGTGGCATCTGGGCTGGAAGACGGCAAGGAGAACGACTGGTGGATAGCCTGCACAGAGGAGGAGAGGGCCGCCACATTGGCCAACACATGCAGGAAACCCCCGAACATGGCCGATCCCAATTGGGCCACGTCGGCACGGTGCACTTCGTGATGACGTGCGTGCTCCTCCCGGGAAGCACGCACGGCATCACGAATCGCAGCCGTGCGCAACGCGACCCCAATCAGGACCTTCTCCGCACGGCCAGGGGTTCCCACGTCCGCAGGTGGAGGGGAGTCAGGTGACATGGACATCCCCTCTACCTGCGGACAGGCCTGGGACGGGGCATCCCTGCTGGTGCATGGTGGTGCACTCACAGGGTCAGGGACAGCAACATGCACAGGCCCCTCCACGGTGACCTGTGCTGCCTCCTGCCCCTGGCCCTGGACTGCACCACTTGCACCAGCAGGGATGCCCCCACCAGGCCCCATGTGTGCCCCAGTGGCGGCCTCCTCCTCCTCTGTGCAAACCACCAACCTGGATGGCTCCTCACCGTCTCCCACCGTAGCAGGCCCCTGTGGGGGCTCACCCACCCCTTCCGCTGCAGCCGTGGGGGCATCCCCGCCGCCTTGCTCCACAGCGCCGTCTCCGCCCTCTTCTTCACTAGCCGCTGCGTAGAGGGAGACAAAGAACACAAGCATCAGGGCACTGTACAATGGTCCCCTAGACAGGAAGCAATAGCAGATGAGCACCACTGTCAAAGTACACTTCCATCATGTCCCTCCACAACACATGGGCCAGTCCAGGCAAAACACACACAGTAACAGGCATGGTGCATGCCATGGACATTTCCATGCATGTCCAATGGACTCTTGAAACATTCAATGATATGTAACTCACATGCATCATGGCTCATGCCCATCACATGCACACACATCACCTCAGTCACATCCATCTGGCCCCAAACACACCAAACACAGCGGATACAAGGGTCATTTTGCTGCTTTACTGAATCTCTGCATTGTCACACACATGTGTCATGCATCCATGGCATGCACAAGTCACAGACACGCAGGTCAGGCACACAGACATGGCTACCATATATGTACCTGGCATCAGCACCCATCCCTCACCCCCACCCATGTTCAGGTACAGAGACTGGCATGCTCTCATGTTCATAATCTGATTAGGGCTCCCCATGCGGCATTTCAACACATGCAACAACCATGTGCATCACACATCACTGGTCGCACATGCATTACCATGATGTCCCTGCACACATACATGCATACATGGGCTATGGCACACATACAGGCAAGTATCATAGAACCAGCACACCGCAACATGCCCTGTCTCACACAGTAATGCATGGACACTTACCGCTCAACTCCAGACGGGCCTCCCTCTCAAGGATCTGGGCGTGGAGCGCTGGGCGTACGCGTTCCAGGACCCTCATCTGGATGGTACTCATGCGGCCCCGGCCCCCCTCCACGAGGCGCCGGGCCTTCACAAGGGTCCTGGACCTCAAGTCCTCCCAGCGCTTCTTGATCTTCAGGACGTCGCGGGTTGCCACCCCCTCCGCGTTGATGGCAACCACACAGTCGGCCCAGATCCTCTGCCGTCCTTCCTTGCTGGCGCGGGACGATCCAAAGAGGGCATCATACTGCCCCAGGACATGCTCCACCAGGACACCAACTTCGGTGACAGTGAAGCTGGTGCCCCTCTGCCCCTCTGGCCTGGGGTTGCCACTGGTGCCAGATGTGGAAGTGCCCGACATGGCAACCCCAGAGGCAGGTGTGGGTGGGCAACTGGGTCCTGGGGCTGGGCTGTGGAGCGATGTAATACCAGTCGGGAGTCTTCAGTTCCAGCAGGGGTGGACACAGCAACTGGACCCCTGCAGATGGCTGATGTGCAGGCACCAAATGGCAGGGCACGGTGGCAGCAGGCAGGCAGGCAGGCAGGCAGCAGCAGATGGCACGTGGGAGGCTGCTCGGGGCACTGGGGGGCAGTAACTCGGCCTTCTGGGCAGGAGCGTGGGCTTCCGTGTGTTTTCGCGTGGCCAGCTTGATACGGAGTGATTTGGCACGTGAAAATCCTGCACGTCAGCGTGAAATCCGAGGAAAGGCCCTTAGCGCGTAAGCGCGTCAGCACGCATACGCGATTCTATTGGACCAGAGTCCCTCAGCGCGTAAGCGCGTCTGTGACGTGACCCGCACGGGTGTTCCCCACTCAGGACGTGATGACGGGGCACACGTGGAGATACTGCACGTCAGAGTGTCATCGCGTGTAATTGGACAAAAGTGCGCGTACACGCGATTGGCCTATGTACGTGTATTTAATGGGTGCGCGGCCACTTACACACGCAAGTACGTCAGCGAACCTGTATCCCGTGGTGCGTGTGAATTTCCACACGCTATTGGACTGGGAACTGGATTCCAGGGCTGCGCGGGTCACACGCTGTATCCCGTGGTGCGTGTGAATTTCCACACGCTATTGGACTGGGAACTGGATTCCAGGGCTGCGCGGGTCACACGCTGTATCCCGTGGTGCGTGTGAATTTCCACACGCTATTGGACTGGGAACTGGATTCCAGGGCTGCGCGGGTCACACGCTGTATCCCGTGGTGCGTGTGAATTTCCACACGCTATTGGACTGGCAACAGGATTCCAGGGCTGCGCGGGTCACACGCTCGCCTAGAACACGCGCTAAGCATAAATTGCGGACTTTAACAATAACAAGCTCAGACGCCAGGATGAACATACCGTTCCTAGCAGCAGTGGCAGTGGGCTACCAAAGGAGGAGGAGGAGGATAGTCAGGGCCAGAATATTCACACCCAGAACCAGCCTTTTCGGGATGCCTGATGACCAGGTGTATGGGAGGTACAGGTTTCCACCACACATCATACTGGACCTGGTGACTGAGTGGGAGGATGACCTCACATCACCCACCCTGTGCTCCCAAGCACTCAGCCCCCTGGAGAAGGTCCTCAATGTACTGCACTTCTTAGCCACTGGATCATTTCAGCGGACAAGTGCCATAGTGGGTGGGGTGTCACAGGCCACCCAGTCACGCTGCCTACACCAGGTCTTGAACATCATGACTGCACGCCCATCAGTCCGCAGGCACATATACCTGCCCAGAGCACCTGCAGAAAGGCATGCTGCCGCCCTGGATTTTTACGCAGTGGCACGATTCCCCAAAGTGCTAGGTGCCATCGACTGCACCCATGTGGCTCTACGTCCCCCCAGGGCATCTGAGCACATCTATAGGAACCGCAAGCACTGGCATTCCATCAACGTGCAGGTAGCATGTAATGCCAAGGGAATCATCACCTCAGTATATGCCAACTATCCCGGCTCCACCCACGACAGCTTCATTTACCGAATGTCCACCCTAAGCCGGGACCTAGAAGCTGGGCGGCATGGCGATACATGGCTGCTTGGTGAGTATGTATGCCACTGCACATGCATGCATGTTGGATACTGAGCAAGGTCACAACCTCACCAATGATACCAATCCCCACCTCCACAGGGGACAGTGCCTACCCTCTCAGCCCCCACATGATGACGCCAATTCGGAACCCCACCACGCCACCCCAGGTAAGATTTAACACAGCCCACATTACAACCAGGGGCATAGTGGAGCGCACATTCGGAGTGCTGAAGTCACGCTTTCGCTCCCTTGACCGTTCTGGCGGGCAGCTGTCATACGCTCCCCCAGTAGTGTGCAGGATCATAGTGGCAGCATGTGTCCTGCACAACGTTGCAACACGCCGGGGCCTGGCCGTGGACATGGTGGTGGCCCCACATCCCCAACCACATGCACAGCCGCTGCGCATGGGAGGGGAAAGGGCACGGGGGGAGGCAGCCCGTACACAGCTAGTGGCTAATTACTTCACATAGAAATCACACCCCTGTGGAGTGCACACTGCCCTGGCACATTCCATCTAACAATCAATGATGACTCAACCTGACACTGATCCTGAATGTGTGGAGAATGAACGGGGAATTCCATGTCAGCCTGAGATTGTTCACCTGGAAGTGTCACAATGTGTGCATCCCTACCCACACAGACACCACCAATGCAGTTTTGTGAAGTTACACATTGAAGCAGCTAAAATGAATACCCACTTGCAAAATGCAACAAGAGGACAGTGGCATGTCAGCCAACCCAACCCCAGCACTGCCACACGACACACCGTGCCATGTCATGCTAATTGCAGGTAAACAAAGTAATCCCCACAACATGACATCACTCTCACTATGTACAGTGGCACTATTAGAAACCTGCAACACCTGAAATGCTCACAGCAATGCCGGACCAACAACATACTTGAGCACGTAGTACCATTAACATGACATCAAAAATGTAACATATTAGTAGTCTCACCACCTGGAAATGCCTGCACTCCCACCACTACCAACTGTGCAGTGTTGGCGCCATGTAGAGTTGTAGGTGCACTGCTGCCAACATGGTCCCCATCGCCAGACTAGAGGTCCTTGTGTGGACTTGAGGAAGGGACCTGCAAATTGGGAGGTAGACACAGAAGAAGAGTTACACATCAATGCAACATGCAGTGTACAACACAACAGCAATATGCACTAGGAATGTATACACAGTATTGACTACAGACTGGCCACACAGGTCATGGGAGTCCAACGTCACTGTGTAATTCACTGTCACTTGGGCACACCCTTTGCAAGCCCATGGAAACGGGAAGCAGGAGGGGTGTGTGTGACTCAAACCCAAGCATCTGAACCAAATACATTACAAGCCTGCATGTGCCCAGCCACAATGCAGCGTATGCCCACAGGAACCACGGAAGCCAACAGATCGGAGCCAACAGATCGGAGCCAACAGATCGGAGCCAACAGATCGGAGCCAACAGATCGGAGCCAACAGATCGGAGCCAACAGATCCTCCCAAAAAAATTGGGAATAAAAGAAATCAAAATAAAAATAAAAATAAGAAAAAATCAAAAATGGCCATTGATGGGCCCGGGGGGGTTGGGGAGGCCACCCAGGAGGTCCGAGGACAGGATGCACACCAGAACCCACCTGCGTGGATCCAGGGAAAATAAAACACCTCCATGGGCTCATGGCCCACACGGCTACCCTATTGTGGGAGTGTCACTGCTGTCGCTATTATCACCCTGTGCAGCTGCATCCGGAGGTGGTTGCACTATGGGAGGCAGCCCACGCAAGGCCCTAGTCTGCTCCTCCATGGCTGCAAGCATGCGGGTGTGGTAGGTCTGGTTCTGGAGGATGAGTGTGCGGAGGTCCCCATGCAACAACTCACGGGATGCCCGGACCTCCGCCCTCGTTGCCTGCATCTCAGCTGAGAGCGTACGGGTGAGACGCTCCAGCTGCTGATCTGTCCTTTGGTGTGTTGAAGCCTCAAGCTCAACAAGAGTCGTCCTGAGGTGTAGGAGCTCCTGCCTCAGGGCTTCCCTGTGGCCCTGGGACTCAATGGAGATGGCCTCCTGCAGAGTCGCCAGTGCCGCCCGCCTGTCCCTGTTGGACCCCAACATGTCCTCCCTGTGTGACTGGCAGATGGAGTCAGTTGCCTGCTCTAGTCGCTCCATCAGCCTTTCTGGGGGGACAATGGAAGTGGCCACCCTATCCATGGCCTGAGCCATCATCTCGGATGATGCAGCCTGTTGGGTAGCCATACCGTAAATGGATTGCTCCCATGCGGTATTGCCAGGTGGCGTACGGCCACCACGTCGGCGGGCACCACACCTGTCTGGGGCAAGGCGAACTGCGCCTTGCTGTGCCGGCACTGCCTGAGGCTGCAGGACTGCATTCCCCCTCTGATCTGCTGGCCCAGGAACAGGATCAGATGTCGCGGAGTGTGACCCTGCATCCGTAACCACCGAAGGCGTAGCTGCCAACACTGACATCCCCATGGAGGGTACTGACCCTGGTGCAGGTGGGTGAGACAGAACAGAATCCCTCCCTGGAACACTCACCTGCGACGGCACGTAGGTCTCATCCGAATCAACACCTGAGTACAGCTCGGGGGAGGTGCAGCCAGAGACACCCCTTGAGAGCACGACCTGCAGCACTTGTGGGTTCTCCCCCACCACCACACCACGTCCCTCACTGGTGGTTGGTCGGCCCTGGGACACCTCCTGGGTCTGCACCATCTCCACAACCCCAGCAGTATCAGGTGCGTCTTCCCCTGCAAAGACATGAAAACAAAGTAATGGAAACAGGCATTAGCACCATGGCACACATTGAGGGCTGAGAAGCAAGAGAACCAGTACTTGATTGACATGTCCCACATGACTAAAACCCTCCCATGCATGCACCCACACTGCGTATGAAGTGCAGGCAAACGGCACACACTGATGACACCAAGATGGAAGATGAACAAATTTTCTGCATGCTGCCTGGCAGTGGCATCACACATTGGCCTGTGATTGGCAGGTGAAACACACATGCCATCACACAGATGGCATGTACCATTGCTATTGAGTGAAGATGGAGAGGAGGGCAGCACCTATTCATTCAGTCCAGTTCCCGCATGTAATAGCTTTTCTGATTCTAACAGGTCAGATTTTTCACCTGGAGCTGCCAGTCTGTAATGGTCAAATTGCACAGGGACATGTGTGTACAAATGATATCCAGGTAACAAAGTCACTCCCCTTTACCATACCCATGTCAGACATGTGACTAGTGGACAGCGACATGCCTAGTGAAAGTGGTGGAATGCAAACAAACTGACTGAATGAACAGTGAAAAATAAGCAAATCTGTTGTGTCAAGGTGACACTTCAAGGGCAACTGGCGTGCAGTTGTGCTAGATGTCTACTGTTGGCAGAAGGGATACTGCTATGGCCAAATGCAGCTGCGCAGGAAGTATTGCATGAAGCACATGGCTGACCCATACGACTGAGGCGCACACACTTTCTCCTGCCACCCAAACAGAAGCCCTCACACACACACCATGCACATGTATGACACACACATGCATGTGCACTCACTGGACAATGCCTCATAATCAGCCAGATCTCCCACGCCTTGGATCTGTTCCTCCGTGACGTAGGTCCCAGCGACTGACTCATGTGGAGTGAGTTCCATGTCTACTACTGGAGACCCACCTCCAGTCACTAGAGTTGCGGCATGACTTGAGGCCAGCTTACTCTTTGCCCTGCGCTTTAGGTCATTCCAGCGCTTATAGCAATCATTGGCTGTGCGCCTCACGATTCCAAGGGCACTTACGATGTCCGCAACGGTCTGCCAGTGTGCCTGGCGTTGTGCAGGTGTGGTCTTGGATCCTGCAACAATGACCATCTCGTTGTCATGTCCGGACACATACTCGACAAGTGCATTCAGTTCGTCATCCGTGAAGCTGGGCTTCCTGGACGGGCCGGACTGTGTAGCCGTGTCTGGGGCATCAGCCTGTGCCGGACGAGCACTCTTCCTCTTCCGCTTGGAAGGTGGTGGTGATCCTGAGTGTCCTGCGCCGCTCTGGACACTAGGGGCAGGAGCCCTGGTGGACTCTGTATCAGGAGTGTGGGATTGCACACTCAGCATGGGAGTTGGTGCAGGCATTGGCTCGAGTGTGATGGTGTCAGGGGGAATCTCAGCAGCATGGACTAGGACCGACACTGTCCTGGCTGGGTGTGTGAGGGCTGGGGTGGATGGAGCCGCAGCTGCCCCTGCAGCCACTCCGCCCTGCCTCCTTGGTGCAGTAGATGACCTTGCTGCCCCAGATCCACGTGGCATGATGGCATCAACGTGCACCAGCGCACGTGTCGTAGCCCTGCTGACCTGGAAGTCAGCCATGGAGTCAGCCAGGTCTGGTGCCACAATGGGCTGGTCCAACAAGGGCTGAGCATGGATGGTGTCAGCCACTTCAGCCTCAACGGGAGGGGGGGAGGGGGGGGGGGGGATGATGGGTGCCCTTGACTGGTCCTCCACACATGGGGGGACAGGCTCACCCTGCAAGTTACGACCACGTCCCCTACCGGATCCACCACGGCCACCACTTGTGGCTCTTCCACCTTTGCCACCCTTACGGAATCCTCGCCTCCCAGCCATGGCACTGATATTAATGTGCGTATGGGAGTGGCTGTAGACAATTGTCCTGGGCAATTGGGGGTCAAAGGGGTTGGGTACCAGATGGTAATTGTACCCTAGTGCTCTAGCACGGCTGATTGTAACCCCTGGGGAAAGATGACGGGTCACGCAACGCACAGGAGGCCCAAAAAAGGGAGATGACGTGCACGCAACCCCTCCTAGACCACGTGTGCAGAAAGAAAAACCTGCACTACGCTGTGGCACCCAGTAACACAAGAATGAACGTATGCGTGTCACACGCAGCCTAGAATGACCTCTGAAGGGGTAGGCAACACACGGGGCAAGCACAGAAGTTGGATACGTGCGTGACTCACCGTCTGCCAGGTAAAAGAGCGTGAAGAATGAGCGCGTTTGGCTGGCTAAACCCCCGCCAAAAGAAGATGTGTACGCTGTCTGAGAAGACAGGACAACAGTAGAAGGGGACACTGTTTGAGGGAACAGGCCCAGGTAAACCAGTAAAAGAGAAAAAAGAGAAAAAGCTGTCAGAGGTAACAGGGAATACGAACTGGAAACGCCGTGAAGTAAATCGCGTGTGAAACGACAAGAAGTACAGATTTCACCCACTCGCTCTCCACGAAAAGCACGTACAAGGAAATGGTGTTCGACATGTACCTTATATACAGGCCCACACGTACAGCGTCACTTACGCGGCGTGTAAGTTCACCAATCACACGCTTTGTCACTCCTGCGTGTAGATCCATTTTCACCAATCACACGCTTTGTCACTTCTACGTGTACATCAATTTTCACCAATCACACGCTTTGACACTGGGACGTGTCACGTAACAATTTCCTGCACGTGCAGGTGACTATAGGCGCGCATATGCTGTTGACGGGTTTACGCGCTAAGGGCCTTTGCTGACGTGTGGGATTTCACTACCTATCAGGCTGTCCACGCGTTCACACACGAGAGACCACGCTCCTGGCCAGGAGGCGAAATTACTGCCCCCCAGAGCCCTGAGCACGCTCCCACCTGCCATCTGCTGCTGCTTGACTGCCTGCTGGCCACGTGCCCCACAGTGCTGGTGGGTGGGGGTGTTGGGAGACATGGGTGGGGGCCTGGTGGAGGGTGCCCCTGCACTGGTGGGGGTGGTGGGAGACATGGGTGGGGGCTTGGTGGAGAGTGCCCCTGGTGGCGGGGGGTGGTGGGAGACATGGGTGGGGGCCTGGTGGAGGCTGCCCCTGGTGGCGGGAGGGTGGGGGTGGTGGGAGACATGAGTGGGGGCCTGGTGGAGGCTGCCCCTGCACTGCTGGGGGGGTGGGGGTGCAGGGGGACATGAGCAGGTGTGCAGGGTAGTCCCCTGTTTTGTAGACTGCCTGCAGGGGCCGTGGAGGGTGTACAGGGAACACCTGTGAGGACCCACCCAGCCTAATCGCGTGTGATGATTCCCACGCACCCCTGTAATACACGTACCCTGGCTAATCGCGTGTATAACTTCCCGCGTACCCCTGTAATACACGTACCCTGGCTAATCGCGTGTTAAACTTCCCGCGTACCCCTGTAATACACGTACCCTGGCTAATTGCGTGTTGAACTTCCCGCGTACCCCTGTAATACACTTACCCTGGCTAATCGCGTGTTAAAGTTCCCGCGTACCCCTGTAATACACGTACCCTGGCTAATCGCGTGTTAAACTTCCCGCGTACCCCTGTAATACACGTACCCTGGCCAATCGCGTGTTGAACTTCCCGCGTACCCCTGTAATACACGTACCCTGGCCAATCGCGTTTTAAACTTCCCGCGTACCCCTGTAATACACGTACCCTGGCTAATTGCGTGTTGAACTTCCCGCGTACCCCTGTAATACACTTACCCTGGCTAATCGCGTGTTAAAGTTCCCGCGTACCCCTGTAATACACGTACCCTGGCTAATCGCGTGTTAAACTTCCCGCGTACCCCTGTAATCAACGTACCCTGGCCAATCGCGTGTTGAACTTCCCGCGTACCCCTGTAATACACGTACCCTGGCCAATCGCGTTTTAAACTTCCCGCGTACCCCTGTAATACACGTACCCTGGCTAATCGCCTGTTAAACTTCCCGCGTACCCCTGTAATACACGTACCCTGGCCAATCGCGTGTTAAACTTCCCGCGTACCCATGTAATACACGTACCCTGGCTAATCGCGTGTATGACTTCACGCGTACCCCTGTAATACACGTACCCTGGCTAATTGCGTGTTGAACTTCCCGCGTACCCCTGTAATACACTTACCCTGGCTAATCGCGTGTTAAAGTTCCCGCGTACCCCTGTAATACACGTACCCTGGCTAATCGCGTGTTAAACTTCCCGCGTACCCCTGTAATACACGTACCCTGGCCAATCGCGTGTTGAACTTCCCGCGTACCCCTGTAATACACGTACCCTGGCCAATCGCGTTTTGAACTTCCCGCGTACCCCTGTAATACACGTACCCTGGCTAATCGCCTGTTAAACTTCCCGCGTACCCCTGTAATACACGTACCCTGGCCAATCGCGTGTTGAACTTCCCGCGTACCCATGTAATACACGTACCCTGGCTAATCGCGTGTATGACTTCACGCGTACCCCTGTAATACACTTACCCTGGCTAATCGCGTGTTGAACTTCCCGCGTACCCCTGTAATACACGTACCGTACCCTGGCCAATCGCGTGTTAAACTTCCCGCGTACCCCTGTAATACACGTACCCTGGCTAATCGCGTGTATGACTTCACGTGTACCCCTGATATGCACGTTACCCGCTTTGCGTTCCTTGTTTGGCTGCCCTGTAAACTGGTCCAGAGTTAGCGCAGCCCTTTGCGATGATTTAGCGATTTTGCTGGCTTTTCCTTGCGAGAGGGCGTTCTTGGGGGCGTTACTGGCGCTGCTGCAGGGTCGCTGCGATACTCTGCGCCACGGCTGGTTTGGGAGCATGTAATCCATGAATACGCTGTGCGCGGAAATCGGTTTTATCGCACGTGCCTGGCGCAGTCAATCGCACGCGGACACTCTGCGCCAGCCGATTGCGACACTTTTCTGCGAAATTCTATGAATTACCCTGATAGTGGGCATCAGAATAGCTCTGGCAACTTCCTCTGAGTCTACCAAGGTAGAATCCACTACAGTGGGCCTGCACCCACTATCCCTAAGAGCTGGAGTATCTACTCCATTGATCAGCACACTGTCTTTAAAGTAGTGCTTGGTATTATCTGGAATCCTTGCATAAGCCTCTGCGACTTCAGGCTCCCAGGAACCCAGGGAAACTAAAACTACCTCAGCCTCTATCCCGCTGGGAAATGAGTCTGAGGAGAAGGATGCTCCTGTAATCTCTTCTTCCTCGTAGGTGGAGAAGGCCAGATTAGCGGAGTGGACCCCCAAAGGTCTAACCTTACACCGTGGTCAGTTGCTCCACAAGCAAAACAAGATCCATTGGGTCTGTTTACATAGGGAGGCTTATTGTAACCAGAGTTCTGTTTCGGAGGCTGACCTCCACTACCCTGTGAGTTCTCTTGTGTCTTACCCTTATTTTTCTTTTTGTGGCCCTTATGAGAAGAAGATTTATCAGATTCTCCACCCTCCTTATCTTTGGACTTTTTCCCTTCCTCCTGCTTACCAGGATGAGTTTTGTCCTTATGGGACACTCGATGTGACACCCATAAGTCTGCTGCAATGGCCAGCTTCTTAGGATCTATCTCCTTCGAATCGGCCAAATGCTGCTTAACCTCCGGGGAAGAAGATGCAAAAATGTGTTCCAGCATGACAAGATTTATCATGCCTTCGAAGGTAGAAACCTTATAACCTTCGAACCAGCCAGTTAAGTTTTTCAAGGATTCAGTGACATAAGATACCCAAGTACCACCTTCCTTTTTCTTATACTCTCTGAATCGTTTCAAATATTGGGCCGGAGTTTTCCCAAACTTTAAAATGAGAGTTTGCTTTAACATTGCGAAATCAGCTCGCTCAGCCTTCGACATTTCCATAATGGCACTACAGCCAGAATGGGGCAGTCTGCTGAGTAACCAGGCAATCTTATCAGCATTGTCAACTTGTTGAACTTCACATGCATACTCAAACGCATTCAGCCAGTCCATAATGTCATTGCTTTCCTCATACACACTGAGCAGATCTTTCGGAAACCGTGGATGAGAGGAGGCCCCAGACCCAGGTCCAGGACCCTTGGACCCATTTGCAAGCTGAGGCTTGGCCAGTTCCAACTGGTGATCCCTGTCTTTCTGTTTTTCTGCCTGTTCGATTTTCAGTTTGGCTATGCTGAATTCAAGCTCCTTCTGCCTAAACCGCAGCTCTTGCTTCTTGAATTCAAGCATAGCCTCCCCATCAGCACTGGCAGAGGAAACATTAGACATCTCATCCTACCTGTCCTCGTAGTCGCGATGGATCAGTGCAGCGGCAGAACCGTCGGTTCTACCAGTGAGAGCAGCCCCACCTCCTTCCGCACTGTCCTCAGAAGTTATAGCGTCAAGCTGCGCTTCTTGCCACGCCACGATTCTTTGGATCATATCCAATTTCGTGCCTTGAGAGGAAACACCTCTCTCCGCACACATCTTTTTCAATGTTTCTGATTTGGAAGCATTTAAAGTTAACAAGGTATTTGTTTCCATACTGTTAGATAGGACTATGGCCTTTTTAAAGTTATACTATAACAATTCACTACGTGTCCTGGTAGGAATAACTTGAAATGCCTTAGTTCGTGCGCAACACTGGATACCTTCAGTCGTATCCCACCGCTGAACACCAATTTGTTAAGACGGATTTCTGAACTCTGTCCTGGTGGCACAGAAGTTCAGAAGGCCAACCTAATTACTTGGAACAGGGTAACCCCTGGACGAGCCAGACCAATCAAGGTAGCGATCGCGGCGGTCAAGACTAGGTCTCAAGAGGGGTGAGGGTGACTGAAAGCCCGCAATGAGCACACAAAGCAAGGACACTTACAAACTACTCCAAACAGGTGTTATATTAAAAATATATACACATTTATTCCAAGGCCTTTAAAACAATGACCGTAGCGAGAAATCACAATACAACTCTAGTAAACCAACACATACCATACCAATACACTATATATACAAATACAACAAGTCTCAAGCGTTAGATGCACGAAATGTGTAGTCCACCTAAAAGGGAAGGAAAACAGGCAGTGCGAAATAATGCTTAGACCCAGTCCACCTTCAGAGGCACCTAACTAAAAGGAAGTCCGAGGCCTGCGAAGAGTGGAGCCTTGTGCTCAAAAGTACCTGCACACGCTGGTGCCAACGGGCAAAAGGGGAGTCTCTTCGAGGGAAATCAGGCAGTTCAGTTTAGTGCACAAATGAAGAAGAACAAGTTCCGCGACTCAAGCGCAGCCTCCACTGTGGGCAGAAGCAGAGCGCGAGTACGGAAAAGGGTGCTGTTTTGACACAGCGGGGAAAGCTATGGGCTCCTGCACGAGGGCGACCAGGTCCTAGCTATGCTACTCACCGGTCCCCGATGCAAGCAGACCCAGGCTTCTCCGCGTCAGTTTCAGTAGCTGGCAGGTTCAGAAGAGCAGGGAACGTCTCGTCGTCGTGTTGAGTCTGCAGCAGCAGAGTTGAGTAAAAGACGTCCCAAACGAAGAAACCCGCACAGTTTGTTACCACAGCACGGCAACGGAGCGGCCGTGTGTATCTGAGCCAAATGTACACTACTCACTTCAGACCTGGGAACGCCAAGTGTACGAAGCGTGTGAGAGTGACAAGGACTCGAAATACTACATAACCTGGCGGCGGTTACAGAGCAAGAGTCCTGTGTAGGCTGGTCAGTCTGCTGGATGGCCCAGAGACGCTTCCGAAGGCTTACTAGCAGGAGATGGTGAAGATGCCGAGAATAGCTGTTCCCGCTATTCCAAGGGTCGAAGTACCAGTACAGGCCTTCTGGTTCGATCAAAGGTGAAAAGGGTTTCACAAGGCGACAGCAGTGCAGAGGAGCAGTCCTTCAGCGGGTCACCAGCGATTCCTCGGTTCAGCCTCTTGGTTGCAGGATACTTGGCTCCTGTATTCCTTCGTTCGTGAGAACTCAGGAGATCGACATGGTAGTGGTGTTTCCAGCCCCCTCTTATCCACGGTTCCCTTCGCGCCAAAACGGAGGGGACCCAATGGGAGATCCACTCATCAACACTCACACCATTCGTGGACCAATCATGGACCACGGTGGTCCCAGGCATTCACACCACCCTAGACTCTCTGGCACCCAGGATGTGTATTGGGACCAGACATCCCAGCCCACATCCTGGAGGCACACATCAGACATGTAGAAGCCCGCGAAAGCATCCATGTTTCGCGGTAAAGTACATGCCCAAATAAGGAAGGCTCCGGGTCGGCTCGACCTGGGGAAGGTGAAGGGAGCAAGACGGTCAGCAGACAGGACAAAGGAGCCTCGTGGTCTGGCCATTTTGGGAGCCAGGCCACCATTTTGGGTTAAGCGCGAGAAACGCGCTTAGAACGCCAAAAGGAGCTCAAAACACAAGAAACGATCGCTGCCACCATTCCCGTCCGTGAATCACTTGCACCGATCAGTTACAATCCTAAACGAGTATCTAGGGCCTGTAGAAGGCTAGAGACCCAAGAGAGCTGTAACTTAGTTTACAGTGCCCTCTTGTGTCATGTTGCACGAAAGCCGCAACATGATAAAAGAAACTACGGAAAACAGCGTTTCCCGGTACTGACTGTCTTAAGGGCATGTCAGTTTCCCCGTAAGAAAGGAGCGAAACCCAGAGGAGTGCGGCAGAAGGCTGCACTTCTCTGGCAAAGTCGAGAACAAGGTGAAAAACAACAGCAAAAAGTTTAGGGGTTGCCACATGGAAGGAAAATTACCTACAATTACGAAATCTTCCCTAACAACTACCATCAGCCTCCATTGATCTGTGGCATGCAGGTTATCAAGACAGCAACATGTTCATCTTCACCAGTAGCCAGTGGGGAAGCAAAAAGCCTAAATGACCACTTAAGAAAAGCTTTTCAGTTTGCTTTGCCAGTTGCAGCAGGCCTCCACCCCACCCCCTCCTCTCCACACGAGTGTTTGTGTTTGGTGGAAGCAAGGCATTTCAGTGGAAAGTATGTTGAAAAGCCCAATTCTGGCCCTGGGTGCCTGGTTTTGTTTGTGATGATAAATCTGTCAATTTATGACCTTTTAGAAAATATTTGTTAAGATCAGTTAACTCCACCTGCTATACCGCGATAACCATAATATACCGTCATTTGGCAAGAAGGTTATCGTACCGTCATAAACCGAATACCGTGACACCCCTACGGTATTTCAGACAGGTAGGTCAGATAGGTCAGCAGGGGCGGGAGAGAGAGAAAGCAGAGGAGAAGAGGAACGTTTTGAGCTGCTTCCAGAACTTCAGGTGGTCTGGCTCAAGTTTGAGAGGGGCAGGTAGGGCATTCCAGAGGGAGGCACCTGCAGAGGAGAGAGATCTACCCCCACTAACTGTCTGGAGAAGCGTCTAAACCTAGGGGAGTTGGAGGCGGTTTGTCACCAACAATTTCAATCAGTTTTCTCACACCCTGACTTCCCTAAGTTGCCTCCTCACAGAAGGGACGATTGTCACATTGATTTACTCCCAGATCAACCAGTACCATTTGGCCGCATGTACATCCTGTCCCAACCAGAAAAGAAAGCCCTCAAGGAATATCTTCATACTCACCTGCAGAATGGACTTATAGCTGAACCTAAATCACCTGCTGGTGCCTCGCTGTTTTTCATCCCTAAGAAAGATTCAGAGGAGCTGAGACCATGTATTGATTATCGAGGTCTCAATAAGATCACTATAGCAGATAAATATCCTATGCCGTTAATCCCAGACATTCTGGAAGCTGTTCAGGGGCTTCTTTCTACACCAAGTTAGATCTACGAGGTGTGTATCATTTGATTCGTATCGCCCCAGTTGATGAATGGAAGACAGCTTTCCGGACCCCATTTGGTCATTACGACTATCGTGTAATGCCGTTTGGGCTGGTTAACGCACCTGCAATCTTCCAGCGATTTATGGATCATTTATTCACTGACTGTAACGCTCACCTGATTCTCGCAGAGGCGCCGGTCTTGACTGGGCGACTACCGTATCTTCAAAGGTGATGTGTAGCACCCGGTTGGCTCTTTGGGCTGGACCTCTGTGCACTGTATGCCTGACGTGTAGAGTAAGATGTCTGCAGATAGAAAATATGGGGTTAATGAACTGGGGTTATTGGGGTGTCCCTATCTCTTTCCTCTTCTCCTCTCCTGTAGACCCCCAAAGGTTAACGCTCTCACCTTGGGTAAGTGAATGCCAAGCTCTCCATCTGCCTCGGGGCAGGGTGCTGTAGCCAGTTTCTTCACTGGATAGGTAGCACAGGCCTCTTGACTTCAGAGGACTGCTGTCCGTCGTTTACTGCACGAACGGTAAGTTTCGAGTCATTCAAATGTCTTTTTAAAGTCTTTAGTAATGATGTCTCTTGTTTTGCAGGGTTCCGGCGATGGCGGATGACGGGCTGAAGTGAGTTGAAGATGGAGCCCGTGTGATGAATAGAAGCGCCTGGAAGCACGTGAGTAAGCGCTTGTTGCCTGTTTCACGATGCGCTCTAACTGTCTTTTTATTTTGCAGGTACGAGTTCGGAGCGGCTGCAGGGTGCCGGAATACCCACTGGATTAGATGTGGAAAGGAGTAATGGCACGTGAGTATTAAAGTTCCCCAATGTCTTTAAACGCACCTTGTTTTGTCTTTCAGATGCGGATGCAGCGCCGAAGGCCTCCGGAGCGTGCGAAGAGTTGGTAAGCTTTTGTCTTTCAGATGCCGGAATGCAGTATGAAGACCTCCGGAGCGCACGAAGAGTAGGTAAGCCTTTGCCTTTCAGATGCCGGAATGCTAACCTGTTCTTTCTTGTCTTTATAGGTGTTGCTGAAGACTGGATTCAGGATGGTAAGCCTTTTTCCTTAGGCCCAGGACTGGATGCATAAGACACGATGAGCGTCCTGCTGCAGAGGGTGCAGAATAACGCAAAGCAAGATTCATCCACCGGGTGTGGTTTAAATAGCCTCCTGTAGTGCTTAGGTGTCTCCTTCCACAGCCACGCCTAAGTAAGAAAAGAGTTCCTGGTAAGAAAAGAGTTCCTGCCTTCCAGAAGAGTTCCAGTGTTCTAAATCTAGGGAGTGGCTCCAGCCCCACCCAACAGGAAAAGTAGTTCCAAACAGAAGAGGATCAGAGGCTCAACTGGCAGGCAAGTAAGCAGCATGGTCTGCTGCAGGTAAGTCCACCCAAGCATTATGAGCCCGGCGCTTCCAGCGCTGGGACTGGGCATATTTATGAGCCTGGTGCCACTGGCGCCAGGACTGGGTCCAAAAGGTCCCAATTGGGACTGGTTGGCACTCGGAACCTGGGTTATGGATCTGCTTCCAAGGAAGTTGGGAAAACCCTGACCTTTTGGAAGCAGAGATCATGACAGTACCCCCCCTCAAGGCCCCTCCCAAACCGGGCTTCTCCGGGGGTTTTGGCTTGTCAGGAAATGTTCAGTGAAATCTTTTGATTAGGCGAGGAGCGTGGACATATTCAGCAGGTTCCCAGGATCTCTCTTGGGGGCCGTAGCCTTTCCAGTCAATTAGGTAGAATAGTTTAGATTTGGAGATCTTGGAGTCCAGAATGCTTTTGACTTCAAACTCGAGTTCTCCATCCACTACGATAGGTTTTGGAGATTTGGTTAGTCGGGTTTGAGGTTGCACAGGTTTTAATAGAGAGACGTGGAAGACCGGATGTATCTTCATGTGCGGGGGCAAGTCCAACTTGACCGCTACTGGGTTTACTATGGTAGTGATGGAATAGGGACCAAGGTATCTTGGGTTGAATGTGCGTGGCCCTTTTAGAGATAGATATTTGGTGGATAACCAGACTTGATCCCCTACTTGATAGTGAGGGGCTTCCTTCCGATGTTGATCTGCTCCTTTCTTGTATTGTTCTTTAGCCCTTTGAAGGTGAGAAACAGCTTCCTTAAAGGCTTGGGTGATTGTAGAATGCAGGTAGTCTACTGCTGGTGTTTCAAGATCTTGGAGGGGATCCAACTCCGAGGTTCGAGGGTGACTGCCGTACAAAAGAAAAAACGGGGTTTTCCCAGTTCCCGAATGGACAGAGTTATTGTAGGCATACTCGGCTATCCAAAGGATATCTTTCCAAGTTTTTTCAGTTTGTTGCAGCATGCAGCGTAAATACTGTTCCAGAGTTTGATTGGTCCTCTCGGTTTGTCCGTCGGTCTGAGGGTGGTGACTGGTCGATAGTCTCACATCAATTTGAGCCGACCGACAGCAACTTCGCCAAAAATTAGAAATAAATTGACTACCTCGATCCGAAATTAGAACCGAAGGAAAACCGTGCAGTCGGACGATGTTTTCGAGAAATTCTCGGGCCAGAGTTGCTGCTGTTGGCAAGCCTTTGAGCGGAATGAAATGCGCCATCTTGGAGAATAAGTCCACGATTACTAGAATCGTATTGTATCCGGAGCATGGAGGTAGATCGGTGATGAAGTCCATAGAAAGCGTATGCCAAGGGCGAGGTGGGATGTCAATAGGGCGTAAGAGGCCTGCTGGTCTTTCCTTTTGACTCTTGTTTTGGGCGCATACTCCACAGGACATTATAAAGTCTCTGATATCTTTTTTCCAAGACGGCCACCAGAAGTAGCGCTTGATCTTTTCTGAGGTCTTGGCTATACCGGGATGACCTTCCATTAAAGAGTCGTGATAACAAGAGATTACTTTTTTCTGTAAATCTGTGCTGGGTAGGTATAATCGTTCTTGGAAATACAATAAGTTGTCCTTTACTGCAAAGTCCTTTCCCTGCAGATGCCAATTCTGTATATCTGCTGGAGTTACAAGTTGCCTGGCTTTATCCTTAACTTCCTCTATGGATTCTTTGGCGATTACACCCAGAATTCTTTGTTCGGGAATGATTGGTACAGGTTTAGGGTTGATCAAGTGTTCTTCCTTTTTTGGAACGAAGAACAAAGCTGAAGAAGCAGGGGACTTGGAAGGACGAATAAACCCATTTGCCAGGTATTGATCCAGGTATTGTCGAAGGTGAAGGTTCTCAGGCTCGGTGAGGGCATAAATTCTACTACAAGGAGGAGTAGATCCAGGTATCAGGTCTATCTGGCAGTCATAAGACCTATGAGGAGGTAGAGAGTTAGCCTGATCCTTCCGGAAAACATCTTGGTATTCTAGGTATTCGGGAGGTAACTGGGGAGTCTCTGAAGAAATTGCGGCCAGTGCAACACCAGGTGGAGGGTGACAAGTAGAGACACATTCTGGAAACTGGACCGTTCTTGCTCGCCAATCGATCAGAGGATTGTGTTTCTCTAACCAAGGTATTCCTAGAATAATCTGAAACTGAGGGGCCTTGATCACATCGAACACGATCTTCTCATGGTGGCCATCTTGACTTACTAGCGTCACTTCTTGAGTGGTATGCGTTACTGGCCCGGAGGCTATCTCCGTACCATCCACCGTAGTAATGACGTCCTTTACAGCCTTGGGACAAAGAGTTAGATTCATCCTCAAAACCATTTCATGATCCACATAATTGCCGATGGCACCGCTGTCGACGTAAGCTTCAATTGCATGTAATCGATCCGGATTATCAGGGCTAATGAGGACCATAGGTATCACGAAATGCGAGGTCACGGAACTGGTTTTTACGCTCGGCAAGAGGACCTCTATTCTTGTCGGGTGAGGTCGTTTCCCTGCTCAGAGTTTGTAACTTTGGTAACTGCAGCTCCTACTGCCTTCTTGGCAGGTTTCACCGGACAGTCTCGAAGAAAGTGCCCTGAGTTTCCGCAATATAGGCATAATTGCAACTGTTTCCTCCTTTCCCGCTCCCGTTGTGTTAGAGGACCTTTCAGACCCCCTATTTGCATGGGTTCCCCGGAGTCTACTCCTTTGGAAGGAGTTGGCGGTTTGGAAAATACTCGAGCATCAAACTTGGAACGATCGGCCTTCCTGTTCTGCAGCCTGTGATCTATTTGAACGACCAAGTCTATGTAATCCGAACAGTCTTGTGGGGGATTCACTACTTGGGCTAAAACGTCTTTGAGCTCTCAACGTAGACCTCTATAAAACAGCGTAATCCTTTTGTCCTCAGGCCATTGAGTTTCCACTATTAGTCTATTGAAAGATGCAATATAAGCCAAAAGGTCTTGATTACCCTGTCGCAACGAAAGAAGCTCATTGTCCAAGGCCTGTCCCTGTGAATGTCTTGCGAACAGTTTTTCCATACTAAGCTGAAAGGCTTGAAAATCATGGAGAACCGGATCATCTTGATGAACTAGAGGGATCGACCAGTCTGCCGCATTGCCACTAAGGTACGAAAGTACAAAAGCTACTTTAGCTTGATCAGTTGGAAAGGCTGCTGGCCGGCATAAGAAGTGCAACCGGCACTGATTGATAAATACTGCAAACCTCTTTGGGTCACCAGAAAATCGCTCAGGCGGGGCCAGAGGTACATTCCCAGGTAGGTTGATCTGCACTGGATTCATAGAGGATGTTGAAGGAAGATTTGCCCCTGATGCGGGTAACGGGGTCTGTCCGGCTTGTGACTGTAGCACTTGTCTAGCAAGATTGTCTGTTCTCTCCTTGGAAATAATTAGTTCCCTTCTTAGAGCATTCGTTGCATGCACTTCTGCCCTTAGTTCCCCAAGTAACCGGGCTAGGGGGTCAGTATCCGAGGTTTCCATAGCGCCTGGGCGAGAGTTTTGCAGTAGGCTTTGCGTTCTGTAACGCTCACCTGATTCTCGCAGAGGCGCCGGTCTTGACTGGGCGACTACCGTATCTTCAAAGGTGATGTGTAGCACCCGGTTGGCTCTTTGGGCTGGACCTCTGTGCACTGTATGCCTGACGTGTAGAGTAAGATGTCTGCAGATAGAAAATATGGGGTTAATGAACTGGGGTTATTGGGGTGTCCCTATCTCTTTCCTCTTCTCCTCTCCTGTAGACCCCCAAAGGTTAACGCTCTCACCTTAGGTAAGTGAATGCCAAGCTCTCCATCTGCCTCGGGGCAGGGTGCTGTAGCCAGTTTCTTCACTGGATAGGTAGCACAGGCCTCTTGACTTCAGAGGACTGCTGTCTGTCGTTTACTGCACGAACGGTAAGTTTCGAGTCATTCAAATGTCTTTTTAAAGTCTTTAGTAATGATGTCTCTTGTTTTGCAGGGTTCCGGCGATGGCGGATGACGGGCTGAAGTGAGTTGAAGATGGAGCCCGTGTGATGAATAGAAGCGCCTGGAAGCACGTGAGTAAGCGCTTGTTGCCTGTTTCACGATGCGCTCTAACTGTCTTTTTATTTTGCAGGTACGAGTTCGGAGCGGCTGCAGGGTGCCGGAATACCCACTGGATTAGATGTGGAAAGGAGTAATGGCACGTGAGTATTAAAGTTCCCCAATGTCTTTAAACGCACCTTGTTTTGTCTTTCAGATGCGGATGCAGCGCCAAAGGCCTCCGGAGCGTGCGAAGAGTTGGTAAGCTTTTGTCTTTCAGATGCCGGAATGCAGTATGAAGACCTCCGGAGCGCATGAAGAGTAGGTAAGCCTTTGCCTTTCAGATGCCGGAATGCTAACCTGTTCTTTCGTGTCTTTATAGGTGTTGCTGAAGACTGGATTCAGGATGGTAAGCCTTTTTCCTTAGGCCCAGGACTGGATGCAGAAGACACGATGAGCGTCCTGCTGCAGAGGGTGCAGAATAACGCAAAGCAAGATTCATCCACCGGGTGTGGTTTAAATAGCCTCCTGTAGTGCTTAGGTGTCTCCTTCCACAGCCACGCCTAAGTAAGAAAAGAGTTCCTGGTAAGAAAAGAGTTCCTGCCTTCCAGAAGAGTTCCAGTGTTCTAAATCTAGGGAGTGGCTCCAGCCCCACCCAACAGGAAAAGTAGTTCCAAACAGAAGAGGATCAGAGGCTCAACTGGCAGGCAAGTAAGCAGCATGGTCTGCTGCAGGTAAGTCCACCCAAGCATTATGAGCCCGGCGCTTCCAGCGCTGGGACTGGGCATATTTATGAGCCTGGTGCCACTGGCGCCAGGACTGGGTCCAAAGGTCCCAATTGGGACTGGTTGGCACTCGGAACCTGGGTTATGGATCTGCTTCCAAGGAAGTTGGGAAAACCCTGACCTTTTGGAAGCAGAGATCATGACACTGACGTTCTTCTCCATTTTGTTATCATCTATCTAGATGACATTCTCGTGTTTTCATCCAGTAAAGAAGAACACATTCAACATGTCAACCTTGTTCTAGCCCGTCTCAAAGTCAATCAACTGTATTGTAAGGCTACTAAGTGTGAATTTCACAAGGAACAAGTAACTTACTTAGGGTTCGTCTTGTCCGCCCAGGGAATTTCTATGGATCCTAGGAAGGTATCGGCGATTTTGGATTGGACTCCACCCGCAAGTATGAAAGATATCCAACGGTTCTTAGGATTTACTAATTTTTACCATAAGTTCATTCCATGTTTTTCGGAAATGATTCTTCCTATCACCCGACTTCTTAAAAAAGGAAGAACTTTCTTATGGGACTATCCAGCACAAAAGGCGTTTCTGGACCTCAAATCTCTTTTTACCTCTGCTTCTATCTTGTTAACTCCGGACCAGTCACATCCCTTTATAGTAGAAACGGACGCATCCCACCATGCCTTAGGAGCTGTCCTATTACAACGGAATGAGCTAGGCGAAGAAAGACCCATTGCTTATCTCTCCAAAACTTTCTCATCTTCTGAAGAGAATTACTGTGTTCTTGAAAAGGAATTATTGGCAATCAAAAAAGCTTTTGAGAATGGAGGCATCTTTTGATGGGTTCTATGCATCCGATTGAAGTCCGTACTGATCACCGCAACCTTGAAGTCCTGCAGCAAGCTCACACCACGAACAGCAGACAGGCACGATGGGCTCATTTTTTTTACCCTATCGGATAGAGTTTACTTTCCTTCCTATAAGTCAAAATCTACGAGCAGATGCTCGTTCTCGAAAAGACCCTCCGATTAAGAAATTTCATCCAGAGTTACTATTCCCAAAGGCTAAATTACTGGCAACCGTTACTGATTTCCTTCAAATTCTCAGACAGGAGACTGCTCGTCTCGAACAGTTCTGTACAAATTTGTTTCCTACTCATCAGCTTACCAAGAATAATGGTTACAACTTTTTTAAAGACCAGGTGTTTGTCCCCACCTCCGATCTACAGAAGGAAGAGCTCTTCATGTGCCATGATTCAAAGGCTACGGGGCATCGAGGTTATCAAACTACTCTTTATCTAATATCTCGCCACTTTTGGTGGCCTACTCTGAACAAGGATGTTCGAGACTATGTCTCAGCTTGCACCATTTGTCTTCAATCCAAGACTCCACGAAGCCCTCCGTTTGGGTTACTTTCGCGTATGCCCATTCCGGACAGACCATGGCAAGTCATTTCTACTGACTTTATTGTTGACCTTCCTCCTTCTGTTCATCACACCACCATAATGGTGACTATAGATTACTTCACGAAGATGGCACATTTTACCCCATTAGTCAAGCTACCTAGAGCGGATCAGATGTCTAAGATCTTTATCTCTGAAATATTTTCCCGTCACGGACTTCCAAACACCATTGTTTCCGATCGGGGTTCCCAATATACTTCCCTTTTTTGGAAGGGTATATGCCACGTACTGGATGTTAAGAGAGCTCTCAGCTCGGGCTACCATCCCCAAACCAATGGCCAGACGGAGCATCTCAACCAAAATTTAGAAGGCTACTTACGTTGTTTTGTTTCTGCTGCACAAGATAACTGGGTGGATTTACTACCAATGGCAGAATTCGCCTATAACAATGCCAGGCATTTGGCACTGAAGACCAGCCCCTTCTACTGTTCCTATGGATACCATCCATCCTTTGAGCCTTCTGTATCCAAGTCTTTCACCAACTGTCCAGGAGTGGACAGTTTGATCGCTGATATCCAGAAAGGACATCAACTTGCTTGTATCTCTCTACAAGAGGCCCAGGATCGAGCCAAGCTATTAGCAGATCGTCATCGCCAAGATCTCCCAAACATTAAAGTGGGTGACGCTGTCTGGTTATCTGCCGCTTTCTTCCGAGACACCTAGTGGCGTCCAAATTATCTCCTAAATTCTTTGGGCCTTTTAAGGTGTTGTCTTTGGTTGGAACTGCCGCTGTTCGATTGGCTTTGCCCTCTTCTTGGTCTCGTATTAATCCGGTATTCCACTTCTCACAAATCAAGATGTCTGTGGAGGATCCTTTTCAATGTACTCCTAATACTCTTCCTCCACGGTGATGACTGATACTGGACCTGAATATGAGGTTGCTGGCATCTGCGATTCTAGATATTTTCGGGGTCGCCTGCAGTTTCTAGTCGACTGGAAGGGTTACTACCCGTCAGAAAGGACATGGGAGTTGGCCTCTGGAGTTCATGCTCCTCGTCTGGTTTGGAAATTTTTCCGGCTTCATCCAGGAAAACCGGGCTCTCCCCCCTTGAGGAGGGGGCATACTGTTACACCTTTTCGCCACTGGTCATTATGGCAGCGCCAGCGATTGTGCAATACCGTTCTGCTTGACTCACCTAACATGGCCGACGACTCTGTCATCTGTACTATGAACAACGGAGCTGCCGACGAACGTCTACTGAACACGCACGAACGAAGTCACGTGACCCCATATACAGACATCAGGAAGTCAAGCAAATGCGTTGCTACTCTCCTACACGGCGCTTCGTGAGTTCGCACCTAGACTTTGTGAATTCTATAGTCTGTTACTCTCTCCTCTCGTCAGGAACTTCACTGTTACCTCTTCTTTCCAATTCCCTCATTAGACCTCGTCCACTTGTTAAGGTGCCAACCCGCTCTCTCATTCCATCTTCATTCCCTCTTGCAGGTTTCCCTTCTACCGCTGAAAAGTGAGTTCCCCGAGATTGTATCCATTCTTACCTCTTTCTTCCCAGTTCATTTCTATTACCTTACTAACCTCCTTTCTTGCCATACTATCAGTGATTTGTTTTCAGCTTCTGAGGCAGAGAACGGATTAATTCTTCTTTAAACCTAGAAACCATTTCCCTCCTTCTTGGCTGTAAGTTAAATCTATCACCACCTTCTATCTACAGTCCATTCGCTCTCCCCGCGGAGTACTCACCTCTCCTGCCTCTTACATAGGACGGCTCTCATCATCATCCAGCAGTCTCAACGAGCCCGATTTCCAGGAAACAACGACTGATCAACACCTCCAATGCTTCCGCTCAGGGTTTTTCTTCCCCGGAGGGTTTTCCCTAGGAGTTGTGTTTCTTCCTCCACCGAACAGTACACGTTGGCGGGGAAACAGGATTTTCCAGGAGATCTTCCTTATCTGCAGAGTTGCACCTTTGGATTCGGCTGACTGCCCAGGTTAGTGTCAATTCTATTGCAGGATACATTTATTCCTGTTTAAAAGTACGTCTGAGTGTAACAAAAGGGTGGTGATGGGGGTAGAAAGGGTGCTTTTATGCCATCTTAATTAAAAAATAAATAAATCAGCAGGACACAAGATCACACAAAAGATGTATTCTTTAATAATAATAATAATACAAGATGTATCTTTAAAATAGTATGTCTACCAAAAGCACTTAATGTAGAGCATTTATGTACACATGGGCCTCATTACGACATTGGAGGTAGCCATGCTGCTATTTGCGGCATGGCTACCCCCATTCCGGGTACCGGGTCCGGGTTCCCTGAATGGGGAAATACCGGGCCATTCCAACCTTGGAGGGCCTGGTATTTCCCCATTCAGGGAACCACGACCCGGTACATCCCCATTCCCATTCGAGCCCCCATAGGGCTCAATGGGAATGGGGAGGATGCAAACAACGGGCCCGTTAGTAACGGGCCCGTTGTTTGCATCCTGGTCTGCTCGCGGGACCCGCTAAGGATGCCTGGTTTTACCAGGCGTCCTTATCGGGTCGCGCGAGCAAACTTCGTAATGAGGCGGTAGGGGTTAACGGGGCCGGCAGCTCTACCGGCCCCGTTAACCCCCTACCGCCAGGGTCGTAATGAGGCCCAATGTATTACTCTACAAGACAATTTTCTTTACTAGGCAGTGGGGTTTTGAAGAACTCCAAAAATATAATTTGTTTTGCATGGTTTGCTGTCTTCTTCTTACTAGTGACACACTGACATGATAAATATGTAAATATAACAGTATGGGCCTCATTACGACCCTGGCGGTAGCCGTGCCCTTATTAAGGGCACGGCTGCTGCCGGTAATGATTTTTTATCGGATTCAAGACAAGGGCAATAACCGGGTTATGCCGACCTTGGCGGACCCGGTAATTGCCCTTTTCTTGGACCCGATAAAAATCAAGCCCAAGTCCCATTGATAGGGCTCAATGGGAATGGGGAGGATGCTAACAACAGGCCCATTAATGACGGGCCCGTTGTCAGACCAGGCGTGAAAAGCGGGACCCGCTAGCAGGCCTCGTAATAGGGCATCCCGTAATGAACGGTGCTGGTCCCGTACCGGCACCGTTCATTACGGGAGCGCCAGGGTCCTAATGAGGCCCATATTATTTTGTTTTTCTTTTCTTATCAGAGTGATGATTACAGTAGCACTCGAATATGGATACAGAATTCACCCACCCTAACCTTCAAAGGGCAGGTTTTAAAACATTGCTGGAATAAGCACAATTAAAGAGGTGCTACTTTTATTGTAATAGGTGTGTACAGATAGCCTAGGGTGTGTATTCTTCTGGGTTTTGAGTTTCCTCCTGACTCCAGTCTGACTACTTTTCTACTGCCAAGAACAGTGCGATAGTTCTGAAGGCTACACGGTCACTTCAGAGATCCGTGTGCAAATTGCAGAGGAACGCTCTTTTTGCCTTGCACCAAGTCGCGTCCAAGAATGAGTGCTGTTGAATCACACAGATGGGAAGTTCACTCTGCAGCGACGTGGCCTTCGTTTTAGCTGAGCTCTGTCGAGTTCCGAGCTATGGGGGTGTCCTGTGTCAGTTTCAGTGTCCTTGGCCCAGGTTGAAGGTGGAAGACTTGTGAATATGGATCATGGATGTCACATGCAGGATGTGGACATTGATCCCGGATGGTCGGCTTGTGCCTAGCCACACCCCTCGTCCCCGGGGAGGCTCATGTTCTAATGAAAGCCGAGACCTTCATTTCCCGCGTCCTGCGAAGAATAAGATGTTGCAGAGTATACAGATAGCCCTAGTACTCAGTGTTGGGAGTCTCTGGGTGCCCCCACGCGTGCCCGTGAGCCCCTCCACCCACAGACTCAGACCAGACACGTCTGTGTGCTTCGGGCTCCCCGGTCGCTCTGCTGCGGCCGGGAACGCCCCGTTTATTTAAGACGCACGCGGCGACGTGCAACGTCACGTCGCCGCGTGCGCGTCTCCCTCACGGGGCAACGCCACACTCCTCCTTTTTCCGGGAGGAACAACAACAACAGACACTTCCAAAAATTGCACTGCACACAACATAACAACTACAAACTCAGAGCCCATGCCCCTTTAATGTCAGCCTCCCGATTCCCCTTACTCCGGAACACAGTCAATCAGCCCCAGCACATAGTCTCCGAGATAGGCAGGTCTCCCTCGCCCAGCCCTCTGGGGGTACCTCCCGCCTACCTCAGCCGCAGGAGTCCCAGCTGCTCCAGTGCCTCGTTCTGGCGACCCCACGAGTTCCCCCCGGGGGGTATCTTCATCCGGGAGGACAGTCTCATCCGGGTCAGGCGGGAGCTCAGCTCGAGAGTCCCCCAGTTTCTTAAAGAAGCTCACATTCCGAGTGACAGCCGACTTCCCGTCCGAGGCCGTTACCATCGATCCCTTTACTGCCACCACGTCCAGCGGCTCCGGTTCATATGGGAGCGAGAGTTTTCCGTGGGGATGCCGATTCCTGATCAGCACTTCGTCGCCCGGTTCCAGCCGCTGCGGACGAAGACCCCGCCGTATGTTCTCTTGATGTGTCCTTGCCTGTCGCTCCGCTTCCACCCGTTGGTCATCTATTACGCCGGGTTCCTTTTCATGTACCTCCGGGAGGAGACCTCGGGGGCACCTTCGGAACAGGACTTCAGCCGGGGCCACCCCCGTTGAGGCGTGTGGGGTGGTGCGGTACACTCTCAAGAACTGGTATAGCGCCCGCTGGAGGGGCTGGCCCTGTCCCTGGGCTATCCAGAATGTTTTGTTCAATGTCCTCATCAGCCTCTCCGCGTCCCCGTTCGCACGGGGCCACAGCGGGGACACCTTCCGGTGCGCCACTCCACAGCTCTCCAGAAATTCCGAGAACCTAGCGCTCTGGAATGGGGACCCATTATCCGAGCACAGAGTCACGGGAAACCCATGGGTGGCAAAGATTTTCTCCACAGCGCCCACCACGTGCTCAAATGCCACCGACTCGACGAATTCCACCTCAGGGTATCGGGAGTATTCATCCACAATGGCCAGGAAATGAGTGCCTACGGCCGTGGATCCGAAGTCCGCATGTACGACCTCCCACGGCCGGGTCCCTCGTGGCATTACTTCGCTTTCAGGCTCCCGCTGGACTGGGGAGGCCGCCTGGCACCACACACAGGCCGCTACGAAGTCGTCCACTTTTTTTTCTAGCTCGGGAAACCACACCTTCAGCCTCAGTCTCGCCTTCGTCTTGGCGGCCCCTTGGTGTCCCTGGTGTGCCAGGTTGATGACTTCATGGATCTTGGAGCCCGGCACCACCAGGCGATCGCCCCGCAGCAGCAGGCCCGACTCCGTGAAGGACAGTTCGTCCTTTACCTTCCAGAGTTGCTCGAGGGTCACTTTAGCTTCTTGAGTGCGCCCTGCCACCAATTCCAGCACGGACTTCCAGGACCCCGACCGCATCGAGCTCCTCAAGATGCGGAAACACTCGTCGTTGGCCGCCGCACTCTCCAGTTCGGGTAGCGGCATTGCGTTGGGGGTGGCACCCTGTACCACCATCCTGACGTGGTCATCGGCTTCCTCAGCACACGAGTCTTGTGCGGGTCCTCCACCGCCCACCGGGTGCCTGGACAGGTAGTCAGCCGCATTGTTGGTACCCGGCCGGTAGATCAGGGTGACGCTATACTCCAGAAGGGCCAACATCCACCTCTCGATTCTGGCTGGTGGTTTTGAAGATGATCCGGCCATGATCGGAAGCAGCGGCTTGTGGTCCGTTACCACTGTCACGGGTCTCCCCAGCACATAAAGCCGAAAATGCCGACAGCCCCACAAGACAGCCAGGGCCTCGCGTTCAATCTGCGAGTATCTCTGTTCGGTCTCGGAGAGGGCTTTGCTGGCATATGCCACTGGCCTTATCCCCCCATCTCTGCCCACTTGGGTGAGCACAGCACCGAGGCCAAACGGGCTGGCGTCCACCACGATCTCGGACTCCAGGGCGGGGTCAAAAAAAGCCACGGTATCATCTGCTGTCAGGGCGCCTTTGATGTCCTCGAACGCCGACTGTTCCAACGGGCCCCACTGCCAGGTGGTATCCTTTTTCGTCAGGGCCCTCAGAGGCTCCGACCTCGAGGCGAGATTCCTGATGAAGCGCCCACAGTATGTTACCATTCCCAGGAAGCTCCGCACATCTGACGCCGACTCAGGGGGGCGCGCGGTCCTGATGTCCTGGACCTTCCTGGGGTCCAGAGATACACCGCCCTCCTTGAAGATGAAACCAAAGAACTCAATGGTCGGGCGGAGGAACTCGCACTTGTCCTTGTGGAGAGTGAGCCCCAGCGACTGCAGCCTCTCGAGGGTCTTGCCCAGACGTTTCAGATGTTCCAGTTCCGTCCTGGCAAAGACCAGAATGTCGTCGCTAATGTTTAGGACGCCCTCCAGGTCTGCGAGAGCGCCTCGGATCAAGTTCTGAAATACCTCGGCTGCTGACGACACTCCGAAACTCAGCCGCTTGTATCGGTAGAGCCCCCTCCTGCAGAGAGGCTTTTGTGCACACCAACTACCCACACCCCACTGTACCTCCCCTCCCTTCAGAATGCAGGCATGAAACCATTCATTGACTAATGCCCGTCATTAGCACTTTCCTCGACTACATTCTGATGGGAGGGGCTGCAAGCTGCTGGATCACTGCTCGCTTTGAGACAAAAGGAGAGTATTTGCTGTGTGATCTGCAGACATTTCCCACAGTGAGTGTCACAACACCACGAACAGAGAACACAGGCATTGCACGCCTTAGATAGGAGGACACAAGGGGGGGGCACTGGATTTCAAAGGGGGGGGCTGAATCCCTCTCTTCCCCCCACCCCCACCCCCAGCGACGCCACTGCTAGTGCTTCCTGGTGAAATATGTATCCAAGTTGTCTTGTGTCCTGTGTGAGGAATGCTTCCCGCACTTTGTATTATGGAGCTTGTCGTTTCTACCGTGCCGAATTACAAATACCAGGATTCTAAGAGCACAGCATTGCAAACCGACGAGTCATTTTCCATCATATATGACGCAGGCCTAGTAAAGTCGAAGGCATTCCGCATTTACACACATGCCACGATAAAACTTGCTCTGTGTGAGTGGCGTCATTGTGTGTGGGCTCTGCATTTACTTATTGCAGAGTACGTCCCTGTATGGGGGGCCATTTGGGGCATGATTCAAGATTCATAAATGTATATACTGCACACAGAAATGCATATATTACACACTGAGATGTATATATTATATACTGAGATGCATACATTAGCTACTGATATATACACACTGTATGTACATTGAGATGTATACAGTCTATACTGAGAGATATATACTCTATATTGAGATGCATGCATTATATAATGAAATAGATATACTGCATGCTGAGATACATTCATTGTATACGGAGAGGTATATACTGAATAGTGAAATTCATATATATTGAAGTATGGATGCCTTTTCCATGTACACTGATGTACATACGTTGTATACTGAGATGTATATACAGTACTTTGAGATTAATACATTATATATATTGAAATATATAGACTGTATACTGAGATACATACATTACATACTGAGATATATTCATTGTATACTGAGGTGCATGCATTGTATATTGAAACATATACACTGTGCACTGAGATATATTCATTGAACATTGAGACTCATACTGTATATTGAGCTACATATATCACATATTGAAATGCATACACTATGCTGAGATATATACAATAGAAATTCAGATGTATAAACAGTACATTGAGATGCACCCATTATTTATTAAAATACATATGGTGCAGATTGAAATGCATATATTGCATAGCAGCCTATGCATATAGTGAGATGTGCATGCTACATTCTAATATCTCATATACACAACATGCTGAAATGCATGCATGATATAATGAGAAATTGCTTGTACTAAATGCTGAGAGACATACATGTTATATTGTAATGCATCTACACAATAGTAAAAAGACACTGGCCCTCATTACGACCCTGGCGGAAAGTGACTGACCGGACCGCCACAGCGTAAATAGCGTTTCCGCCATTGCACGATGGAGCAAAGTGCGGCCCATTCCGACCCATCGGGCACGAGCACCACGGCATGGCGGAAGTGCAAAGTCCGTGATGGCGGAAATGACCCCAAAACGGCCCACACCGCCGCCGTACGGCGCCCTAGGTGCAATACCGCCACCCATCTTAGCGGACACCGCAGTGAGCGCCAACCGGAAAGTACGGTGACCGTAAATATACGGAAACGGAAGTAAAAACATGGGCCCGGAACGGGAAACAACACGCCGTACACCTATAAAACCACAAAATCCACACAACCACTAAAAACACTACCCTGAGACACATCCCAACCCGTCATCCACCCTAGTGAAACCAAGAAAAATGGGAAAAGTAGCGAAGAAAGCGTGCGACCGCAAGCGGCAGGTCCACTTCTCCCGTGAGGAACTCACCGTGCTTACAGAGACCCTCCAGGAGAATGCCGCCGCCGTCTTCTCCACGCAAATGACCAGGACGGCACTTGCGAACAAGAAGGCCATATGGGCCCTGGTGGCACAGCGGGTAAGTGCGGTGGGGACCGCACCCCGCAACCCACAGCAATGCAGAAAGCGATGGGACGACTTGCGGATACGCGTCCGTAGCATACTTTCTGCCAACCGCAACATTGCCACAGCCACCGGTGGAGGATCGGAATCACCCATCAAGTTGACCCCCTGGGAAGAAATCTGTGCCTCCACCATTGGAATGGAGAGCATAGAGGGAGTCGGAGGGATGGAGAAAGGAGTGCAGACATCCGGAGAATCCGGTAGGTGGCCCAAATAAAACCATGCCAAATCCACAATGTCCAATCATGTGAATCACATGTGTCCACATAGCGCAACAGCAACACATGGCCAGGAGAACGTCCACACACATTGGCCTGATAGCGCACTTTAAAACTCACAATAAATACATAAATAATTAAAAACCCCAAACACACCCACTACACGTGCAGCAGGCACACCCTAACTGCAGGCTGCCAAACAACTGCACCCTCACTCCACACACAAATGAAAGCACCTCCAAGGCCCCGACCCAAATCACCCTCAGGTACCACCCCAATGCATGTGATACATTGCCATTCCAATTCCCACAGACCCATTAATAACGCTCGCCCTCCTTTACTCCACCACAGGGTCCGATCCAAACGACGAGCTTCAGGACACCCCTACCAGCACACCTGCAAAGAGGGCCAAGACCAACGGCCAAAGACCCTCCACCTCAGCTGCACGCATCAAGACACGGCAGCAGCACAAATCAAGTGGCAGCACAGAGGAGGGAACATCAACAGGCACCCCAGCAGCCAGCATGCCCACAACACCACCACCACAGGTCCCCCCAATGGATGCCACAGAAGGCACTGCCTCTGGTGGCAGCAGCACCATAGGTGACACCCCATTAATGGCAGCATGCTCCGACACAGAAGACGGGGATGTCGAAGTCAGATCCATCCATGACCTGTCCCAATCCCCCTGTCTGTTCTATCCCGTACACCATGAGGATACCACGCAGGGGCACCCACAAGACGACGACTGGCCATCCCCCACAAGCCCTGTGGCAGGGCAACATGAGGCGAACAGCCACTCTGTGACACCACCGCAAATGGCCATGGCCCAGCAGAGGCAACAGTCCCTCGACCAGTTAATCGTGCAACAGCAGCAACTGGCCACGCTCCTCAAGGACCATGCCGATGAATGTGGGGGCACTAAGGCAGACATAGAAACATCAACTGAGACACTTAGGGCAGAAATGGAGAGAAGTACAGAGACACTAAGGGCACAAATGGAGAGTAGCACCGAGTGCCTGAGAGTACAAATGGAGAGTAGCACCGAGAGCCTGAGAGTCCAAATGGAGAGAAGCACCGAGAGCCTGAGGGGGGAACTGCATGCGATGTCCAAAGACGTATGTGCCGAACTTGCCGCAGTGCGCCGTGTGCTCACTGAGCTCTCACAAACCCTTAGGGACATGCATGGACGTGAGCAGGCAGAGACATCATCCGTTGCAAGTTCCGTCCAGGGCAGCCCCCAACGTAGATCTGGGAGGAACCTGCGCTCCACAGGCAGGGGTGCCCCTGATACCCGCAGAGGGGGCTTGCAATAGCGTCTGCCCACTGACAATGAGCATCTTTGGACACTGGTGTTCGGGGGGGAGGTAGGAGGGTGGAGGGGGTGTGTTGGGCTCACTTGGGTGGCGGGTCGATAGGGTGTTCAACATGATATCACATATGCCATAAACAATGCACGATCAACCAATGAGATGTGTGGACAATGATCTTTGTGTACTAGGCCATCATAGGCGTACAGTCCATATTGTGCATGTACCAGACACACACAGTGCCACGAGTCCCGTGTCCATGTATCAGCCACCAGGCGTGAGTGCTAGAAGCATGCATCAATGAGATGCTGACGAATGTCACGGCCCTCCTGTGCCTCGCGGACTCCTTGAGGTGCTGCCACATCCCCACCCTCATCATGACCATCTTCAGGTGCTTGCAGTTCTGCGTCAGGGGGCATGGGCACATTTCTACGTACGCACATGTTGTGTAGCATGACACATGCCATCACCATCTTTGCAACCTTCTCATGGCGGTACAGGAGTGCCCCGCCAGACCTGCTGAGGCACCGGAAACGAGTCTTCAGTAGGCCGAATGCCTGTTCTATGACTACACGGGTACGTGAGTGGGCATGGTTGTAGTCCTCCTCATGCTGGTCCCGTGGGTTCCGGACTGGTGTGAGGAGCCATCTCTTCAGTGGATATCCGGCATCACCTGTATGTGGACGATAAACGAATTATGTGGAATGCCATTGCTACGTACGCACCCCCCCCCCTTCCTGCCAGGTCATTGCCGCATCACATACCCCACATCATCATGCATGAAATGAGACTCACCGAGTAGCCAGGATCTGTACCCTGCGTGTCGCTCCATGTAGCGTGGTATTGTTGAGTTCCTCAAGACCATAGAATCATGGGTTGATCCAGGGAATCGGGCACAACAATGTGTAATGATCCTGTTGGAGTCACACACCATTTGTACATTCAGAGAATGAAATTGTTTTCGGTTGCGGTACTGGGCCTCCATGGCATGTGGGACGACCAATTCCACATGGGTGCAGTCGATGGCACCAAGGCAACCCGGTATGCCGCCAAGTGCATGGAATCCCACTTTTGTGTTGGTAATTTCCTGCTCCGAGCGTGGTAGAGAGATGTAGTCGTCTGCGTGCTGCAGGAGGGCATCGAGCACTTGCAATAGTGTCCGTGAGAACAGTGGCTGAGAAATGCCATGCAACTGTCCGACTGTGTGCTGGTAGGTGCCTGTGGCCAGGAAGTGGAGTACAGACACCACCTTCAGTAGGGGTGGGATGGCGGTTGGGCTATCTATCATGCTGACAAGGTCAGCCTGTGTCATGTCCACAATGGCGGCTATGGTGTCCCGGTCCAAACGGTAGAGGGTGTGGATCTGCTCATCAGTGAGGTTGAACGGATGTGCTCGGAGGCGTGGGATTGCGGGCTGCCTGCGTGGTGGTAGTGGCTGTGCTGGCGGCCCTTGCTGGCCCTGCCTTGCCCTCCTCCTCCTGCGTCTCCTCCGTGCGGCCGGTTGTAGTTGGTGTTCGTCTTCTTCTTGGAGTTGGAGTACTTGCAGTGCTATCAGGTCCCCCAGGGCCAACATCGCGAGTCCTGCCGGTAGCATTTCGGAGTGGGTGTGGTTGTGGGAGGAGACTGGGTGTGCAATTTATGTGTTTTCAGGCTGTATGGCCTCCACCTGTGGTGATTCATTCCACCTGTGCAAGCTGCTCTCCCCTTTGGCCGAGCACGTCCCGCACACAACGCTGCAATTCGAGGAATGGCATCTTGCTATTACAATCATGTATTTGTACCCGATGGCCGTGTAACATTGGTTGATATGTTCATTCGGCTATGGTCCCATTGTTTCACATACAATCTTTGCAGTCGCGAACAGACTTGTGAAGGGTCAGTGGAACGTAGTACTCGAGTAACGGTGGACCCTCATGCATCACTGTACCGAGTTGCAACGACGGGCGGGGCGTCCCATTTGTGAGTGAAGGCAGTTGCCATTTTCACACACAGCCGCACTAGATGGATTAATTTGTGATTTCAAGCGGCCACAGATGCCTTTTCGACGTGATGTTGCAAATGAGGAATTCGAAGGGCGGCGCTTTCGGTTATCAGCTAGCGGCGAGGAGATGCCCACAGGTCTGACTGCAAATATAACGTTCTATTGTTCAATGTCCTTGGGACAGGGGCCATGGCGAGGATGCAATGATTGATATGAATAGTTTGGGATGCGCAATAGCGAAGTGGACGATGAGGCCGGACGTTCCCATATACATGTTACTTCACAACACTGGAATTACGGGCTGGGGCACAGTGGATTTTGCAGGCTGCATAACGCACAGACTCAATGGAATTCTCACATGTTATGTGAGTATGGAAACAGGCGTTATCATTACGGGATGAGGGAATGATGAATGGATGCATGGACAGATGATTTGATACAGTGTTTGCCATGTACAGGGCTTCTTGGAATCTGTCCGCCTCCCCTGCGCTATGTGATGCAGGGCTGCCATAGTGGGTCCATCGTCTATCTGGCCTTGTTGAGCCCTCCCTGTCTCGACGCGCCTTCAGACACTTGTGTCCATGCACGTTACCAATCCCATCTGATGGATTCTGTTTTCACAGACGCATGCACAGGTACACTCGTTTGTGATGGTGTTTTCACCTCGATATAGATAGTTATGAGTCGCAAGTGGTTTTGGGGTGGTGATGATCCTTTGGAGTGGGCTAGCATGCATATGGCTGTGGATTTAGTGTGATCATTGAAGTGAGTTGTTCGGATGTAGTTCTGATGGCCATTCTATTCTTTTTCTTTTCTTTTGGTTGACAGGTATCTCCTCCCCTTTTGCCACTGCCATCTGTATGCCACTCCTGCAGATGGCTTTTACTCCCGACACCTGCTGCTTCGTGTTAATCAGTGGAGCAGCATTACGATCTTATGGGACGATCGCCAATGGGCCACATGCCCTTACGCAGTACTAGTGGCTCGGAGCAACATTTCGGCCTTTCAGCTGGACTAGTGCCTCCCCATTCGGACGGCCCTGCGGTTCTGTGCGCTTCCATGTTGCCTTTTCGTACGAGAATGTGGCCCTGTGTACTATGAAGGAACAGGGCGTCACACAAGAAGTAGCTGGTCATTTCTTGCGGATGCAGCCCACAATGGTGAAATGTGTTTTGGAGTTAATGGCCTAATGGCTGTATGGGCTTGGTGAATTTGTTGTGCATTAAATTTCTATTCTGATATGGGCCGTGTAGCGTTCTTCTTTGCAAGTGATGTGGCATATTCCTATTTGGGGAGCGATGTATTGTGAGGAGATCTGCATTGGGTTCCAGCTTCGGGGTATAGTTGCGTGGTACTGTGCTGGGCGCGTTTGCCTACGAAGCCCAGTGAGGTCAGGGATGAGGGCTGCCAATATGACTGTTTGAATGATGTCATGCTCAGGGGCGGGGGATTAGGTTTTGTGTGACAGATGCCGGTCAGCCAGGTGGACTGGTGGAATGATGTGATTTTCGGAATATTGCTGGTCACAGGTGCCTGTGTTTGCGTGCGTTTCTTGGTGGGGGACTGAGGTCATGTCCATTGGAATGGCTTCTGTATTCGTGCCATCTGTGCCCTGCAGCTCCCATTGGCCCCTCTTGAGATTCTTTTGTTCGTTGGCATGCATGGGTGACTTGTACATTTCACTGGTTGCATTGTGACTTCATTGCACCTACGGGGAGTTGTACTATGTGGCCAGGGAGCGGTGTACAGGCACTCAGTGGGGCCGTTTACGGTTGATTCGCGATGCCGCACTTCTCACCATGGCGGAATGGTACTTTCCGCCGTGCTTGATGGCGTTAGGTACATGTCCGCTAGGGTCGGAATTCGCGTACCCTTGCGCCATGGTGGTATTTACGGTTTGGCATGGCGCGCGCGCGCGTACTTGGTGCAGTTAGCGTTGGCGTTCACTACGGTGTCGCTAATGGCATCGTACTTTGCGGTGACGGGTCATAGTCGCACCGAGCGCTATTCGATGGCGGTATTGCATTTCCGCCATCGTTTTTCGATTTCCGCCAGGGTCGTAATGAGGGCCACTGTAAACTGAAACTTCTTGTGCAATCCATGTCAAAACATATGTATTGATTATTAGCACACGGGTAGTGGGAGCCAGCCAATTAGATGGCTGGGAATGCTGGCTTGAACCGCCGGTACAAGCCCGCATTCCAAGCCGCCTGATGGCTGGCTTCCCCCACCACCATCTTCCCCCTACCCTCTGTCACTCTATTCCCTCCTAGCCCCTACCCCACATCCCTTCCTTCCCCTCGCCTCCCAGCTGGCCTCCATGGAAAGGCACCCCTCTTCCCTTTCCATTGAGGCCACGTACCTTTGTAAGAAGGAAAACCCTTTTTTCAAGCTCCCCGGGTTACCGCTTTGGCAACCTGTGGTGCTAATGGCATTGATCCCCTCTTCCAGGGGCTAGAACAGGGCATAACGGGCCAGATCCCTCGTTATCAGCCCAAACTGCTATTCACTGAAATGTATATATACTGCATGTTGAAACATATTCATGATATATTGAGAATCATTATATACTGAAGTGAAAAGTTTGCATAGAGCATGGTGAAACTGCTTACACATGAACTCTTTCCTATTCACACACTACTGAAAATGTCACATGGTTTACAGTTGAAGTGGGAAAATGGGAAAATACCCTCCCCCCATTCTCATCCAAACTATGGCCCAGGACATCAAGACCTAAGCACCCCCCGCGAGAGGAGTTCGACCCATTCATGGCCACACCAGATGCCCAGATCCGCTGTGCCCACGGCCCACACGCTCGGGGAGCCTGCCCACTACCACGTCCTGGTCAAGCCAATGTCAGCCTCATTGACCAACTCGATTAGACAACCACCACAAACGCCATCATCATTAGAGATGCCAGGACGACATAGCCAACAGACAAGAACACACGTGCCACCATGCACACTGGTCACTCACACACCAACCCACTCAAAGAACATACTCAGTGCTATGACGCAGCGGACTGACACACCCACAGACACGCATCGTTATTTTTCACATAGGCCTCCTACAGCACCGCAGAAACGCAAGACGCCTGAAGAGCTTGTATATACATGATTGCAGATGCTTTCTCGCTACCTATTCCTATGAAGACGCCACCCTATATATCCACTGCTGCTTGTGACAATCTGTCGCCCCTCACGGCCCCATATTATGGATCGTGTACCACCACCCAGAAGTAGGCCGCAAAGCAAGAGTCCCCAGGCAGGAGCCTCTCAGACGAAAATCCTGTCAGACGAAAAAGCAAAGCGCTGACCACGCAGAACGAGCTCCAACGCTGAATGCTCCTCACAGCTGAAATACAAATCAAATGCTCATAATTCTTCTCCAGCTACAGTCTCCCCACACGTGACTAAGCCGAACTGATGCCAAGCTTACGAGACAGAAAGGCACCAGAGTCCCACGTCTGGGGCACGTTGTCATGATGCCTACCCCCGGAGCACCAGGCCAGGCCCAGCACCCCCGGGAGCAGGCATCATGCCCCCGGGTAAAAGCCCAGCGGCCCCTTATAGGGGCTCTTTGGACTCTGTCCTGGCGCCTTTGGCGCCAGGCTCATGTTGGACATCAGTCCTGGTGCCATAGGCGCCAGGCTCATAAAGGAAAGTGTTTGGTGCACTTACCTGATGCGGACCATGCTGCATACTCACCTGATGCAGACCATGCTGCATGAAGACCCAAGCCAAATGAGGCTTAGGAGGGACTATTTTACTGAAGGGACTATTTTGTTACTTGGGTGGGGCTGTGGAAGAATACTTACCTAGGACTTCTTCCAAGGCTATTTAAGCCACGCCCGGACAGCCACACGTGCTTCGCGTTGTTCTGCATCCCAGCAGCTGAACGCTCACCGTGTCTGCTCCTGCACCTGGACTCCAGCCACACCCGCCTCGAACCTGGAACACCTGTAAAGAAAGAAGAGAAGAGAAAGGTGAAAACCAAGAACTTATTCAAACTTCTTACCTGCATCCGGAATCTTCACGCCAGCATTCTTGAAGAAAGACTTCCATTTAAAAGCATCGTGTTGCTCGCTGCAGCGCCGCGCTTCACTCACCTGTCCTCGAGACATCTCCCGGCTCCATCGCGGCTGTCAGCACCGGTCGCCACATCTCTGCACCTAGGGGAGAGAAGAAGAGACAAAAGGTGAGCAGAGGGAACACAGGAGGAAAGCCGAATTTTCAGCCATAATACTTACCGGCTTTTCTTTGTGAACCATTCCACATTTCGGGTCGGCGCCGCTTCGTTGGCAGGTACCGCACCCCGGCCCCTATGGGGAAAGGACAAAAGACATTACTGGGGAATTATAAAGACATTTAGAGGGGTCGCCCTCATCACTAACTCACCTGATTTTACCATCGGCAATTTAACCCCTCAACGCATCGCCTTCGTTCTGCACCTGAAATAAAGGACAGATCACAGGTTAGGAAGACAACATAAAAAGAGGCTCACACTTGAACTTTTGAATCTTCATACTTACGGCGTATCGCTCAGAAAAGTCAAGTGGATTTTGCCAGCGCCATTCTGAAAACCAGTGAAGTAACTGGACGAACGCGCGCCCCTGCACCAGAAGCAGGATGGAGAGATCATCCTTCCAAACCATAAGGTGAGCTTAAACCGGGGGTTTTGGAGGAAGTCAGAGAAGAACGAAGGGGGAAAGGGGGGAGCAAGCACACTATTCTGCAGACAGTTAATCCCCTTTCTCATCTGCAGAAGGATATTCCTACGGGCCAGACAAGCAAGATTTGGGGGTCCTGTTCAATCGGTGGTCCGAGTTCTGCGCATCACGCTTGAAGAGGCCACAGTAACCCAGACTAGACCAGCGCCTCTGTGGGAGCCAGGTGAGCGTTACAGAACGCGAAGCCTTCCTACAAATTCCCACCCAGGCACTATGGAAACTTCTGAGACTGACCAGTTGGCCCAACTACTGGGGGAATTACGGGCCGAAGTACACGCCGCTCGTCAAGAGACTAATGCTCTCAGGAGGGAAGTGATTGTAACAAAGGAAAGAGCTGATGACCTGGCTAGACAGCTTTTGCAAGGTCAAGCTGGACAAACTCCTTTACCCGGTTCCGGGGGGAACCCCGCTCCTGTGCTTTCCAGTAACCCGGCGCAGATTAATCTACCTGGAAACATGCCGCTGGCCCCACCCGAACGTTTTGCTGGGGACCCCAAACGATTCGCCGTATTCATGAATCAGTGTCGTTTGCATTTCCTATGCAGACCTGGGGCCTTCCCTAATGACCAGACCAAGGTAGCCTTTGTATTGTCATATCTCAGCGGCAGTGCTGCCGATTGGTCAGTTCCACTGGTAACTCAAGATGACCCGATTCTTCGTGATTTTCAAGGATTTCAAGCAAGCATGGAAAGGTTATTTGCTCGTCACTCCCAGGGGCAGGCTCTGGATGACGAACTTCTATCTCTGCGACAGGGCAATCAAGACCTCCTATCCTACATTGCAACCTTTAATAGACTAATTGTGGAAACTGGGTGGCCAGAGGATAAAAGAATCACGTTATTTTATCGAGGTCTACGCGGAGAACTTAAAGATGTCCTGGCCCAAGTTGTAAATCCGCCCAAGAATGCTCAGAATATATAGACTTAGTGGTCCAATTGGATCACAGACTGCAAAACACAAAAGCAGATCGGTCCAAGTTTGAGACCCGGGTGTTGGTCAAGACCCACGCTAACCTCAAGGGGACTGAAGCCTCTGAGCCAATGCAAATCGGAGGGGTTAAAGGACCTCTAACTCAAAAGGAACGTGAAAGAAGGCGGCAGATGCAATTATGTCTTTATTGTGAGTCCTCTGGACACTTTCTACGAGATTGCCCGGCAAAGCCGCCCAAGAAGGTGGTAGGAGCCGCTGATAAAATCCATGAAAACTCTGTATCGGGAAACGACCACGCCCGACAAGCGTAGGGGTCCGCTTGCCGAGCTTGAAAACTAACTCTCAGACCTCGCATTTCTTTGTGCCAATGGTCCTCATAGATCCGGAACAGCCTAAGCGGTTGCATGCAATAAAGGCATACATCGATAGTGGGGCTATAGGAAACTATGTGGATCGTGAATTGGTCTCCAGGATTAACCTCCCTCTGCGTCCTAAAACCAGCAAAGATGTCATCACCACAGTTGATGGAACCGAAATTGCCTCTGGACCGGTAACACATTCCACAGCTGAGGTGACACTTGTAGGTCCGGACGGCCATCGGGAGGCAGTTGTGTTTGATGTAACCAAGGCTCCACAGTTTCAGGTTATTCTCGGAATCCCTTGGTTAGAGACACATAATCCTCGAATTGATTGGCGAGCGAAGAGAATAACCTTCCCGGATTGTGCACAAACCTGCTACCCTGTAGATCAGTCTAGCATCAGTAACCTCTGTCTCCATGCAACTACCTCAGGAATACCAAGACTTTCAGGACGTCTTCCAAAAGGAACAGGCCAACACGTTACCTCCTCACAGATCGTACGATTGCCAAATCGATCTGGTGCCCGGTGCACAACCCCCTTGTAGCAGGATTTATGCCCTTACTGAACCAGAGAATCTGCAATTGAGACAATATTTAGATCAATACCTAGCCAATGGTTTCATTCGCCCGTCAAAGTCTCCGGCATCCTCGGCTTTGTTCTTCGTGCCAAAAAAAGAAGGCGACCTTAGAACTTATATCGATTACCGCGCATTGAACCAGATAATTGTTAAAAATTGTTACCCTCTGCCTTTGATCCCTGAACTCCTTGACCAGGTGAAGGACGCTTGCGTATACACCAAGTTAGATCTCCGGGGGGCTTATCATCTGGTACGAGTAAAAGAAGGCGACGAATGGAAAACGGCCTTCCGTACAAAATATGGACTATTCGAATACCAGGTGATGCCTTTCGGGTTGTGCAACGCGCCTGCTGCCTTCCAATTCTTCATGAACGATGTCCTTCGGGAACTCATCGATGTCTGTGTTGTCGTGTATATCGATGACATTCTGGTGTACTCCTCTTCGGAATCAGATCACAGAAAACATGTCAGGGCCGTCCTAGAGAAATTGCGCCAGCACAAACTGTTTGCAAAGCTGGAAAAATGCGTTTTCCATACCACCGAGGTTGAGTTTCTTGGATTCATCCTGACACCTAAAGGGGTCCGAATGGACTCACGGAAAGTGGATGCCATCCTCAAATGGCCATCACCTAGTTCGGTGAAAGGTGTCCAAAGCATGCTTGGTTTTGCCAATTTTTATCGCAGGTTTATCCCGGAATTTTCACGTGTGGTGCAACCCATCACTGCACTCTTGCGGAAAAATAAACGTTTTGAATGGACCGAGGAAGCTGAACAGGCCTTTCAGGAATTGAAAGCTAAATTTACGTCCGCACCTATTTTGAAACACCCGCGTCCCGATCTCCAATATATAGTCGAAACCGACGCGTCCAGCTTAGCCATGGGAGCTGTCCTGTCTCAGAGAGACCCCGAAACCAACCAACTGCATCCCGTAGCATTTTGGTCCAGAAAGTTCTCGCCGCCAGAGATAAATTATGCAATCACCGATAAGGAATTATTAGCCATTAAGTCCGTCTTTAAGGCTTGGCGGCATTATCTTCTTGGCGCCAGGCATACCATCACCGTGATCACTGATCACCGAAATTTACAATATTTAAAAACTGCCAAGGCTCAGTCTTCACGACAGCTCCGATGGGCTTTGTTCTTTGCTGAGTTCGATTTTGTAATCACTTACCGTCCCGGCTGTAAGAATGGCAAAGCGGACGCGCTATCTCGAATTGGAATGGGAGAAATGGACACAAACTCAGAACCTGTGCCGATAATTCCCGAACAAAGAATTTTGGGGATAACCACTTTACAAACCCTTGAAGACATTCAAGCATGGGTAAAACAATTCCTGGACTCTTCAGCCTTGCAGGATTGGATCAAAAGGGGGTCTTACTTTTCAGTCAACGATGGCTTACCTTACTTCCAAGGACGCTTATTTTTGCCAGAAAAGGAATTGCAAGAACTGGTTATTTCCCGTCATCATGATACTCTGATGGAAGGACATCCTGGCATTGCCAAAACAGAGGAAAAAATTAAACGACAATTCTGGTGGCCTTCCTGGCGAAAGGATATTAAATCTTTTGTGATGTCCTGTGGAGTTTGCGCCCAAAACAAAGGTCAAAAAACAAAACCCGCCGGTCTTCTTCAACCCTTAGACATTCCACCAGCACCTTGGCACACCTTGTCACTAGATTTTATCACGGACCTGCCCTCTTGTAATGGATACAATACTATTCTGGTTGTGGTGGATTTATTTTCCAAGATGGCCAATTTTATTCCGTTAAAAGGATTACCTTCAGCTTTTGTTCTTGTCAAGGAATTCCTCGAAAATATCATCCGTTTGCATGGATTCTCGTCCATACTAGTCTCCGATCGGGGAAGCCAGTTTATTTCTCATTTTTGGAAAAAGTGTTGTCAACTGGCACAAATCGACGTAAGACTCTCAACCAGCCACCACCTACAGAACGATGGTCAGACGGAGAGAACGAACCAGACCCTTGAACAATATCTACGATGTATGTTGCACCAATCGGAGGGTAATTGGAAGGATATTTTATGGGTGGCTGAATATGCATACAATAACTCGTTACACTCTGGAACTGGTCAGAGCCCCTTTTATACCCTATATGGACATCACCCTCGTACTTCAGACTTGGACTCACCTTTGAGCCTTGAAATGCCCGCAGTGGACCATTTGCATTCTACGATTACTCAAGCCTTCAAGGATGCAACTGCACACTTAGAACATGCGAAAGGGAAATACAAAAAGAATGCGGATCTGCATCGAAGAGAGGCGTCTCCATACCAAATAGGGGATCAAGTATGGTTGGCTACCAAACACTTATCGCTCAAGGGACCTCGGACTTTTAATCCAAGGTATTTAGGCCCTTACTCGATCAAAGCTATAATTAACCCAGGGGCAGTCAAGCTAGATCTACCAGCTAACATGCGGATTCACCCTGTTTTTCATGTGTCACTTTTGAAACCAGTGCAACCAGGAACCAGATTAATAAAGCCACCAGAACCAATCCAGATAGATGGTGTTGTCAAGCACTCAGGGGTTAAGGAGTGCTGCCCCCACCGTTGTGGGGGCGGAGCTATGATACGGCGGGAGGAGGAAGAGAGAAGGGGATTATGGGTAAGGCGCGCTGAGCGCCAGTTAGAGTTTACGTTGGAAGTAATAAAGAAGCAGTTATAAATCTCCGTGCGTGCGCGTCCTCCTTTACGAGGCCTCCACGAGGCAACACTGGCGACAAGGACCATCCCCGTAAGCCCACGGAGTCCTCCTTCGGCAATCCGCCGTCCTCCTGTAGTCCTCCACCGTCTCCTGTGACACGAGCACATCCGCAACATTGCCGCCAGTCCGCCGGCTCTCCTCCGCTTTAAGCTCCTGCCGCCTCCGCGCTGCAAGCGCATTTGATGTCGCTCCTGAGCCTCCCACACGGCCGGGAAGCGCAGGCCGCTCCACAGGCACCCTGCAGCTGCGCCAGAGCACATCGTTCGTTGGAGGCTCGCCTGAGCCACACAGTACTGTGAAGAGCCACCCACCAGGAACTGCCCAGGGGAACCTCACCGCGGCGTGTCGGCACAGCCCGCCCACGCCCACAAAAAAAAAAAAAAAAAAAAATTTTTTTTCTTTTTTTTTGTTTGTTGCACTGTATCAAGAACAATTGGGGCAAAATTGTAACAAGGACGTACTTATTCGTACACAAGTACCATACCCAGCTCCTGGCACCATGAGCACGCCGGCATCTGCCTCTGGGTCCAACCCTGGATCGCCCACACCAGCCCATATTGTACAGCCAATTCAGCTGCGACTTCAACCGCCTTTCACCATGACTCCACAAGCCACGAAGGGGCCCAGATGGACCGACTGGATGGAAGATTTCCAACACTACGTCAGGGGATCTGGGGATGGAAACTCCCCCAATATCAGAGACATCTTCCTTAATCTGGTGGGGGGCGAGATAAAGACTGTGGTCAAGACTATTCCTGCAGCTGAACAGAACACTTTCAAGGACTTAATAAAGGCCCTAGACAAACTCCTCATCATAGAAGTCAATCGCGACTATGAACGCTACCTTTTCAACAAGTGCACTCAAATGCCACAGGAGACAGTTGATGAATTCATAACCCGCCTGAGAGTAAAAGGTGCAAATTGCCAATTCGACGCATTTTCCCTGGAAGAAGCCATAAGATTAAGGGTCATTGAAGGTTGCTTATCCCCTGCCCTCAAGAAACAGCTCTTGAAAAAACCCCTCTCCATCCAGGAAGTGAGCGAGCTCGCTCGCATACATGAGAGGGTCGATGCCCAAGCTACATCCATGGCCAGTCCAAGCAACCCCAAACACGACGCAGCGGAACTGGTCGCGACCATACAACCATCTCGTCCAGGTGACAGGGGGCCACAGCCATACAGAACTCAAAACATCCAAACACCCCGCCTACAGAGACAATGCTATCGCTGTGGGATGTCTTTTCCGCATGCAGGATCTTGCCCGGCTCTGTCCCAACGATGCACAAACTGCGGAAGAGAAGGCCATTTCCACTCGGTGTGCAGGGAAGGCGTACCATTTCCTCCCGCGAGACCCCAAACGCCAGTCAGGACGTTTGTCCAGCCGCCACCTCCCAGACACTTTCAACCCCGATACTACCAACAAAGCCAAGGACAGAGACGGTACGTCAGAGCCATTGACGAATACCATACGCCGGGGTACCCACCACAGCCAGAGCAGACTGAGCGGACCAGATACTTCACCGATGAATATGACCATCCACCAGAAGAATATGGGCCTGAAACTCTCTACCAGGAGGTGCAGGGAGCCGCATATGACATACCGTATGACTCATACGACCAAGATGAGTTTGTCAACCTCATACTCGACACTGAAGAGGCCAGAGAAGCCCCGAAAATCCCCATCAAAATGGGAAATAGACAATTCCAATTCATGATTGACTCAGGCGCTACTGTTAACATCCTGGGCGAACAGGACTATGCCATACTACCGAACCCACCTGCACTTCAACAGTCCCGCTCAAGGATATTTCAGTGGGGCGCCACCACCCCCCTACCGACAGTAGGATGTTTCACACAACGCCTTCTCCTGAATGGCCGGAAAGTGGACACAACAATACACATCATCCGGTCACTTGCTAGAAGCCGATGCCTCCTCAGTTATCACACGGCGTCCCGTTTGGGTTTAATCGAAATACACGTGAGGGCGGGAGACTCCATCACAGCTACCTCTGAGAGCATAAACACGAGAGATACCGTTGGCGCCATCGCATGCTACCAGCTGCAGAACCTGGTCACACAGGCTGACATCACAAGAGAATTCCCCAACCTTTGCATGGGGCTGGGCAAACTCAAGGCCCCTCCCATCCGACTCCACATTGACACATCGGTGAGGCCGGTACCGCAACATCCCCGGAGAGTGGGTTTCCACCTGCAAGTGGCAGTATCAGACGCACTCCAACAACTGCTGTCTGATGGCATCATTGAACCAGCCACAGGCCCGACACCATGGGTTTCCCCACTCGTGGTTGTACCAAAAGAGGGAGGAAAGATCCGTTTGTGTGTGGACATGAGGGTGGCAAACACTGCCATTCAGCGCGAGAGGCATCCGGGCCCTTGCATCGAGGACATGATAGTGCAACTGAACAACGCCCAGATGTTCACCAAACTCGACCTCAACCAAGGATACCATCAGCTGGAGCTGCATCCGGAATCCAGACCCATCACGATGTTTGCGACCCATGACGGTCTATACAGATATCGGCGCCTGAACTTCGGCATCTCATCAGCCGCAGAAATCTTCCAAGAGGCCATCCGGCAGGTGATCAGACCCATCAAAGGCACACTGAATTACAGCGACGACATCCTCGTCTTTGGAGCATCGAAAGAGTCTCACGACAAGGCCCTGCTCGCTACATGCGCAGCACTCCAAGAAGCAGGCCTCACCCTCAATATTGCAAAATGCCGTTTCAGCAAGACCAAGCTGAAATTTTTTGGACACATCTTTTCCAGCGAGGGTATGATGCCGGACCCTGATAAGGTTGACACTATCACCAACCTAGAAGAACCGCGACAGGTTGCTGACGTCCGCTCGTTTCTCAGCATGGCTGGCTACTCTGCGCGGTATATACCGCACTACGCGTCCCTCACCGACCCTCTACGGAAACTCCTCCAGAAAGAATCGGTGTTTGAATGGACCCCTGCGTGTCTCCGGGCTTTTTCCGACATCAAGCGGGCCCTGATGGAAGCACACCGCCTGGCATACTTCAATCCCGCATGGCACACTGAAATAGTGGTGGACGCGAGCCCGGTGGGCCTTGGTGCCATCCTAGCCCAAACCAGCGGGGCGGATGTCCACCCGAGACACGTTGTCGCGTATGCGAGTAGGGCCCTGTCCACCCCGGAACTGGCCTACTCCCAGGCGGAAAAAGAGAGCTTAGCCGCCATCTGGGCGTGCGAACACTTCCATGACTTCATCATTGGAAAAAAGTTTACTTTAATAACGGACCACCAAGCCCTGCTATCGCTCTTTGGCAACCCGCACACCAAGATGCCTCCGTGAATCGAGCGGTGGGGAATCGGTTTACAGGAGTATGACTATGACATCGTGCATCGTCCCGGGGGCGACCTTAACCCCGCTGACTACCTGTCACGTCACCCAGTTGGGGCCCCACTGACCCGTGAGGGGGACATCGCCTATGTACAATACATAGCGTCAAACTCGCTAACACCGGCGCTGTCCCTGGAGAGAGTCGCTGCCGCATCAGCTGCTGACCCCACCATGGCACTCGCCATCAGCCTCACATTGTCCAGCAAATGGAGGGATCACCATAGAGCAACGCTGGCACACCCAGGAGCGTGCAAACAAGAAATTGAAAGGTTGGCCAGGGTACACAGCGAACTGGCCGTCAAGGACAACGACATCCTCCTCAGAGGGTGCAAAATCGTCATCCCCGCCACGCTCAGAAATGAAGTAGTAAGCACGGCCCATGAGGGTCATAGAGGAGCAGAAAACACCAAGAGGCAGCTGAGGCGTCATGTCTGGTTCCCGTTCCTGGACGCGGCAGTAGAAGAATGTCAGTGCACAGCCCCTGCGGAACATCCACCCCCGCTCCAACACACACAGATACCCGAACGACCATGGGAACGTGTAGCCATGGACTTCTATGGACCCACGGAAGAGGGTGACTACCTCCTGCTCATAATAGATGAACACTCACGTTTCCCAATCGTCAAAACGGTCACCACCACCGCATTCCCCCAAGTAGAAGCGGCAATAGAAGAAGTGTTCAGCGAGTGGGGGATCCCCAAGATAGTCAAATCCGACAATGGGCCCCCGTTCAGTGGACATGAGTTTGGAACACTAGCAGAACACCTTGGGTTTGTACATACGAAGATAACTCCTCGCCACCCTCAAGCGAATGGGATGGCTGAACGATTCATGGCATCAATCAAAAAAACGAGACAAAGAGCCAGAGTAGAAGCGGTCGACCCACACCAAGCGCTGTGCCGACTCCTACGGGACTACAGAAACACTCCTCACGAAGCCACCAACAAGACACCTGCCGAGCTCATGTTTCGCTACAAAGTACGAACCCGCATACCGTACAACCCATCTGATGAGGAGCCGCTTGACATGGACGTGCTCCGAAGGGATGCAGAAGCAAAGGAGAGAGCGAGACGAGAAACAGACGCCCGCCACCATGCAGTGACACAAGACTTCCACATTGGAGACGAAGTACTCGTACAGCAACCAACGCCCAGAAAGACAGATCTGCGGTTCGCTCCAAGTGCCATGAGAATAACCGCAGTGAAAGGCACGATGGTGACAGCCGAGGATCAAAGTAGAGCTGTCACCAGGAACTGTCAACAATTTAGACACTACTCCAGACGAGAAGGAACAGAGCCGCCACATCGATCGGCCTCTCCAGAGCCGCGAGAGTCGCGGGACGACTTGTGGGTCCCACCAAGAGGAGACCCAGGAGGGACAAGCAGAGAAGTGAGGACCACGGAACTGCAAGAGGCAGGTGACCAAGAGGAGAGGCCACGGAGAACTGTAAGAAAACCTATGAGACTTGTTGAAGAATGTTGATCTCGATGTTTGAATATATTGTTCGGGGGTGATGTTGTCAAGCACTCAGGGGTTAAGGAGTGCTGCCCCCACCGTTGTGGGGGCGGAGCTATGATACGGCGGGAGGAGGAAGAGAGAAGGGGATTATGGGTAAGGCGCGCTGAGCGCCAGTTAGAGTTTACGTTGGAAGTAATAAAGAAGCAGTTATAAATCTCCGTGCGTGCGCGACCTCCTTTACGAGGCCTCCACGAGGCAACAGATGGGGAGCCTGAATTCGAGGTGAAGAACATTTTGGATTCTAAGATCTCAAAATCAAAACTTTTCTATCTAATTGATTGGAAGGGGTACGGGCCTCAGGAAAGGTCTTGGGAACCCAGCGACCACGTACATGCACCTCGGCTAGTAAAAAGGTTCCATCGGAATTTCCCAAACAAACCGAAGCCTCCAGAGGGAACGACCTTGGGAGAGGCCTTGGGGGGGAGTGCTGTCACGGGTAAAAGCCCAGCGGCCCCTTATAGGGGCTCTTTGGACTCTGTCCTGGCGCCTTTGGCGCCAGGCTCATGTTGGACATCAGTCCTGGCGCCATGGGCGCCAGGCTCATAAAGGAAAGTGTTTGGTGCACTTACCTGATGCGGACTATGCTGCATACTCACCTGATGCAGACCATGCTGCATGAAGACCCAAGCCAAATGAGGCTTAGGAGGGACTATTTTACTGAAGGGACTATTTTGTTACTTGGGTGGGGCTGTGGAAGAATACTTACCTAGGACTTCTTCCAAGGCTATTTAAGCCACACCCGGACAGCCACACGTGCTTCGCGTTGTTCTGCATCCCAGCAGCTGAATGCTCACCGTGTCTGCTCCTGCACCTGGACTCCAGCCACGCCCACCTCGAACCTGGAACACCTGTAAGGAAAGAAGAGAAGAGAAAGGTGAAAACCAAGAACTTATTCAAACTTCTTACCTGCATCCGGAATCTTCACGCCAGCATTCTTGAAGAAAGACTTCCATTTAAAAGCATCGTGTTGCTCGCTGCAGCGCCGCGCTTCACTCACCTGTCCTCGAGACATCTCCCGGCTCCATCGCGGCTGTCAGCACCGGTCGCCACATCTCTGCACCTATGGGAGAGAAGAAGAGACAAAAGTTGAGCAGAGGGAACACAGGAGGAAAGCCGAATTTTCAGCCATAATACTTACCGGCTTTTCTTTGTGAACCATTCCACATTTCGGGTCGGCGCCGCTTCGTTGGCAGGTACCGCACCCCGGCCCCTATGGGGAAAGGACAAAAGACATTACTGGGGAATTATAAAGACATTTAGAGGGGTCGCCCTCATCACTAACTCACCTGATTTTACCATCGGCAATTTAACCTCTCAACGCATCGCCTTCGTTCTGCACCTGAAATAAAGGAGAGATCACAGGTTAGGAAGACAACATAAAAATAGGCTCACACTTGAACTTTTGAATCTTCATACTTACGGCGTATCGCTCAGAAAAGTCAAGTGGATTTTGCCAGCGCCATTCTGAAAACCAGTGAAGTAACTGGACGAACGCGCGCCCCTGCACCAGAAGCAGGATGGAGAGTTCATCCTTCCAAACCATAAGGTGAGCTTAAACCGGGGGTTTTGGAGGAAGTCAGAGAGGAACGAAGGGGGAAAGGGGGGAGCAAGCACACTATTCTGCAGACAGTTAATCCCCTTTCTCATCTGCAGAAGGATATTCCTATGGGCCAGACAAGCAAGATTTGGGGGTCCTGTTCAATCGGTGGTCCGAATTCTGCGCATCACGCTTGAAGAGGCCACAGCAACCCAGACTAGACCAGCGCCTCTGTGGGAGCCAGGTGAGCGTTACACACGTCTGCAACAACGAAACAACAAGTTGGACACCTACAGCGATGGGAAAGTCATGCACATCAGCCACTAGCCAGACCTGTCCATTGTCCACCACTAACACATAGTTGCACATTGTTGCCAGCACCAGGTACATCACGAGCTGGGAACGGCGATGGTCCCAGGCTTGGGGGCTCACAAGGGAACCAATCAGAATACGAGGGGCTCACCACTGACGCCATTTTAGCTAGCCAATCACCAAGTGTCCCCTTGTAACAATTTCATAGTAGCAACTGTTAGGGACAACCCACGTGTACCACCTTACCTGTCCTTATCCAATAATCCTTCCTCCTATAGATAACTATACTGACCCTACCACTTGGGGAGCCAAACTGAAGTGGCGTTAGGTTTTGGGACAGTTTTCCCAGGTGAAGCAAATAGCGTGTCATACTACGATAAAAAGGGCCTGCGAGCCCCACTAACGCTGAGAGTCTCTCCGGATGCATACGAGCTGAGAACTATCCCTGCCGTTACTATAATAAACAGCAGTAATTACTTTGCTCTTGTGTGTGCTTCATACTCCTTTTGGGATGCAGCAGGAGTTGGGGCCTCCCCAGCCCCAGAGGTCCGCGGATGGCTCTGCCGGCCCCTGGAAAACCACCCCGACAAGTTGGAGGCACTGCTGAGATCTGTTTGAGGTCTACCTAACCGAAGGTCAACTACACTTGCAACGAGGCAACCCGGCAGCACAGCCCCTTCTGCTGTTGCCCCCTTTTGAGGACTACAGGACCATAGCGGAACTGCGAGACGACCGGACAGCACAATCCGGACATTGGCCATTGGGAGCCGACTTGAGAAGTATCCTGCCCGCGGTTGGCGAGTGTCCAGACGTGGTCCAGACGAGGGAAGGTGGCAAGCCGCTTTGGAGGGGTGCCCGATGTCGAGCAGCCCCGGCTCACGAGGACTTGGTGAGTATGGCACACCCAACCAGCAATGTAATGTTGTGAGGGAGGGGGGAGGAATTGTAAAGAGGGTGGCGGGCGGTTGTCACAGGGTGTTGAAAAAGGATTTTGATTAATGAGCAGCGATAGGTATGTGAGGTGCAGCAGGACAGGCACGAGGGCCGTCCCCTGCAGCGTCACAGAGTAAGTTGGGTGGGGCTTCAAGTACCCACGTACAACTGGCAGATTGCGCTGATTGGTTTAGATCGCAGACACCTGTGTACGGGAGGTGTGGCTTTCCTATGAATTGACGTTGTAGATCAATGAGTAGATGAGGATCCCTACTAATTGAATGTTGAAGCTTGTTAGGAAGATGATGTTTTCCCGCAGGAGGTAGCTAGATTGTTTCCCGAGTGCGGAAAATAATTGGCTGGTTAGGCTCCCCTAGGGAGGGGGCGTATCACACGCAAGGCGACGCAGCGTGCGCGCTCCGATTGTACTGAGTAATTGATTGTTGCATACTCCACTCCAGACGTAGTGGGAAGACAGCTGTGGGGCTAACGGGGAATAAAAGTGTCAAAGGACAGTGCGCGTTCATAGGTTCTAAAATCGTACATACTTGTAATATCTTGTAGAGGTTGGTGACGTCACCCATAGGGCTTGTATAGGATACAACGACCATGTCATGCTCATCCAGGGGTGGTAGAGGCCAGGAAGCGCGAAAAGGGTAGGGGCAAAGGGGGAGAGGCAGCTGCGCCCGAAGAACGCCTTCTGCGGTCGAACGGGGAGTGGCGAAAGGGGGGGTGGTGGCCGTGCATGGTGAACGCCGGCCACGCTCGACAAAGGGGTTGCACCAGAAGAGGGAGGGGACTGAGCAGGCAGTGGAAAGGGGGAGGAGGAGGAACTAAGTTGAAGGTGTGCCAAGTACAGACGGCACAGGAAGGTGGGGCAGCTCAAAGGCACACCACACAGGGCACGTAGCCACAGGGGGCTTTGTGCGCCCCGGTCGAAGGGGGCCGTAGTCCTGATATAGGAAAGGAAGAACAGCAAAAGCAAAGTACTGTAAAATTGAAATTGCCTTCCTTCTCAGCAGACGGTCGGAAGTCCCCAGTTTACGGGGCCAGGTAACAGGTTGACGTTGAGAAAAGTAAAATTGTAACATGGCCGGGGCAGTGTTGGGGTTCAGAGCAAGCTCTTTAACTACACTGCTTCAACACATCTGTACGACACTGTCACCACACAAAGAGAAAATTATAAAATATAGCATAGAATGGACACAAGGAACAGACAACAAAATAAGGGTACCTTGGCCACCCAACGGCAACTTCGACATGTTTACCCAACACAACTTGCTGACATATCTACATAACACATACAAAGGGAAAAAGTTAGCAAGCCATCTAGAGGTTTTTGATCTCTGGAAGATGTTCCAGGGAGGTACACCAGAAGCCCCGGGAATGTTCGCAGTACAGGGGGTAAAGGAGGAGAAGGGGATAAGGGAAGAGAAGGAGGTAAAAGAGGAGAAGGTGAAAGCAGGGGGCAGGGGTACGGCGCACAAAAAATCACCCAGCACTGAAGAAAGCGAGGAGGAGGCAGAAGGATCATTTGTGGTAGCAGAGGCAAAGGTTAAAAAAGAAGGAGCAGAAGACATGCCAATGGCTAAGGTAGTGAAGAAGGAGGAAGGGGGGGTTGTACCCAATAACAGAACTAAGAAGCTGCCCGACAGCAACTAACGGCTGCTGAGGGGTACTCAAACCCCGCCTACAGCCCTCCACCATTTGCCCCAACAGATAGCTGCCAAAAGGTGATGGCAGCGACGGGCACGGTAGATTCAACCACAACAGAGGCAGAAACGGGGGGCGGAAGGAGGGCTCTGGGAAACTTCACAAACATAGGGCCAGATTAATGGATAGCAGCGCAGGTGCTTTTGAAACTCTGGGGGACACTAACAGGGGAAGAGGAAGATGCAGTGAGGAAGGTAAGCAAGGAAGAGATGGATCACGCACAGGCAGGGCACAAGATAAGTAAAGGGAGAGAAGGGCGACTGTCACGAGAAGAGGAAGAGATGCTGGAGGAAAGGTTGGCAGAATTGAGGGACGTACGGAGCGCACTGATCGGACAGTTCGAGCAAGAAACAAGGGAAAGACAGGAGAAAAAGAAAGCAAATAAGGAAGAGAAGGCGAGAATGAAGGAACAAACAGAAGAAAGGAAGAAGGAAGAAGCATGCATTCGGGCAATTGCAGAAAGAGTGACGCGCGCAGAGCAAAGGGAGATGAGAAGGAAGGAGGAGGAGCGGGAAGAAAATGACAGGGAAATGGGACTGTGCAAAAAGAAGATTATATCAGAAAGTGCGCGGAAGTATGAAGAAGGAAGGGTAATAGAAAGCATACTAAAAAGGGAAGGGGGAATATTGGGGAGGAAAGAAGAAGAGGAACGGATATTAGCAAACTTTGCAGGAAACGAGTGGAAATAGGTGGCGAGGTAGTGAAAAAGAAGAATGAAGAAAGGGGAGCGAGGAGGCCGGAACATGGAGCAAAAAAGTATACACGCCAGGATAAGGAGGTGGCGACAACATCAACACAGGGGATTGCGGTCAAAGGAGGTGAGTACACAGACGTGGACCTAATAGATTAAAGGACGGTGACATTGGGGGGGAAACGCACAGAGTGGGGATTGACATTTCCTGATGGATTTTGCAGCGAGGAAGAGGAAGGGTCGTGCGAAGGTGGAAGAGATGGAAATAGGGAGAGTTTAGATAAACTATACATAACACGCACTAGCTGCGAATCACCATGGGCATGCGAGCCACGAGGAGAAAAAAACACAGAAGAAACGAAAAGCAGAGAAGTGAACAGGAAAACACCACGACCATTAACACCAACACCTGTACACACTCCATATGTCGGCAGACTTAGGGACCTCCTAGGACGCAGGCAGGAGGAGCGGGCAAACACACCCATGGTGGGGCAAGAGGGTAGCAGGAGGGGAAGGAAGAACATAGGAGGTGATAGTGTAACTACTGTAACATTGATAGTATTGAAGAGTTACCATATATGGAGGAAGATGATGAATATATTAACATAACCCCACACAAGCAGACGCCGGGAGGGGTGAGGGATTACCCTTTAATGCCACTACTAGAGAGGGGAGGAGCTAGACCACAGTATGTCCCCTGGAAGCATGCCGATAAGGAAAATATAAAATGCAGGCTTCCATCACTAAGTGGGGGAGCCGGGAAGTGGATATATGAGATGGAAAAACAAACTGCGGGGCAAAAACTAGCGGTGCGGGATCTAAAGGGGCTGCTCATTTCAATACTGGGGGATGCTGCAGATGACATTTGGAAGAGGGTGGGATTCCCAGGGGTAACATCAGCGACACGTCACATGATGGAGCACCATTCGCCAACTGTAGGCACGCGTTCTGGCAGGCATTGAGGGTCCAATAACCAGACACATCAGACATAGGAGCAATAACCTCACGCAAGATGCGTGAGAATGAAGATCCTATTGATTACATCCAGGAGATCCAGGAGAAATGGCACCTGGAAACGGGGGAGCCATGGGACAAAGCACTAGCAATTTTTTACCACATACTAATACAAGGGCTCCCGGAAGAAGTACAGAGGCAGTTGAAGAAATTAGTGGGAATGGAAGCAAAGGCATGGCCAGAAATACAACTAACAATAGTACACCACTGCAGGAGGTGGCATGAAAAGATGAAGCAAAAGGAGGAAGATAGGAAGACAGAGGAAGCGAAATTGGTTCAAAAGAAACTATCTAAATATGCTATGGAAGGAGCACTGATACAGCACCCACGCCCACACAAGTCACTGTAGCACAAGACACAACACAACAGGTAGCACCATTACAACAAGCACAGATAATGACACAACAGATGCCTCCACCCCCACCATACACAGCGCACGTAGGAGGGGGTTATATGCAAATGGGAAATGGGTACTCCAATAACTACTGAGGGAGGGATGGCCAAATGAGAGGGAGGGGCTATGGCCCAACCACACAACAACAAGGGGGAGGGTGCCGGGGTTACAAACAGTATGGACAGCAGGGGTACCAAGACAACACAGGGGGAATTCCATGGCAAGCACGAGAACCACTGACATGCTGGATATGTGGAATGGTGGGGCATATGTCACGCACCTGCAGAATGAGACCAGCGCAAGCCGCATGGGGAGAGCAAGGGCAGCAAGGGCCTATGGGGGAACAACAAATTTATCAACAACAGCAAGAGACACAGCAACCACTACCACTACAACAAGCACCAATGCCGCAGCTCCAGCTACAAATACAAGCGTACACACAACCACAAATGCCACAACAACAGGCACAACAAACACAACAGCAACCGCAACCACACATACAAACATACACACAACCACAGCAGCAGGCGACTGCAAAACAACAACAACAGGTCCAAACAGTGCAGCAGCTCACACAAATACAAGACAACGCAATATCATCGACAGACACACCTGTAACACAGACACAGCTGGGGAGGGTCACAATATTGGGTCACAACCCTTACACAGGGAATGGACAGTCACTATACCCACAATAGGACAGCCCACAGATGTCTTTGATGTGTCCCATCCTATCAGTAACACCTAACCCTGCGGAGGAACCACGCATACAGGTGGCGATAGGTGACAAAAAATGTTCCTTCCTAGTTGACACAGGGGCCACTAGGTCATGCATAAGGGAGGGAAAGTTTAACTTGTCAGGCAAAGCTATGAACACTCAAGGATGTTCTGGGGCTAGAGGGTTGGTTCCCTTCACTGATAACATCTCCTTATCTGTAGGGGATCACGATATGTGTCTCCCACTGCTGTATTCAAAGCAATCACCAGTAAACATACTAGGGAGAGACATCATGAGCAGATTGAATATGACCATCTCCTTCACTGAAAAGGGAATAGTTTGCTCCACACCAGGTATTACCATGCTCACAGCGTGACAAATACTGCAGGCTTATTGTGGCAAAACAGTGGCCAGGGCAGAACCAGTAGATGGAGACATCTTCCAATATGGAACAGACATGGCAATAGCATGGCTGCCAGGAATTGAGGGCAAAATTTGGAAGAGACCAGCAGCTTACCTTTTCAGACCCGAAACACCAGCTAGTGAAAAGGAAGGGACAATGATATCAGTGAGCATTGAGAGCATTGTGGCAACACCAGACTATATTGCAGTACATGCCCAGGACAGGGAAGGAAGAGCATGGAGAGCAGTAATAGCACTAGCAGAGGGGTGCAGACTAACACAGGTATCTGATGAGGAGCTCTTTTTGGATGATAATGGAGAGGGGGAGATGGTGTTTGAGATGAGCGTTAACATTTGGTTGAAACATACAAAGAAGTGGCACAAAAGATGGCATTGGCACTAGAGGCACTTGCCACTACAGCAGTGCCATTTTACGAGGAGGATCTGGCAGAAGTACCAGCATCTCTATGGACCACCAATCCATACGACGTGGGCTGCATAAAAAGCATTGGAGGAGTAAAAATGAAATTGAAAAAAGGAGCAATGCTGCCAAGAGTAAAACAATACCCAATATCAAAGGAAGCAGATGAGGGGATATATGAAACAATAACAGCCCTAATAAATAGAGGTATACTAGTACAATCAGAGTCTGCATGCAACACTGCTGTGTACCCTGTGCACAAAACAAAAGGAGGGTCTTGGCGTTCTATCCAAGATCTAAGACCCTTCAACCACATTGTAGAAGCAGAATACCCTATAGCGGCTAACCCAGCCACCATACTATGTGGGATACCAGCAGAGGCATCACGGTTTACTGTGATTGACCTCAACAACGCATTTTGCTCATTACCCCTGCACCCTGGCTCACAAGATCTGACAAGTTTCACATACCGCAACACAAAGTGGAAACACACAAGGCTGCCCCAAGGATACTACGAGTGACCATCCATCTTTAACAGAGTGATACAAATGGATTTGAGTAACATTGACATTGAAAGCATGGAGCTGCAATATGTAGATGATGTCATCATCTGCAACACCACAGAGGAGAAGTGCAGGAAAGACTCTGTCAAGATGCTCACAGTGTTAGCAGAAAAAGGGTACAAGGTAGACAAGGAGAAGTTACAGTACTGCCAAGAACAAGTGCTCTATATAGGCCAGCTCATTTCACAACATGGAAGGAACATTGCACCACAAAGGGTGCAGGCCATAACCAACACACCACAGCCACAGACAGTGAGAGAACTGCAGCAGTTTTTGGGCCTATGCAACTACTGCAGGGCATGGGTTTTTGACTACAGCTCATACATAGGACCACTGCTTGAGGCCCTCAGAGAAGCACAGAGGGGGGGAGAAAATGTTGAGATGAACAAGAGAAATGACAGAAGCATTTGAGGAATTAAAACATGCCATATCAACAGCACCATTACTGGCCTCCCCAAACTATGATGAACAATTGTTCATCTTTTCACATTGTGGCTCAGCAGTAATGAAGGCAGTACTGACACAAAAACTAGCATGGGACGCAAGCCAGTAGCATTCTACAGTGGACACCTGGACCCTGTAATGTTGGGTCACTTCCCGTGCGAACAGAGCCTGGCCACCACAGCTTTTGCGGTAGAAAAATCATCCTCAATAACAATGAGCTGCCCGAACATGCTGTACGTGGAACATGCCCTTTTTGCAATCCTGAACAAACCAAAATCAACCTTGACCACCCAAAGGGCATCAGGGTATGAAATAATTTTGTCCAGACCAGAATTAAAAATTGTGAGGTGCAGCAACGTGAACCCAGCGAGGTAGTAGAAGATGGCAACTACGCTCATGACTGCACACAGGCCATTGAAATTTACTCCAGCACGAGAAAAGTTGAGGAAAATGCCCTAGAGGGGGGAGAGATAATGTACATTGATGGGTCCTCAACAATTGAGAGTGATGGGGTACGCAGAACAGGAGCAGCAGTGGTGCGACTGACAGAGGATTGGACATATGTCCCAGTAAAATGTGTTCAGTTACCACAACACTATTCATCCCAAGCAGCAGAATTAGTGGCCCTAATTTTAGCTCTAAAAGAAAGCAATGACAAAAGAGTGACCATATATTCTGACAGTGCATACGTCACATCAACAGTACACTCAGGTTTAATTAAATGGCAGCAAAGAGGCTTCAGAAGAGCAGACGGCACCCCGGTGCAACATGCCCTAATACTTGCTGAACTAATCAAAGTAATTAAAGACCCCAGAGAAATAGCCTTGGTGAAGTGTCAGGCCCATACAAACAGGGATGATCCCATTTCCAAAGGCATCGAAACAGCAGATGCACATGCTAAACATGCTGCGTATTTTGGCGAGATTTGGACCCCTCCAGAAAAAGAAAAACATAAGGGGAGGACGGGGGCAAGGCAGATGTTGATGAAGGATGGGTACACACACATCCCTGAAACTCAAATAATGGAATTACAGGCAGCAGCACCTATGGCAGAGAAGGAGCTATGGGTCAAAAGAGGATGCACAATGTCTCCCACAGACGCACTGTGGCGACAAAATAACACAGGCAAAATAGTGATGCCCCTCGCCCTATTGAAAACAGCATTGGCCCAATTACATCACCCCACACGCACAGGAAAAGAGGTGATTGCAGCACGAATAAAAGAGGAGCGGTTCTGTCCCGAGCTAAATTCACACGTTGCAAACTTTATCAGCAATTGTCTCACTTGCCAACAATTTACGGCCAGTCACACGCTGCAAGTGATCAAAGGTACTATACCCCGGCCAGAAGGACCCTTTCTACACCTACACATTGACTACGTTGACATGATCAATGTATGTCAAGGATACAGTTACATGATTGTAGTAGTCGGCCCATTTTCAAGGTGGATCGAGGCCGGTCCATGCTCCCTTCAGACGCATTCAGAGCAGAAAAGTTCCTGGTCAGAGAGGTGTTCCCGAGGTGGGGAGTATGCAAAGTGCTGCGGTCTGACAACGGCCCACACTTTGCCAATGAAATGTTCCAACACATAACTGCCCTCCTTGGCATAAAACATAAGTTTGGATGCGCGTACCACCCATAGGCAAATGGCAGCTGTGAACGCCTCAACGGCCTCCTAAAGGAAGAGATAGCAAAACTTCAGCAAAGAACCAAGAAAAGTTGGCTTTACTGCCTCCCCTTGGCCTTATTTGAGTTAAGAAACAGGCCAGGGTCGGACCACCACCTCACACCCCAAGAGGTGGTGACCGGACGCCAAATGCATCTTCCACTCACACCACCATCAAGAGCTATAACATACTGCCATGCCTCGCAGAATGTCTTTGGTGAAGAAATGTACAAATATGTATCTTCTCTGGTTACTAGTGTCGCCTTTATCTCTCAGCAGATCGAACAGACGCGGGGGGGTTGAGGACACCCAACAAGAAGAAAAAACAAACAAAGAGCAGGAAAAAGCAGCACAGTGGAGAGTAAAAGAGGGGGACCATGTCCTCTTACGGAACTTTAACCGCCGGTGGAACAGCCCCCGCTTCACTGGGCCCATCTGGTGGAGAAAACAGCTCCTAGAGCTGTAAAACTTCGGGATAAACACGTCTGGACCCACCTGCATGACATCAAGCCTGTAACGCTCACCTGATTCCCACGGAGGCGCAGATCTTGACTGGGTTGTTACCGTGTCTTCAATTGTAAAGCGCAGGACTCGGCTGGTTCCCTGGGCTGGACCTCGTCTCATGGTATGCCTGACTTGAAGAGTGAGGTGTCTGCAGGCAGAAGAACAAGGGGTTAATGAACGGTGGTTGGACGGACTTCTCTTCCTCAAGTAGGTGAATGCTGGGCTCTCCATCCTGCGACTGGTGCAGGGACGCGGGTACCAGTTACTCCACTGGTGATATTGTAAACCTCTTACTTGCAGAGGACAACTTTGAGCGCGAGGCCGTCGTTAACTGCACGATCGGTTCCTTATATGTATCTGAACACCTTTAATGAAGTCCTTTTCTCTTACAGGCTTTGGATGCGGTAGGCATTGTTTAATGGACGCCAAAGTACGTGCAAGCGCGTAAGTAGGTGGATGGCGCGCGTGAAGGCACGTAAGTTGAATGGCTGCTAATGGTTTTAAATGCACTCTTTAATGTCTCTTTTTCTCTTGCAGGTTTTGGATGCGGTAGGCGTTGGTTCATGGACGCCAAAGTTCGTGCAAGCGCATAAGTAGGAAGATGGCACGCGTGAAGGCACGTAAGTAGAATGGCGGCTGATGGTTTTAAAAGCGCTCCTTACTGTCTTTTTTTATTTGCAGGTGCGGGTATGCAGCGCTTGTTGGAATCCGGAGCGTGCGTCGCACAGGTAAGCAGATCAAAATATGCAAAATGACTGATCAATGTTCTTTGCCTTTACAGGGATCGATGGACTGCCAAGGAATGCGGCGTGAGGATTGGAAGATGCCGATGGATCGGGTTAGTAAAAATGCTGGCTTTTGGCTTTAAGTTGGCTTTTGCTAACCTGTTGTTTTTTTGTGCTGGCAGGTGCGGCTGAAGACAGGATCCCAGGAAGGTAAGAGTTTGTTCCCACAGGTGCTGGAGCTGGAGTTTTCACTGGAAGACTGGAGCTGACTCGGTGAGCGTCCTGCTGCTGATGCAGAATAACGCGAAGCACGTTGCATCAATCGGGTGTGGTTTAAATAGTGTGCAGGAGTGCTTAGGCGTCTTCTTCCACTGCCTCGCCTAGGTAAGGAAAGAGTTCCAGTTTCCAGAAGAGTCCCAGTGTTCCTGATCCAAGGAGTGGAGCCTGCCCCACCCAGGTAAGAAAGTAGTCCCTGTCAGAAGAGGATGTGGACGTCATCTTGTTGGTGAGTATGCAGCATGGTCTGCTGTAGGTAGGTCCACCCAAGCACTTTTACACATCTTATGAGCCCGACGCTTCCAGTGCCGGGACCGATGATCTTTAAGAGCCTGGCGCCACCGACGCCAGGACAAGGTCCAAAAGGTCCCAATAGGGGCCGGCTGGTGCCCGGAATGAAGGTTATGAGCCTGCTTCCAAGGATGTTGGGCAGGTCCTGCATTCTTGGAAGTAGTGATCATGACAGCACCCCCCCTCAAGGCCCCTCCCAAGCTTGTCTTCTCCGGGGGTTTTGGTTTGTTGGGAGCAGTTCGATGAAACCTTTTGATCAGCCGAGGTGCGTGGACATGTTCTGAAGGTTCCCAAGACCTTTCCTGGGGACCGTGACCTTTCCAGTCTATCAGATAGTATAGCTTCGAGTTGGAAATCTTGGAGTCCAGGATATTTTTAACTTCGTATTCAAGTTCTCCATTAACTTGAATAGGTTCTGGAGATCTGGTCAGTCGGGTCTCAGGTTGCATAGGTTTTAGGAGGGATACATGGAAAACTGGATGTATCTTCGTGTGCGAAGGTAGGTCCAATTTAACTGCCACTGGATTTATTACGGCTGTGATAGGATAGGGTCCCAGGTATTTCGGGTTGAAGGTGCGTGGTCCTTTTAATGGTAAATGTTTAGTGGACAACCAGACTTGGTCTCCCACTAGATATTGGGGGGCCTCTTTTCGATCTTGGTCTGCTCCTTTTTTGTATTGCTCCTTAGCCCGTTGAAGATGAGTAGTGGCTTCCTTAAAGGCTTGAGTGATAGCAGAATGTAGATGGTCTACGGCGGGCGTCCGAGATCCTGGGGTGGATCAAGGTTGGAGGTTCGAGGATGGATTCCATATAAGAGGAAAAAAGGGGTCTTTCCGGTTCCAGAACGGATTGAATTATTATAAGCGTACTCGGCGATCCAAAGGATGTCCTTCCAAGTGCCTTCTGACTGCTGCAGCATGCAGCGTAAATACTGTTCCAGAGTTTGGTTAGTCCTCTCGGTCTGTCCGTCGGTCTGGGGGTGGTGGCTGGTTGAAAGCCTTACGTCAATTTGAGCTAGTCGACAGCAATTTCGCCAAAAGTGGGAGATAAACTGACTTCCTCTATCAGAGACCAACACTGAGGGGAAGCCGTGCAACCAAACGATGTTTTTGAGGAATTCTCAGGCCAGAACTGAAGCTGATGGAAGACCTTTCAGTGGGATGAAGTGAGCCATCTTGGAGAATAGATCCACAACTACTAAAATTGTGTTATATCCGGAGCACGGAGGTAAGTCAGTGATAAAATCCATGGAGAGGGTATGCCAGGGACATGGTGGAATGTCTAATGGATGTAAGAGGCCTGCTGGTCTTTCCTTCAGACTCTTATTTTGGGCGCACACACCACAGGAAATTACGAAGTCTCTAATGTCCTTCCTCCAAGACGGCCACCAGAAGTGTCTTTTGATTTTCTCTGAGGTTTTGGCAATACCGGGATGCCCTTCCATTAAGGAATCATGATAACAAGAGATTACCTGTTTTTGTAACTCTGCACAAGGTAGATATAGTCGTCCTTGGAAGTACAGTAGGTTCTTATTCACCGTGAAGCTTTCTCCTTTAAGTGGCCAGTTCTGTAAATCTGCCGGAGTTACGAGTTGTTTGACTTTTGCTTCAACATCTTCAATGGATTGCGCGACGACCAGACCTAGAATTCTTTGTTCGGGAATTATAGGTACGGGTTCAGGATTGACCATGTGTTCATCAACTCCCATCCGGGAAAGGGCATCAGCTTTGCCGTTCTTGTTGCCTGGTCGATAAGTGATCACAAAGTCAAACTCAGCGAAAAATAGTGCCCAGCGGAGTTGTCTCGAGGATTGAGCTTTGGCGGTCTTTAGATACTGTAAATTGCGGTGATCTGTGATTACTGTGACTGTGTGTTTGGCTCCCAGAAGGTAATGCCGCCAGGCCTTGAAGGCGGACTTAATAGCCAAAAGTTCTTTATCTGTGATGGTGTAGTTGATTTCGGGAGCCGAGAACTTGCGGGACCAAAACGCCACGGGGTGTAACTGGTTAGTTTCTGGATCTCTCTGCGATAGCACTGCCCCCATTGCAAGACTGGAGGCGTCAGTCTCAACGATGTAAGGAAGCTCCGGGCGGGGATGTTTTAAAACCGGTGCAGAGGTAAACTTGGCTTTTAGTTCCTGAAAAGCTTGCTCCGCTTCTGCAGACCACTCAAAACGTTTGTTCTTTCTTAAAAGGGCTGTAATGGGCTGGACTACTCCGGAAAAGTGTGGAATAAATCTGCGGTAGAAGTTGGCGAAACCCAACATGCTTTGGACTCCTTTTACAGAAGTTGGTGAAGGCCACTTGATGATTGCGTCAACTTTTCTTGAATCCATGTGGACTCCGTTGGGTGATAGAATGAATCCCCAAAATTCGACCTCGGTAACATGGAAAACGCACTTTTCCAGCTTGGCAAAATGTTTATGTTGGCGAAGCCTTTCAAGAACTGCTCTGACGTGTTTCCGATGGTCTGCCTCAGAGGACGAGTATACAAAGATGTCGTCAATGTAAACAACTACACACACGTCTATAAGTTCCCTAAAGACGTCATTCATGAAGTACTGAAAGGCGGCCGGTGCGTTGCATAAGCCAAAGGGCATTACTTGATATTCAAACAGCCCATACTTGGTGCGAAAGGCCGTCTTCCATTCATCGCCCTCTTTAATTCGTACCAAGTGGTAAGCTCCTCTGAGATCTAACTTCGTATAGATACAGGCGCCTTTAACTTGGTCAAGGAGTTCAGGGATCAACGGCAGAGGATATCTGTTCTTTACGGTGATCTGGTTCAGGGCACGGTAATCTATACAGGTTCTAAGGTCCCCTTCCTTTTTCGGGACGAAGAACAGAGCTGAAGAGGCTGGGGACTTTGAAGGACGGATGAACCCGTTAGCCAGATACTGGTCCAAATACTGTCTCAGGTGAAGATTTTCTGGCTCGGTAAGGGCATAAATTCTACTGCAAGGAGGAGTGGATCCGGGTATCAGATCTATTTGACAGTCGTAAGACCTGTGAGGAGTTAGAGAGTTAGCTTGATCTTTCTGGAAGACGTCTTGGAATTCCCTGTAGTCTGGAGGTAGTTGGGGATCCTCGGAAGTAGTTGCTGCCAGCTTAATGTCGAGCCGAGGATAACAAGTGGGGACACACTCCGGAAACCGAATTGTCTTTGCTCGCCAATCAATTTGGGGATTGTGTTTCTCTAACCAAGGAATTCCCAGGATAACTTGAAACTGAGGGGCCTTGATCACATCAAACACGATCACCTCATGATGTCCATCTTGGCTTAACAACGTCACTTCCGAGGTGGTATGAGTTACTGGTCCGGAAGCTATTTCCGTGCCATCCACTGTGGTAATAACGTCTTTAATTGCCTTGGGACAAAGAGGCAAATTCATCCTGGATGCCATTTCGCGGTCCACATAATTACCGATTGCTCCGCTGTCAATGTATGCTTTAATAGCATGCAAACGATCAGGTCGCGCTGGGCTTATGAGGACCATTGACACTATGAAATGCGAGGTCAAAGAACTGGTTTTTACGCTCGGCAAGCGGACCTCTACACTTGTCGGGCGAGGTCGTTTCCCGGCTCTGGCTTTTCGGTACCTTTATCGGAAGCACCCACTGTCTTCTTAGAAGGTTTCACTGGGCATTCTCGAAGGAAATGTCCTGAGTTTCCGCAATAGAGGCACAATTGCAGTTGTCTTCTTCTGCCTCGTTCCTTTTGGGTTAATGGTCCTTTTACGACCCCTATTTGCATAGGTTCTACGGTATCAACTCCTTTGGTGGAACTCTGTGGTCTTGAAAAAACTCGAGCTTCGAACCTGGAACGATCTGCTTTCCTATTCTGTAATCTGTGGTCCAGTTGAAACACCAAGTCAATATATTCAGAACAGTCTTGTGGAGGATTCACTACCTGGGCTAGAACATCTTTGAGTTCTCCACGCAAACCTCTGTAGAAAAGCGTAATCCTCCTATCCTCGGGCCATCTGGTTTCAACTACTAGTCTGTTGAATGACGCAATATAAGCCAGGAGATCCTGATTACCCTGTCGTAATGAAAGGAGTTCATTATCCAAGGCCTGCCCCTGTGAGTGTCTTGCAAACAGTCTCTGCATACTGGTCTGGAAGGCCTGGAAATTACGGAGAATTGGGTCAACTTGTGTTACCAGAGGAATTGACCAGTCTGCAGCACTGCCACTAAGATATGAAAGCACGAAAGCTACCTTAGTCTGGTCCGTTGGAAAAGCAGCTGGTCTACACAGAAAGTGCAAGCGGCACTGATTGATGAACACTGCAAACTTTTTTGGATCACCTGAGAAGCGTTCGGGCGTAGCCAAAGGCACATTTCCGGGTAGATTAATTTGTACCGGATTAGGTGAGGTTGCTGAAGTATAACTTCCCCCCGAAGCAGGCAGGGGTGTTTGACCCGCTTGCGTTTGTAACAGCTGTCTAGCGAGATCATCTGTTCGCTCTTTGGATATAATTAACTCTCTCCTCAGAGCATTTGTTTCCTGACGGGCTGCCTGTACTTCTGCTACTTCTGCTCTTAATTCCCCTAATAACTGGGCTAGTTGGTCAGTGTCTGAGGTTTCCATTTGAGCCCGGGTGGGAGATTTACGGTGGGCTTCGCGTTCTGTAACGCTCACCTGATTCCCACGGAGGCGCAGATCTTGACTGGGTTGTTACTGTGTCTTCAATTGTAAAGCGCAGGACTCGGCAGGTTCCCTGGGCTGGACCTCTTCTCACGTTATGCCTGACTTAATGAGTGAGGTGTCTGCAGGCAGAAGAACAAGGGGTTAATGAACGGTGGTTGGACGGACTTCTCTTCCTCACTCTCTCTTTCCTTGAGGCCCAAAGGATAGGTGTGCTCACCTTAAGTAGGTGAATGCTGGGCTCTCCATCCTGCGACTGGTGCAGGGGCGCGGGTACCAGTTACTCCACTGGTGATATTGTAAACCTCTTACTTGCAGAGGACAACTTTGAGCGCGAGGCCGTCGTTAACTGCACGATCGGTTCCTTATATGTATCTGAACACCTTTAATGAAGTCCTTTTCTCTTACAGGCTTTGGATGCGGTAGGCGTTGTTTAATGGACGCCAAAGTACGTGCAAGCGCATAAGTAGGTGGATGGCGCACGTGAAGGCACGTAAGTTGAATGGCTGCTAATGGTTTTAAATGCACTCTTTAATGTCTCTTTTTCTCTTGCAGGTTTTGGATGCGGTAGGCGTTGGTTCATGGACGCCAAAGTTCGTGCAAGCGCGTAAGTAGGAAGATGGCACGCGTGAAGGCACGTAAGTAGAATGGCGGCTGATGGTTTTAAAAGCGCTCCTTACTGTCTTTCTTTATTTGCAGGTGCGGGTATGCAGCGCTTGTTGGAATCCGGAGCATGCGTCGCACAGGTAAGCAGATCAAAATATGCAAAATGACTGATCAATGTTCTTTGCCTTTACAGGGATCGATGGACTGCCAAGGAATGCGGCGTGAGGATTGGAAGATGCCGATGGATCGGGTTAGTAAAAATGCTGGCTTTTGGCTTTAAGTTGGCTTTTGCTAACCTGTTGTTTTTTTTGTGCTGGCAGGTGCGGCTGAAGACAGGATCCCAGGAAGGTAAGAGTTTGTTCCCACAGGTGCTGGAGCTGGAGTTTTCACTGGAAGACTGGAGCTGACTCGGTGAGCGTCCTGCTGCTGATGCAGAATAACGCGAAGCACGTTGCATCAATCGGGCGTGGTTTAAATAGTGTGCAGGAGTGCTTAGGCGTCTTCTTCCACTGCCTCGCCTAGGTAAGGAAAGAGTTCCAGTTTCCAGAAGAGTCCCAGTGTTCCTGATCCAAGGAGTAGAGCCTGCCCCACCCAGGTAAGAAAGTAGTCCCTGTCAGAAGAGGATGTGGACGTCATCTTGTTGGTGAGTATGCAGCATGGTCTGCTGTAGGTAGGTCCACCCAAGCACTTTTACACATCTTATGAGCCCGACGCTTCAAGTGCCGGGACCGATGATCTTTAAGAGCCTGGCGCCATCGGCGCCAGGACAAGGTCCAAAAGGTCCCAATAGGGGCCGGCTGGTGCCCGGAATGAAGCTTATGAGCCTGCTTCCAAGGATGTTGGGCAGGTCCTGCATTCTTGGAAGTAGTGATCATGAGAAAGCCCTACAAAGATCAGACTCGTCCTTGCGTCCAAGATAGGGCCAACGCACCAGCAACAACAACCAATGACGACAGCAACACAGCCCAGACCCCAAACCCCCCTAAGGACACAAGCGAACAATCGCCTATAGCCCACCCCATGGTCACGAGATACCAAAATAAAACAAACCCCGCCCCAGCCTTTACCTAAATAAAGAACATTGTCCAACAGATCTGCAATTTTACACCACACTGTGTAGACATGTGCATGTTCTTTTCTCTTTTTGTCTCGCACATGCAGGTACCGCACAATACTGTTTATATAGAAAGAGTTGAGTATAAGTTACTAACGCATACGTCATTGCCCAGAGGTAAATGCTGCCCGCAGATGACAACACCCCAGAAGCATTGTCACACCAATTTGTTTATGTTATAAAAAAAACAAAACACTTAAAGAAAAGAAGACTACATGTGTATTATAACACCTTTCTTTTGATCATAGAGCAATCATTCCCACATATCCATGAACACTTATCAGTCCTGAGAGATAGGACGGTGAGGAAAGCGTGGGAACAGCTTTTTGCCTGGGCATTGAACGACTATATGATAGGGAGAGCTTGAATAAAGAAACTAACAAATTAATTATTATTTTTAAAAATTTTCAGGCGGGAATCTATATCGCCAAAAGTAAAGAAAAAATCTGCAGGACCGCAGCTCAGGTAAGAAGAACCATGCCAGTGATATTAGCAACGGTAATAAAGACAATAGGCCTACTTTATATCACTGGTCTACTTGATGCCACTGTCTGGCAGGCACACTATGCTTCCTATGTCATGGCTGCACCTTCTACTAACGGACCCCCCACCACGGCTGCAACAGGCACGGTGTCAGGTGGTACAAGTAACCCAAGAGAAAACAGGAAAAGGGATAAACGTAGAGTTTCTGTTGAAAACCACGGGATAGACACATATCTTACAGAATCCGCACACATCTCAAATAACATGTGATACCAGCACATGTCCAAAATTGGTAAGGGGACAACTAGGGACAACTGCTATGTGTGCTCATTGATCCCATACGCCTTGCGCGCATCCAGAACATTTGTGGCAACTGAGGTACCTGCAACATCAGTGGAGTGCCTGCTATACCTGGCCTTGGTCCAAACGAGAGGGCGATTTCAGGGGAAGCTAGCAACGCTGAGATGGAAATCAAGGGATACATACCCATATGAAAACAATTTCATCAAAACACTACCCATGTACGACAACTACTGGCAGCCTACACAAGGGCTCAAATATGTGACGGATGGACCAGACAAAGGAGAAACAAAGGAAGTAACATTGGACTACCTATCATGCGAGTGGCGAGCAACAGAAGGTGCTGGGTTACCAGGGTGCTGGGAAAGACCACTGATACTATTATATGGAAAAGTATATACAAAAGAAGGATGGGTGGACAGGGTTGTAGGAAGCAATATTGTGACATTGTCAAAGGCAACAGTGGTAACAGTAAATGAAGAGAACAATACATTTTAGAATGGATGGACAAGGAGCGCAGCCCTAGTAACCTGGCTAGAAAAGGACGAGGAATCAATAACCATACTTCCACTAACTGCACCTACACTATGTTATCAGCACGATGGGAATGTCGATGTTGGAAGGAACAGCAACTGCAAAAGAACTATAACGATTGCTGAGGGGGGTGCTGGTACAGCAGTTCTGATGGACCACTATTGGGCCTGTGAAGCAAGAGCATAGCACAGCTTGCCACCATCATGGAATGGAATATGCACTATGGTACACATCAACGTACCATCCCTGGTAGTACCGCAGAAACATGTCAACCTGGGGAACTTCCCTAAGATGGACGAAGGGAACAAAAGGTCAGTGAAGATAGGAGGAGGAAAAGAAAAGAACAGCACGACAATATTGTCAAGAGTAAAACAACAAGGAGAACCAGTAACGGGGAACTACCTGTGGGGAAGATCAGAAACAGCTCTTAGTGACATCCCACCAGAACACAGACTGTTCAGCAGAGCGGCAATGTTCTTCTCTTCCATAATACATCCAGGAATGCAAGCATATGCAAATGCGAAGTGGCTCCAGATCACCAGGTGGGAACTAATGATGACAATTAACTCCACCGTCAATGGATTCAACGCAATAAAAGAAGAACTGAGGGCATTACGAATGGTGGCACTCCAGAACCGATATATGCTGGATCTCCTAACAGCAATGGAAGGAGGAGTTTGTGCAAAAATTGGGAGCTCATGTTGCACATTTAGCCCTGCCAACGACGCAGACAATGGCACGCTTTCTGAGGCAGTATCACAACTTGCCAAGATGCACGCCAAGATGGAAGAAGAAGCAAAGGGAGTGAAGAGAGACGGTAGCTAGTTTTCATATTTGTGGTCATGGATGCCATTGTGGCTGTCAGATGGTCTTAAAATTATAGCAGGATGCATAATATTGGGAATTGCCGCCCTGCTGGGAATGAAGTTATGGAAAGCAAGGTCAGCACGTACTACTGATAAAATGATAGAAATGATCGGCATGCACACCCTAATGCCAGCTGAAGATGACAAACACACAGACATCATCATAAAGGAACGAGAACGGTTACGCCAACAGATAATAGAAGCAGACCTATATCCACCATCAGTGAGGGTAGAAAACCCAAGGAACCCGAAGAGGTATGTTAGAAAGTGGGTTTATTGCAAGCCGGCGGGGGATGCGTATAGATGTACTGGTCATTTGAAGATCATGTGAACCAGTATGGACACCTGGGGGGAATAACAAAGGTATGGAGAGTATGCAGAGACAAGAGAGCGGATAATTTTGTGGTCGACAAGTCGACCAGAGGGGCGACTGAAGTGGGAAAATGGGAAAATACCCTCCCCCCATTCTCATCCAAACCATGGCCCAGGACATCAAGACCCAAGCACCCCCCCCCCGCGAGAGGAGTTCGACCCATTCACGGCCACACCAGATGCCCAGATCCCCTGTGCCCACGGCCCACACGCTCGTGGAGCCTGCCCACTACCATGTCCTGGTCAAGCCGATGTCAGCCTTATGGACCAACTCGATTAGACAACCGCCACAAACGCCATCATCATTAGAGATGCCAGGATGACATAGCCAACAGACAAGAACACACGTGCCACCATGCACACTGGTCACTCACACACCAACCCACACGAAGAACATACTCAGTGCTATGACGCAGCAGACTGACACACCCAAAGACACGCATCGTTGTTATTTTTTACATAGGATTCCTACAGCACCGCAGAAACGCAAGACGCCTGAAGAGCTTGTGTATACATGCTTGCAGATGCTTTCTCGCTACCTATCCCTATGAACACGCCACCCTATATATCTACTGCTGCTTGTGACACTCTGTCGCCCCTCATGACCCCATATTATGGATCGTGTACCACCACCCAGAAGCTAGGCCCAAAGTAGGCCGCAAAGCAAGAGTCCCAAGGCAGGAGCCTCTCAGACGGAAGTCCTCTCAGACGAAAAAGCAAAGCGCTGACCACGCAGAACGAGCCCCAACGAGAGCTCACAGCCAAGGCCGCAATGTTGCCATCTACATGCCGCGATCCCTGCGCCAAGGTTACACCTGTCAACGCCGAATGCTCCTCAGACCCGAAATAGAAATCAAATGCTCATAATTCTGCTCCAGCTACGGTCTCCCCACACGTGACCAAGCCGAACTGACAAGATGCCAAGCTTACGAGACAGAAAGTCACCAGAGTCCCAAGTCTGGGGCACGGTCTGCAACAGCGAAGCGACAAGTTGGACACTTACAGCAATGGGAAAGACATGCACATCAGCCACTAGCCAGACCTGTCCATTGTCTACCACTAACACATAGTTGCACATTGTTGCCAGCACCAGGTACATCGCGAGCTGGGAACGGCGATGGTCCCAGGTTTGGGGGCTCACAAGGGAACTAATCAGAATACGAGGGGCTCACCACTGACACCATTTTAGCTAGCCAATCACCAAGTGTCCCCTTGTAACAATTTCGGTGTAGCAACTGTTAGGGACAACCCAAGTGTACCACCTGACCTGTCCTTATCAAATAATCCTTTCTCCTGTAGGTAACTATACTGACCCTACCACTTGGGGAGCCAACCCGAAGTGGCGTTAGGTTTTGGGACAGTTTTCCCAGGTGACACAAGTAGCGCGTCATACTACGGTAAAAAGGGCCTGCGAGCCCCACTAACGCTGAGAGTCTCTCCGGATGCATACGAGCTGAGAACTATCCCTGCCATTACTATAATAAACAGCAGTAATTACTTTGCTCTTGTGTGTGCCTCATACTCCTTTTGGGACGCGGGAGGAGTTGGGTCCTCCCCAGCCCCGAAGATCCGCGGATGGCTCTGCCGGCCCCCGGGAAATCACCCCGACACAGTCCTTCCCACTGGAGGGGGTAGCTTGTACATATCTTGCTAGTTTCACTTTCTACAAGTTAATCAGGCGAGCAGCTGGGCCTTCAAAGACTGGAGACCTTTGCAAAGATATTCCATGCATGCCATTTTCTTGTAGTCTGACTCATAGCCACCTAGCCTGGGCTGCTTTGTGGTAAGTGTCTGTGTATAATTTCAGTTGGTTTTGGGGACAGGAAAAATGGTTGACAACACAGCAGCATATTGCTTTAAATATTCAGCATTGGGTACAGTCTGTTGGACCAAGTGCACAAAGTGCTAGTTTATTTGTCATTATCACTGTTGTTTCCCAGGAGGCAATGGTCCTTACACTGCACCATAGAAATAATGCCAGGGAGGTGAGGCCGCTACACGATAGTCCCACTTAGGGTGGTACTCAATGGGAGGTTCTCATGGGAAGATACTTCACCTCTAGGGACAAAGGCGACCATCCAAGGTAAATGCTGTATTTCAACCCTTCATCACCTTTCACCCATCCTCCTACACATCCTACTACACTTCCATTTTCCTCTGTAGCATTGAAAACCCAAGATTAACTGGTAGAAGGAAGAGTAGGGATGGCATTAGAAAGACTTCCCTCAAAGATTCAAGGACAAAGAAGAGTAGAGATTACTTTAGAAAGACTTCCCTCGAAGGTACTGGGATGAGGAGAACATGTGGAGCAAGGAAGAGTGCTCAAGAGAACGTACATCAATGTTCCAGTTGTTTTGCAAGTCTCAAAAGACAAAGGACTTACCAAAGGGAGATGCTCTCCTTGGAGGAACCGCGGGAGAGGAAGCGGGTTGGCAGAGCACTGGGAAGAAGCCAGTGAGTGCGGTAAGAGCGAGGTAACCGAGAAGTCCCTGTTCAGTCCAGCAAGGTGAAACAGGATGGAGAAGAACCTGATTGGTGTGTGCAAGACCTAATGTGCACGTAGAAGGAAAAGGCACGCGGTGGGGATGCCGCAGCCTGCCAGAAACCCAGATAAGCCAGAGGAAGACTGAAGCCGAAGCTATGAGAGCACCAGACCAACTGGAGGAAGCCAACAAAACCCAAAAGGTATCTGGGTTGCTGGCAAGGTTGTTAAGGGAACAAGAGAGCTGGGGAAGACTCTAAAACGACCGAGCAGGGGCGAGGAAGGGAAACCCTGGGAAAGAAATGCGAATATGGGTCTGGGACACGCACTCAAAAAGGAAGGAGAGGCATCCAATTTATTTTCTTTGTGGTAGTACCTGGCAGGAGAGTGAACCAGATCTGCCAAAGCCAAACATGAAAGGAACTTTTGCAAGCCATCTTCCTTGTGGCAGTACATGAATAAGAAAGGCCAGGGGAAGGAAGTCCTTCCCCAGCCTTTGTCAACTGTGCTAAAACTGTAAAGAGGCCAGGGGAAGGCAGTCATTCCCTCTGGTTTTGTGAACTGCAAAGTAAGCCTGAAAAAAGCCAGGGGAAGGGAAACATTCCCCTTGGTGTTGGGAACTGTGAAGTGAGCTTGAGAAAAGGCATGGGGAAGAGAGACATTCCAAAAAGATTTTTTTTTTAAAAAGCAGTCCTAGTGAGTATATCAGACTACAAGCTCACACTAACAATAATAACTGTTAAAACAGGTGAATGAAGACTCAAATTGTTTTTATTGTTGTTTACAGGTTGGTAAACGATACAATTGAATAACGAAAAGAATGAAAAAACAACCATTAGTCTGATTTTGGATTACCAATTCAATAGCCAAAAGGTACATACAAGACCCCCTGAAGAACTGCTACAACTAGAGCGAGGAAACACGTGTCAGGGAGAGAAAGAGAGAGAGGAAAAAAGCAATATCAATCAGGCGCAAAGGCAAATAGCTTGGTCATCTAAAGAGAAAGGGGAGAGAGAGAGAAAAAAGCAAAACAATCAGCCGCAAGTGCAAATAACTTGGTCATCTAAAGAGAAAGGGGAGAGAGAGCAGAAAAAGAGCTAAATAATTAGGTGCAAGTGCAAACAACTTGGCCAGTCTAAAAGAAAACTGTACCATAATATTATGAAGATATTTTGAAATTCATGTACACATTGAATGAAGTTAATTCACAGTGACCAACAAGTGAATGAAATCAATTGTACAATATTCAAATGAAGATGTATTGAAATGTATGTACACACTGAAAATAGTCAATTCAACGTGATCAATGAGTGAATGAAATCAATTCAACTTGATTGAAGATGTATTGAAATGTATGTACACACTGAATGAAGTCAATTCAACATGATCAATGAGTGAATGAAATTAATTCAACTTGATTAATGCTAGTAAAATAAAGCAAAACCATGACGTAAAACAAACATTGGTGCAATTTGGAATTCATCAAGCGAATGCAAAACAATTCGAATGCAAATGTAACTCAATATAATTGTGCGCTAGCTCAGATAATCGGTCTCAAAAACCTCAATTCAACATTCCCTATGGTGTTGTGAACTCTAAAATAAATACCAAGAGAGAGAGTGTCACAACAAAGTTAAGGAAGGCCATGGGTAGGAACCATTTCCCTGGCATTGGGAAAGCACTTAGAGCAATATACCTGGAGAAGAGGCATTTGCCACAAACCCTATAGTGAAGAAATAACTATGGGCAGTAAAGAATGTTGATGTTTGAACTGGAACTTTGCCTTTTTGAGTTTGAACTGAGAACATTACTGCTTTACAACCTGGAACTTTTCTTTGTATTGAGACCTAGGGAAGGGAGTCATTCCCTCAGGTAAAAATCCCACCTAACGATGGGAATTCTGATCCATTGCCCAGATGAACGTGATCCACTACCTCTTTAGTTTAGTTACAGGTGTAAGTGACAGAAGCAGGGTTTTGAGACAGGACGGTGGACTCTTGATTTAGCTGGACATCCTGACTGAATCGTTAGGGCCCGATTCATAGAATGCCGCGCAGAAAAAGCGCAAGCGCCACACACCGAGAAGGAGCCTGCGCCAGCTGTGGTGCAGAGAAACAATTGTGCGGCACGCGTATGCATGGATTTCCAGAGGCATCAGTAGCCGTGGCACAAGGAACACCAAGCTGTGCCAGTAACACTCCCAACACGCCCCCACGTGCAGTAAAAAGCAAGTGAAATGCCTAACATGTCGCAAGACACCCCCAGCCCCCATCACCCATGACGCCACCCTGCAGGCAGCCCTCGCCACATGGGACACACCGGCCCCCATCACCCATGACGCCACCCTGCAGGCACACCTCTTCACATGGGACACCCCATCACCCGTGAGGCCACCCTGCAGGCAGCCCCCACCACATGGGACACCCCAGCCCCCATCACCCATGAGGCCACTCTGCAGGCAGCGCTCTCCACATGGGACACCCCAGCCCCCATCACCTGTGATGCCACCCTGCAGGCAGCCCCCACCACATGGGACACCCCAGCCCCCATCACCCATGAGGCCACTCTGCAGGCAGCCCTCTCCACATGGGACACCCCAGCCTCCATCACCCGTGACACCACCCTGCAGGCAGTCCCAACCCCATGGGACAACCCAGCCCCCATCACCCATGAGGCTACCCTGCAGGCAGCCCTCTCCACCTGGGACACACCAGCCCCATCACCCATGATGCCACCCTGCAGGCAGCCCCCATCACATGGGACACCCCAGCCCCCACCACCTGTGAGGCCACCTTGCAGGCAGCCCCCTGCAGACTGTTCGCCCTCAGCTCCCATCACCTGTGATGCCACCCTGCAGGCAGCCCTCTCCACACGGACACCCCAGCCCCCATCACCAGTGATACCACCCTGCAGACAGCCCCCACCACATGGGACACCCCATCACCCATGAGGCCACCCTGCAGGCAGCCCTCTCCACATGGGTCACCCCAGCCCCCATCACCCATGACGCCACCCTGCAGGCAGTCCCCTCCAGACCGGACATCACCTGCATGCTGGATGCTGACATGGTGACACATATTAACTCCATCAATGGCGTGTCGAGCACCTTGACTGCCGTGTAGTGACAACACCCTGAACCTCCTGGTCAAAATATATCCTGCAAACAGAAACAAAAGCATACACCTGTGCCACATCCTTGAGTGTGCCAGCTGCTCAAACACAATTGCTGTCTGCAACCATATCCCAGCATACACATCAAACAAATCAATGGTAAAGTGAGGCCCTGCAGCCCATGTGCCAAAGTCATCTCAATAATCCCCATTTAGAAATAGTCACACCGTGACAGATTTTTAAGCACCCTCAATGTGTGCCACATGAACAGACGCTGCCCAGGAGTGTCACGGCCTAAGCCTCAATGAGCCGACATTACTTGAACAGATAACCTAATGAACACATCACTGTTCCTCCCATGTGTGAATGACATGACGTGACATGTAATCAAATGACATGTCGTTCATAATGTGCATATACACAAGTGTCCAAAGGCCCAAAGAGTCAGTGGAGGGGGAAGACAGTGAACATAGAGGCAACAAACTTGTTAGGGCAGGTGCCACTGAGATGGCGCCAGTGCATGGGAAGTGGGGAAGGAGAAAAGGGTTTGGGTGGGGAGCGGGCAGTGCAGTACATGTGAAGGAAATCATAACAAATATAACATGAAAGGAAATCAACTATGGCCAGCTGGTGGCAAGTGCAAGCCTAAGTGCACTCAGCAGTTGTGAGGTGCCGGCAGGTGTCTGTTGGCATACATAAAAGTAGTTCAAGTTTGTGGGATGCCAGGGAGGCAGTGCTGGCGTGTAAGTGGCGGGCAAGGGGACCTTTGGACAAGTTCAGAGGGTATCCAGGTGACCATTTCAGATTCAGACAGGAGTTCCTCAGGGCAGAGGAGTACCAAAAGCACAATGAAAGAGGAATGACTGAAGTTGTGATTGAGTACATGGCAAACAGACGGTGCGCTACCCACCAAGATTGCTGCATTGGTCTGGCCATGTGTAAAAACAAAATAACTGCAACATTTCCTGCTAGTGCAAGATGCACAACAACACCAGAGGCAATGATAACAGCACAAACACATGCTGGTGAAGGTCAAATCACAATATGTGCGTTACACTCCATCAAGCAAATCATGGTCAAATATCGTGAACATTTTACACTCCAATCAGTCACCCCTCCTAAACGCCCCCAAAACACAGTTAGGACCAATACACAGTAATGCTGCACATGTGAAAGCAAATGACACTTCACTGTGCACACACAGACTCCCCATTCACACACATCCACTGGTCATCCACATGCGTATATGTCCCATGCAAATGGATAGCAAACATGGCACATGCATGCAAGTAAGCACACACAAGACCAACAATGGTCCTTACCAGGGACACCAAACCGAGTAACAAACCAGCAGATTTTGCAAAAGAAAGTCAGAGAAACTATTACTGTGAGTAATCCAAATAAATTATATTAAACAGTTGTATTGAGCCATAAACACTGCAAATCATAAATAAAAAAATGCACAATATGAAATGAAAATAACGTTCAATTGTCCAAAAGCAAACTTCCAATCATGTACATTAAAAAAAGTAAAAGTCTGAAAATAGGTCCAAGTCCATAAAAGTGTTCCAAAATAATAATCAAAATGAGAAACAAAATCCATTCCGGCATGTTCATTCCAAAAATACAAAACACAAGTAAACTATGTAGAAATAAACATGGAGCAAAGTCCAAATAGCACTCCAAATCATAAAATCAACAAAAGCAAACTCACACACAAACAACTATGTACAAAAAGTAGAGTATAGTCCAAAAACTCCAAATCATAAAGAAAATAAAGGAAACTTATTACTAAAGAAATATTTACAAAGGCAGCGGGCTAGTCCTTCTCCTCACCATGCTCCCTCAATGTTTCGGCTAGGGCATCATCGAACACTGCGTCCAATTCCCCTAGGTGGGCCTCGGCTCTCTCCTCGAGGGCTTGCAGGGACTCCACCATGGTCCTCTCCATCCCATCCCACTCCCTGCAAGTCTCCTCGAGGACCTCAGCCCGCCTCTCTGCCCGACGCAGTGAAATCTCCACCCTGGCCATGATGAGTTTTGCCTCCTGTGCCCGCTGCCGCTGTGCCCCGATTTACCGCCCCATATGCTCCAACACGGAAGACATCCTTTGGTGAAGGTCCACATTTGCATCCTGCCCGATGCCCGATACCTTCCTGCCTGAGATGGTATGCCTCGAGTACTGTAGCTTCCTACTCCAAGCCTGCTGCTGCCAAATCGCCCGGTGCCTGCTCCTTAAGGACAGCCTTCAGGATGATGACAACACCTAGGGCTGTCGTACACATGCCCTGCTACTTGGTGCCTGGTCTCCCTCCATTGCTACAGCTCCTGTCGTCGGCTGGATCGGCGTGGTGACCACCTCAGCTGATCCTACATCGACTCCTGACTCTGGCAGGGATGTGATCTCCACCAGATGGGCCGCCGGGGGTGGGACAGGTACACAGGGGGCCCTAGTGGTATCTGGGCCGGAAGGCACCAGGGAGGATGACTGGCGCACAGAGGAGGAAGGCGAGGAGGGGGTCGCAGAAGGGGCCAGCCCACGCACCCAATTCAAGACCAGGAACTGAGCTAGCCAGTTCAGGAGACGCCAGCCCTCATTGTGATGATGTGCAAGCCCACCACCGTAAGCCTGCACATCATCACAAATGGAGCCAAATAGCACCGGTTCCACCCTGTCTCGAATGGCGACATCCGCAGGTATTAGTGTTTCCGTTTGTGTGGAAACATCCGCCACCTGCAGATGGGTCCGGCCTGAGGCATGCCTGCAGGTGCATACTTGTGCAGGCGCAGGCCTAGGGGCAGGATTAGGCACAGGCACCTCCATGGCGACCTGCACTGCCTCCTGCCCCTGAAGCTGGACTGCACCAGTCACACCCACCTCATCACCCCCTACGGGCCCCATGGACTGGGCTGATGCGGCCTCCTCCTCCGCCAACCTGGATGCCTCCCCAGCATCTTCCGCACTGGATTGCCCCTGTGTGAGCTCACCTGTCCCTCCCGCTGCTGAAGGGTCCACGACCACCTTCTCCCTCTTGGACCTCCCCTCAGCAGCTACGGCTGATGTCTCTGATGCAGCACCAGTCTCCTCCCTCCCCGAAGATGTAATTACCTGGGAGAGTGACTGGGCCTTGCGTCTGGGCCTGGTGGAGGAATCCCCTCTGCCTTGCTCTACAGCACCTTCTCCACCCTCTTCTTCCAACGTCGCTGTGAATAAGGAGACACAGAAGACTGTCTCTATGTGTGTTTTGCACAATACATATGCACATGAAGTACACTGCCAAAGGTCACAACTATCATCACCCTCCACAACACACAGGTATATGCAATGTACATACATTCACTTACATGTCTGTCCTTCACAACAATCACATCCTTGGACAAGGCACTGTCAGCACATACAAATTGTGCATGGTCCTCACATGCATCATGGGACATACACATGTCATTCACACACATCACCTGACAGCCCAGAAGCAGTGCACAGAGCTGTGATATCGTAGTCCCCTGAACGTCCATGAGGCAGCAAGAGTACTTCACACATTCAAATCCATCCTGTCCATCCTGGACTGCTGGCCAGTCACACAGTCACATCTCAGACCCATGCACATGTACACCATGCATGTCCATGATGTTGACGACAGCACCCATGTGTCACACCTCTCACACGGCCATGTCTCAGACACACGTAAGCAACCACATGTACATCGTTACATGCTGTATCACATCATACATAGCAACAGTAACACGGTTGGTAGCACACATGCCTCAATGGACATACATGCAGCACTGTCTCGTACATGCACACAGACATCCGTACAAGAGGCATACTTGCAATATGGTCAAGGTGCACACTCCTACCACACATCAACATGCACATGCACTGTTGAGGGCACCAATACATGGGGCCTCATTACAACGAAGGCAGTAGGGGGTTAACGGCGTTAGTAGAGCTGCCGGCCCCGTTAACCCCCTACCGCCTCATTACGAGGTTTGCTCGATGGACCCGGTAAGGACACCTGGCAAAACAGGCATCCTTACCGGGTCCCATGAGCAGGCCAGGATGCAAACAACGGGCCCGTTGTTTGCATCCTCCCCATTTCCATTGAGCCCTATGGGGGCTCGAATGGGAATGGGGATGTACCGGGTCCGGGTTCCCCGAATGGGGAAATACCGGGCCCTCCAAGGTCGGAATGGCCCGATATTCCCCAATTCAGGGAACCCGGACCCGGTACCTGGAATGGAGGTAGCCATGCCGCAAATAGCTTACCAGACACTTACCAGTCGACTCCAGACAGAGCTGCAAATACAAGACCTGTGTGTGCAGCGCTGGGTAAAACCGCTCCAGGACCCGCATGTTGGTGGTGTTCAACCGGCCCCGGTGCCCCCCTTGGTACACACCAGCCTGGAGGAAGCAACGGGCCTTGTTGTGGGTCCTGGCCTTGAGGTCCTCCCAGCGCTTATGGACATGGTGGTAGTCCCAGGGTGCCACCCTCCCATCGCGTTGATGACACCCACGATCTTCTTCCGTCGTTCCTTGCCGACTTGCGTTGGTCCGTGGAAGAGGGCATCATAATGCCCCAGGACTTGCTCCACCGAGATGTCAACTTCTTTTGCACTGAAGCTGACAGCCCTCTGCCTCGATGCCATGGGGTTGCCACTTGTCTCAGATGATGTTGGTTCTGACATGGCAACCCCCGAGGCAGGTGTGGGTGGGCAAGGTTGTCCTGGGGCTGTGCTGTTGAGCGGTGGTCTGGCATGTTGGAAGTCTTCTGGATCAGCAGAGGTGGTTACAGGTCCGATGACAGGAGCACTGACAATGGCTGTACAGCAGGCACAAACATTGCAGGGCAGGCAGCAGCAGATGGCTCGTAGGAGGCAGCTCAGGGCAGTTGGAGGCAGGTAAATTGGCTGGTAGGCAGGAGCGTGGGTCTTCCGTGTTGCATGGGCAGCCGGAAACAGAGTGACTCCGCAGGTGCGGAAACAGCGCGTTAGCGTGAAATCAAAGTAAAGGGCCTAAGCGCGTAAGTTACGTGACACGCGCTGAATGTTGGGTATAGCGTTCGGATCGGGATAAAGTAGTGCGTAGGAGACCATCACACTTGTGCAAGTTATAGCGGACAGACATGTGGACTTTGTTTACACGCAATCTCTTCACTACTGCGACAGTGCAAGCTTTTTGTTTTGGTGGGAGTTTTGCCTCCATGCACACGCGTTTGTACTTTTCCCTTTTTTGTGCGGCTGACGGTGAGTAGCATACGCATTTTGCATACTGTGGATGCCCCTGTGTGTCACGTACCCCCTTTCTTAACATCACAGTACCTCACGTGTCCTTCGCGTATGCATTTTTTGTGTTGCTGGGTGCCACAGCGTACTGGGTAACGTTTGTTCTTTTCACGTGGGCTACTGAGGGGTCGTGTACACATATTTTTCATTTGTGGGGTGCCTATGTGTTACGCGGCCCATTTATTTTCCCCACGGGTTACATTGAGCCTTTCAGGAGCACACTGGTACGTTTAACATCACATACACTGCCCCCTCACTGAAGTGGCCCAGGACAATTGATAGCTGCGTCTCCCATTGTACCATTCCATCAGTGCCATAAGTGTGAGGGCAACAAGTGGGAAGGGTGGCCGAGGTGTCTGAGGTGTCTGAGGTGCCCGAGGCCATGCAGGGAGAGCTATGCCCCCCACCTAACAGGGTCAGGGAGATGCAGCTGATGCTGAGGTCCCCAGCACCCAGGGTCCAGGAGCAGCATTGTCATCTGCTGTCTACTCCAGCCAGGGTCAGGAAGCTGCAGGGGCAGCTGCAGCAACCACCACCCAGGCTCAGTGTCCCCCAGCCAGGCCTGTAGTGGTCCCAGCCCAGGCCCACAGAGGCCCAGCGGCAGATGTCCTTGTCTCTAAGGGAAAGAGACGTGCAGTAAAAAGGTCCTGGCACCAGCACCCAGGGTCCTTGAGCAGCATTGCCATCTGCTGTCCACACCAGCCAGGGTCAGGAAGCTGCAGGGCCAGCTGCAGCAACCACCACCCAGGCTCAGGGTCCCCAAGCCAGGCCAGTAGTGGTCGCAGCCCAGGGCCACAGAGACCCTGGGGCAGATGTCCTTGTCTCTAAGAGGAAGGGACGTGTGGTGAAAGGTCCTGACACCAGCACCCAGGTACGGATGCCTGCAAGGCGACCTATTGTCCCAGGATCAGTGGGTGATGCCATAGCCCAGTCCACCAGTGCTCCAACCTCTACTGACCCAAGTGGTCCCAGCCACTCAGGGTCTGCACGACCTTGCAAGAAGGCAAAGCGTACAGTAGCAAAACAGGCTCAAACACAAGGCACGGTACAGGAGACCCACACATCGAAGAAGAGGAGCTTCAGTGATGAGGAACTCCAGATCCTCGTGGACTACGTGCAGGAACATGAACGTGACATGCTCATGCGGGCAGGGAGCACACATACGCCTGCTCAGCGTATGGACCACTGCAGCGCGTCATGGATCGAATCAACGCTTTGGGCAATGAGAGGCGCACAGCTCCTGAGGCAGTGAAGCGTTGGAATGACTTCCAGCGGCGAGCCAAAGATAAGCTGGGTGCCACCTACACTTCTACTCTGGTGACTGGAGGTGGGTCACCACCAGAGGACGATCAACTCACTCCACATGAAGAGATTATTAGTGATATGATTGATGTGCAGCAGATCCAAGGCGTTCCGGCCTGCCAATTTATGAGCTAATGTCCGGTGAGTAGTGATGCGTGTGTGTCCAGGACATGTGTATGTTGCTTGGATGAAGTGTAATGATTGTCTGGCAGTTCTGCCTGCATTTACAGGACTGCCAGGGGTGAACCATGTCATGGTGGACTGACACGTGCTTGTTGTCATGCAGTCTGCATACGAACGATGTACTGCACACCGTGACAATCCTCATCACCACACCTGCTCACTCCTTCCATGTCACTCTCTGTCCAGCCTCTCTTGGCCCTCTTCCTGCTCCAACCTGTGATGACAGATAGCCTGTGATAATCTTCCACTCCACACTCGCCTTCTCTCCTCACATCTCTGACGTCTCTGAGAGGTCACACTGCCAGCTGCACCTCCTCAGAGGTATTCTTCCTTTCCTCTCCTTCCCCCAGCAGCTCACTACCTCCAGAGGACTGGTCATTCCTATGGTGGGCTACTGCAACGGCCTCTACCAAGATTTCTGTGCTTCTACTCTCTTCCATCTGCAACTCATCCAGAACTGGACTGTGGGAATTGTCCTTTTGTCTTGGGGCCAGGTATTGTATCTCCCTAGGACTGTGATGATGGCACTGGCTCCCACTGGCTACAGCTGTTCATTTCCAAACCCTGTGCACTGTCCACAATGCCTTATGGGTCTTGGGGCCGCAATTCCTTCAACTCCATCTTCCAAATTCGCTTCCTTCTTATGGTCTTTAATCATCCCTTTCCTACTCCCTCAGGGTCAGTAACTTCTCATAGCAATTAGTTGGTGGTTAATGTCTATTTTCGGCTGGGGCCTCCCTCTGGTACAGCCTCCCTACCTCAATGGAACTGGAGGTGAACCTTCTCTGGAGGCACCTCTGATGCTTCCTCATGTGTTGTGCTTTCTCTCCTCCTCTCCCCTGCTGGAGTCCTGGATGACTGAGAGAATGCACTAGTCACCTGCCCACACTCTGATCTCCGACACGGGCCTCTGAGCCACCAGTTGAACCCATGCACTGCCTCCCTGCCATGCCCCCCACTCGGTGGCTGTTTCCTGTATCCCTATAACCCACTACCAGCAATTGACACCTGATGTCTGCATTTACACTTCCACTGCCACCAGCTCACCGCATTTTCACTACTGATTATGTAGTTGTATTTTATTTGGATGCCGTTCCCATGTACTGCACTGCCCACTCCCACTTCCATCCCCAGGTCTCCCCTTCACTGAGCATATTGACGTGTGTGATGTCAATGTGACCTGGCCTCATGGGATGGGTGTGTCTGGCTACACTCTATTCCACCACCCTTGCATCGTTGCACCTTGTGACATTTGTATGTTTTGAATTTGTGAATTACATGTCATGTCACATCCATTGTACATTGCTCTGGGACAGTAGTCAGCAAGTTACATCTCATGCAGTTTGACAGTTCAGACATTGGCTATGCTAGGGGCATCTGTGAAATTGCATCATTGATATTGGTGACTGAACTATGCCAGTCAGGTGCTCGTGTATGAAGCAGGTGCTATGCACCATGCACTACATGTGGTATTGAGCCCTTCCACATACGTCCATGGCTGCTTTCATGCTATCCTTCCCTTCCATTGACACTGCGTACGTGCAGGAGTTTGTGACATGGCAGATTAATGTGTTGCATGATAACATTGTGATGCCCATGTGTGTGGGCAATGCTATTTACATGGGTCTTAATGTATTTTTCTGCCCATGTGCAGGTGATGAAGCACTGGATGGAGAGAAGGAGTTGGAGGAGGAACAGGATACTGATCCACAAACAAGCACCAGTGGAGGACGTGGTGTGGCATCCCATGATGAACCACTGGTGCTACAGTCCATCCTGGGCCTGACTCAGTATGAGTCAGCCTCTGATGATACCTATGGCTCTGGTGGTAAACCGGATTTTGATTCCTCTCTGCTGTCGCAGGTGAGTGCATCGAGTGTGGCTGCTGTTATACCCAAATGTCTGAAGTGGGGGTGCGGGGGCCTCACAAGGCAAGTCAGTGTTGATACGTCAGTCTTTGGTGGTTACGGCTGCGGAGGCCACAGTATTGACTCCTGGTCCTGGGCCAACTGATTAAGATAGGGATGCAGTCTTGCAGCCACAGACAGCGGCATCACATCAAGGGCCAGATTCCCTTGGCCAAGACAGGCGTGGGGTCCGACAACGCAGTGGCCGTGTAGAAAATGGCAATACTGTGTGGGAGCAGTTCATGTATACTGGTGCACAACAACAGGGTGCTTCATATGAGATGTTGGCTCAGGGCATGGATAGGGTGGGCAATTCCATGATCCCCCCAGAAAGACAGGTGGAGCACGAGCTGCAGGCATTGCGGTCCGCATGCCGCTCACACAGGCTGCACATGGAGGCCAGCAACAGGAGCCGGCGGCAGATCTGACGGCTCTGCAGGCATCCCTGGTTGCAGAGGGTTGGGCCCACAGGGACGCCCTGAGGGCAGAGTAGAGGTCCCTCAGAACTATACTGGCTGCACTCGAGGAAGCCCGCGGTAGATGGTCTGAACAGCAGATGCAACAGTTGACTCATACCATCACGGAGGAACTCCGTGCATCCCATGAGATGTTGCATGGAGACCTCCGAGCCCTCATGTTGCAGATGCAATCCTCTCAGTCCCGCATGGCCACAGCCATGGAGGACCAGGCCAGGGCTATGCATGTTGACCCTCCCTTACCACTACCACATTCTGATGCTACACCAGAGGGTGGCGACAGCAGCGACAGGTCTCCCGATCCATGATACCTGTGCGGCCCATTAACCCATGGAGGTTTTTTTCTTCTTCTCAACATCCACACATGTGGGTGTTGACGTACACCCTGTGCCTCCTCCCTCCTGGGTGGGCCTCCCCACCCGTGGTCCACCATGGGCATTTTAGATTTTTATTTCCTAGTTTTTTGTATATTGTGCATTTATGTGACAGTGTGTTGCTTTGTGTGGCATCCAAGGGCATCCACTGTAGTTTCCAGCCTGGACCCATGCAGGCTTGTCTCGTGTTGGTACACTCCTTGTTTGTGCCTTAGTGTCCAGACAAATATGCCACTCCTGCTTCCCCTTTCCATGGGCTTGCAAGGAGTGCAGCGTGTAAAAGTAACTTACACAGAGGCATTGGGCTTCCATTATATCTGTGGGCAGTCTCAAGTCCGACCTGTGTATATACCCCTAGTAGTTAGCATCCCTTTTTGTTTGGACATTGAGATCCATCCTTTGTTCATGTTCAGTCTTCATGTATTAGCTTGCCTATCTCCATTACTATTAGCCTTCCTGCTGTATACACTTCCCTGCCCCCTTAGCAGTGCCACACGAAAATACAAGGGTGCCATGTGCAAGTTACTACACATTGAGGCACATGTGCAATTATGATTGGTCACTGTCAGCCAGATTCACTCCTGGGTCCTGTGTGTCTGGTATGTTGTACTGGCCAATTGATGTTCCTGTGTACATTATTATTTTGTTGTGTGAGAGTGAGTTATTTCTGAACTTGTTCTGTTGATCGTTGAGCGCTTTGTGACAGTAGTGTTCTGTGTTGGCCATTTCTTTGTTTCCTTTGACATTGCATGCCATGGCATGGTGTGTCAACCAGGTGACATGAAGTGTGGGAGGGTTTAGGTGACATACCAGCATTTAGATGTGTACTTTGGCATGGTGTTAGTGGCATACTCCATCTTCCATCTGTTCCTTTTGTGCACACCAGATTGAGTTAGTTTAAGTTCTAAGGGATGCACACAATGTAGCACTTCCAAGGACAGATTCTCAGGGTGGTACGGTTGGGACGGATGATTTTCCCTTTGTCATCATCAATTGTCACCTGGAATGTGCCAGGGCTGTGTGCACTCTGCAGGGGTTGGATTTTAGGTGAAAATGGTGCCACAAGCTGGGTACGGGCAACCTCGCCACATGCTTTTCCCCCTCCCATGCGCAGCCGCCGTGCATGTGGTTGGGGATGTGAGGGCACCACCATGTCCACCGTACGCCATGCCATGTTGCAATGTTGTGCAGCTACAGTTAGAGTCAATGGGCTTCCACCTCCTGCCTGTACCCTTACATCTGTAGCACAATATAGACAGAATCTTTCTTATTAAAAGGTTATTCCGAAATCTCAATCCCTATTGGTACCTACTTAACCCTGTGTTTTTGTACCTCATACACCAAGTGTTATGGTCCAACCATCCCTAGAATGCGATGGTGTGACGCCTGCAAACAAGGTGAAGAGGTCCTCACCCTTGCCTCACTCACTACTTTCCTGTGTCTAAAAGATCAAGTGCGCACTTATTGGTCGTCGGTTCTCTTCTTTAATCCTACCGCCTCCAATATGTGTGTCTTATTATTACTGATTATTCGACCTATTGGTCGGATAATAATTAAAATAAGTATTCATCTAACATTGGACCTGCTTTCTATTAGATTGAGTTAAAATGATGATCTCTAGATCAAGCCCTTTCATCAAAGTATGATGGGTATCAGAGTTTGGGTCATCAGCCCCAAAACTACTTCTGATAGTCAACCGGTTTCAGCGGTTCTAGTAACTGGCCGCTTTCTTCAGGACAAGTAATGCTAATACTGCATTCTGTGTTAAAAGTATGATTTCTTCTATATTGTCCACATCATGGGTGCTTGGAGGATATCTTCGGGTTTCCAACGGGCGAACTGGATTGTTTCCGGTCCCTATTAGGTTACAAAATGGACAAAGGGGGATCATCAGTTTTGGAGTGGTACTGTTTAGCTGCAGGGAGTACAGAAATTGGGGATCAACAGGGGAAAACCTCCATTACCTGTTGCTTGTAACAATTCTCTTTGGTGTCCACGCTTGTTGCCCGGATTTTACCAGTCTTCTTTGCGTTTTGATGCGTGGATTACCTAAAAGAGAAGCCCTAAATCGTAATTTCTCTAAAATCGAGACAGGCTGTCCTTTAAGCTGCAGTTCATAAATATTGGGAGAGCCCTTTTGTGTTGACTGTGGAGCCTCTCCGTTATGCGGAACTACACACGCATGCGCGATACACACGGCGGTTGTCTAGCTACGCGCCACGCGTCCATTAATATAAAAGACGCATGCGCGGGTAAGCACCACTGATCCTGAGCACAGCTACGCACTGCAGGAAGCACACGCAGGTAAGCCCACCGCTCCTAACAGAGCGGTGCTGCCCCCAGACCCGACGTTAGTGTTGCGGTCTCAGCAGGAGGCCCACCCCAAATTTTTGGGACTCCCAGGGGGCTATAAATGGATTCCACGCATTAAGGAACGCACAGTATAACTGTTAAACGCACAGCCCCGCGGCCATTTGTAAACCGAAGGATCTCGTAATGTGCACGTTACCCGTGTAATTACCGACATGCTGGCTATCCATAAGCAAGGATGGTAAGCCCAGCTAGATATTACTCTAAATAGCCCGCATTAATGAATGCAGCTCCAACAGAACGTAACTAGCCATCTGTTGACAATATTTAAAGGTGATTAATAGCCTTCGTTAACTTTACAGTTTAACCACACGGCCATTGACCAGACCACCTTGATTAGGATCAAGACCCAGAAGGCGCACAACAGGCTCCTTTATAGAAGAACAGAACATTTCTTCTACTTACCTGTGACACTACCAATAACTGGCTCAGGTAGGTCGATATCGCAGCACAAGATGTAGGTGTGGTGAATTCCTACACACAAACACCAATATCTGATTTTAGCTTTCACTTACTCCTATAGATGTCACACCAAAAGGGTCTGCAAGAGATACCTCCATGCTCTCTTGCCAAGTCCTGAAGACGGCACCAGCACAGCCAACTACCTCGCTCCTGCCAGAAACACCAGAAGTGTCGACTAGATAGATGTGTTATGTAGCTTAACCACATCATAAGTCACTTTGGATACTAACCCTCACAAGTTATTAGCATTACAAATTGTTAGTCATATGAAGATACAATATGATGGCTTTTGTATGTAATTCTCCTTGAAAAAGGAGCTGAATATTGGTGACATAGATACAGCAGCCCGTATAGGCTGGTTTTAAAAAAATCATTAATTGAAAAATAAATTGTCACATATAAGAATGCATAGTGGTGTACTCTGTTTTATGCAAAGACCAATGCCATAGTCTTTACTGCGATATCACACTACCGGCAAGTGCCATACAGGTGGGGTAGCCTATGTCCTTGTGTTACAAAATACTGTTATATACCCTCATGACACAGGCCCTCCTGACTAAAAAAGAGGGCCATACACACCCCTTGTGAGTACATATATCCACAAGAGGAAGTCAATACCAACAAAAAAATAGACCAAGACCAGGTAATTGGAACTTCTCTAGCGGGAGCTCAGACGAAGACTCAGGAAGAACCAACAAAACCCTCCGCTTTGAAGATCAGGAACAGAACAGAGGTGGCAAACCCCAGGGTTTTCAAGCTCCAAGAGGGCGTGGCAGACCAAGAGGATGGTGGCAGGAACCGTCACCCAGGGTTACAAGGAATCGAGGGAGAGGTTGGTACGAACAGAACATCCCTCAAGAATAAGAGATCCTCCTGAGAAACCTGGGGAAGAATCCTTGGTAGTGAATCTCTCGGATTTGGCCCTAACACAAGAACATCTAAGGGTACTCCAGAAAAAGCTGTCATTTGTACCCACATCATTACATGACCCTTTCCAGACCAGAATTGAGCTAACTCAGCTCATGAGAAAAATCCGGCTCAAACAATATTTCTCTAAAAATACGTATGATGGAATACGAGATGTGACACAACTACACAATAAATCCACGTATTACCCGCCACCACACGCAGTAACAGCTGAGTCATTGACCTTTGAAAAAATAATTCTGAACAAACTAGAACAAATTCAGAAGGAGGAAAAGAAGCACTTTAATAAGATGACCAGGATGGAGATAACAGCCCTTAAGGAACTACAAAATAATGATGACATAATAATTAAACCCGCCGACAAAGGGGGAGCAATCGTCATTATGAATAAAAAAGACTATGAAGGTATGGTGAACACCCTGATTGAGGATGATACCACATATCAGAAACTGGGAAGTGACCCCACAGAAAGACTAAGAAACCTGATCAACCCCATCATAGAAGAAGCGGAAGCAGAAGGCCACATCAGTGCAAACGAAGCAGATTTCCTGAGTCCAAAACACCCTAGATGTTCTGCATTCTACGCACTCCCAAAAATCCACAAAGGGGTCTCACCACCCCAGGGACCACTGATAGTGTCAGATATTGGTTCCATATTGGAACCTGTATCACAATTTGCGGACTTTTTCTTGCAAAATGAGGTCCACAAAATGTGATCCTATACTAAGGATACTACGGCGGTTCTAGTATATTTGGAGAATCTTACCTTGGTCAATCCTGACATCTTTATTGTAACCATGGTCATTGAATCCTTGTACTCCAGGATTCCCCAAAGAGAGACCCAGAAAGTAATAGAAAAAGTTCTACAAGAAAAAACAGGATCCCTTGACATGCCTATTTCTTTCATTATGCAATTGGCGGAAATTGCACTTACGAAAAACTACTTTTTGAAAGAGGATAACTACTACGAACAAATAGCTGGGACAGCAATGGGCGTGACATTTGCCCCAACACTGGCAAATCTATATGTCGCTGACTTCGAGGAAAATAATATTTACCCTGAGACTAACCCATACTCTAAGAACATCTTGAGTTGGCGTTGATACATTGATGACATTCTAATGCTCTTTGAGGGAGATGAGGCAACACTGGCTAATTTTATCACATGGGTGAACGAGTTGAATCCATTCTTGAGGTTTACCCATGATGCAAGCAAAACAGAAGCCACCTTTCTTGACTTAAAAATTACCAGGACAGGGCAAGCCTTTGAAACAACAGTGTTCCAAAAGGCTAGAGACAGAAACTCTCTCCCAGAATACACCAGTTTCCACCAAAGGTCCCTAAAGGAAAACCTCCCCTTTGGACAGTTGCCCCGGTTCAGAAGAAATTGTACGACCAGAACAGAATATGACAAACAGGCGGACAGACTAACAGCCAATCTCAAAGAGAGGAACTTCCCAAATAAGATCATTAAACAAGCACGTAAGAGGGCAAGAAACATACCAAGGGAGGTTACCCTCATACAACATGGGAAAAAGGAGAGAGGAGAACACGTCATCACAGCTGTCTTCAGCCTTTCACCAGTGATAAATCGCCTCAAGAAAGAAATCAAAAAGGCTTGGCGTATACTGAATGCAGAAGATAATAATCTACCTACGCCTCTTTTTGCAATTAAAAGAAGGAAAAATCTAAGGGACAGCCTAGCGCATACATACAAAGAAGCAAAGAAACCATCAGAGATATCCACTCTTTGGAAAACACCAAGGACGCTGGGGCATGCGGCCTGTGGGAACTGCTCGGCATGCCAATTCACTAAACGCACCACCTCTATGGACATAGGCTGGAAATACCCATGGGAACAGAGGACTTTCACGAATTGTAACACTACTAATGTAGTGTACCTGATCCAATGCCCGTGCAACAAGAGATATATTGGAATGGCAACAAGGGCGATAGAAACACAGATCTGTGAACACAGATCCAATATTAGGACCAAACGACGCACAGCATGATGAAGGGACACTCAGAAAATGAAATAATGTGGACAATACTAGAAAAAGTGACAATACCAAGAAGAGGTGGGAACATATCAGCGCTTCTACTGAGAAGAGAAAAAATGTGGATCTTTAGACTCCAGAGCCATAAGAATGGCCTAAATGAAGAAATCTGCTTGCAAACATTAGCTGTCCAGTTAACTCAACATCAAACAGGCAGGAATGGCATGGTACTAATTATCCCAATTTGGCAACAAATGGATCTGGACAGATCATAGCAACTAAGACTTCTATAGATGCAACTAGCCCCATGAGATTCCGACCATCATATCGGAAACTACAGACAGTAAGGATAGAGGATTATACCACCAAGCCATGGACGGTCCGTTGTCAGAACCAGCCCCGTACATCTAGTGCTGCGATCCAGCACAGACCAGAGATCCAGTGACTAATGCCTCCACAACACCCCTGGGGGACCTGTTTACCACCTATCAGACACCCTTGACTCGGGGATCAGTACCCCGATCGATACACAATGGAGAAAGATCAAGTAGGCTACAGCCTATGCTCTCTTAAGGGACCACAACTCCCATGATCCCTAAGGAGACTCTGTAGTTTTGAGACTGTTAACTCTAGTGTACATGTACTAGCAGGTATAATCCGTTGAAGAAAAGTGGCATACTTACTTCCCTCTCTACAGAATATGATCTGGGAATACTTTGTCACCCATAAAATAATGGCAAATACCCCTGTAGTACATGCCTTTGCGAATGACAGAGTAGGCTTGCACCAAGCCTTAGTCAAGGAACCACCATTGCTATACACTATGATCTGGGAATCCTTTGGCTCCCATAGAATAATAACAAGTACTCCAGTAGTACACGCATTCGTGAATGACCGAACAGGCATGCACCAAGCCTTACTCAAGAAACTACAACACCCATGATCCCCTAGGTAAAATGGTAGTTTCCAGATTTAAACCATAATGCCCCAAAACAGGCGACAAAAGGTACATTGTGTGGCGCATTCATAGCGTTCGTCACACATAATAATATGGGAACAGTTAGTTTCTTGAACAAAAAGACAAGGGGAAGCGATACGCCACAGACCCACCCGGTCACGTAATCGTATTTACGTAAATATGGGTGGAACAAAAGATGGCGGCCGCGACCGACACTGATACATCAGGAGAGAGAACACGAAACGGCGTTACAGAGACGAAAGGTAAGACTCGAAAGGGTGACGCCTCGCAGTACACAAATCAGTAACCGTATCAGAATACACTTAGGCGGAATGCATGAGATAAACGTAAGCTGGTGATAATAATTATGGCACATTTTACACTGCTTTAGGTGCTAGCCATGAGATACGATTCGACACCATATACATCTGAAAGTGGTATCGTAGGTGGTTAACATGAGATTAACCCAAGCTGGGGATAAGAATTACAGAACAATTTGCACTACATTAGGTGCTAGTTATGAGAGACTACTCGTCACCGTATACATCTGAAAGTGCAACATAGGACATCAGATGCTGTGCTCATAACATGTGTGGATAGTTTATCACCTAAGCAAGAGAACTGACAGAAAAATAGTTTCTCGTGTAGGAAAACTATACATCTAAGCGCGAAGAAGACTGGATTACACCGAGTCACCAGCGCATAACGGAGAGGCTCCACAGTCAACACAAAGGGGCTTGCTTGCAGCAGGTAATAGAGGCTCCCCCAATATTTATGAACTGCAGCTTAAAGGACAGCCTGTCTCGATTTTAGAGAAATGACGATTTAGGGCATCTCTTTTAGGTAATCCACGCATCAAAACTCAAAGAAGACTGGTAAAATCCGGCCAACAAGCGTGGACACCAAAGAGAATCATTACAAGCAACAGGTAATGGATGTTTTCCCCTGTTGATCCCCAATTTCTGTACTCCCTGTACTGAGTACCAGCTAAACAGTACCACTTCAAAACTGATGATCCCCCTTTGTCCATTTTGTAACCCTATAGGGACCGGGAAACAATCCAGTTCGCCCGTTGGAAACCCGAAGATATCCTCCAAGCACCCATGATGTGGAGAATATAGAAGAAATCATACTTTTAACGCAGAGTGCAGTATTAGCATTAATTGTCCTGAAGAAAGCGCCCAGTTACTAGAACCGTTGAAACCGGTTGAATATCATAAGTAGTGTTGGGGCTGATGACCCAAACTCCAATATCCATCATACTTTGATGAAAGGGCTCGATCTAGAGATCATCATTGTAACTCAATCTAATAGAAAGTAGGTTCAATGTTAGATGCATACTTATTTTAATTATTATCCGACCAATAGGTTGTATAACCAGTAATAATAAGACACACATATTGGAGGCGGTAAGATTAAAGAAGAGAACCGACCACCAATAAGTGTGCACTTGATCTTTTAGACACAGGAAAGTAGTGAGTGAGGAAAGGGTGAGGACCTCTACACCTTGTTTGCAGGCGTCACACCATCGCATTCTAGGGATGGTTGGACCATAAACCTTGGTGTATAAGGTACAAAAACACAGGGTTAAGTAGTTACCAATAGGGATTGAGATTTAGGAGTAACATTTTAATAAGAAAGCTTCTGTCTATATTGTGCTACGCAATGTTGTGCATGACACATGCTGCCACAATGATCCTGCACACTACTGGTGGTGCATATAGTAGCTCAAAAATACAAATAGCAAAGGTAGAGAAAAAGGTAATCAGCTACACTAACATATTATCACAAAATACAAATTTTATTAATCATCATTAAAAAACATCATAGTCTATTAGAAAATACAGTGACATACCTCTGAAAGAAAGTTCCGTAATAACCGTATAAGAACTGAAACATGTCGAGTTCCCCCTGTAGATTGATGAATAACATACTCAAAGAATAGGAGCTTTGAGTGGTGTAAGACGGCTAATGCCCCTACAACACTCAAACAATTTATCTAACGTTAAGTAGATACACGTTACCTAACATTACCTAACTATATTTAGGCCCATATGTCATGGCTATAGCTTCTGGTTTTTAGACAGTGTTTTAGTCTTTATTACTATTAGCGATAGTGTCTGCACTCTCGTTATTTATCTAATTAAATGTGTTTTTCTATAACCATTGTTATTAATAAATCTTTGAATGTGTAATAATGACAGTATTGATTTAATGAGTGTTTTACTGTAAGCTGTTGATATGGGCTAACTACCTCTGTTGTCTTTAAGTTTCATTTCCCTGATAAAAGGTAGAGCTACTACTCGAGTAGTACCATTGGGATTCCCCCTCTTTTGTAAAAGGGTTTTGTTATACCATAGTTTTTTTTATGGCCCACTAGCCATGGCCCTTGGCCATGTCAACTGTACATTTTTCCCCAATTTGTTTCTTTCTGGCCCACTAGCCAGGGGCTTCGGTCCTGTACAGTGAGAACAGCCTTCAGCCATGCCTCCTGTATATTTTAAAACACTACCAGGCCTTCTGCCGTGCCGCTGCACCTGTTCCCCCAATATGTTTCTTTTCGACCCACTAGGTCACCACAGCGTTCGGCCATGGTCACTATGTTCCCCCTTTTTGTTTTGTTGTTATTAATCCAATTTTTTACCTCTCGCTTCTTTGAAACCTTTTTTTCCGTAACCACGGTTCTATTGGTAATGTGCTGCAAATAACCGCGGTTATCTGTAGGCGCCCACAGATAACCAAGGTTATCTGTAAAACGCGTGCAAAATTGAAAACTCTTCTGTGCGCTCCCAGGCACTCACCAAGTGACCCCCTCCTCCTGGCATGCTCCCCCACTCTCCCACTCCCCTCAAGTCCTCTGTCCCTGCCCAAGCCTCTCCCATTCCCCCAACTCTCGTTGTTTCGTGTGATGCACTTTCATTCCCGATCATGTTTTCTTTTATAACCGCGATTGTCCTGCCAAATAACCACAGCTATGAGAAAACGTTCAAGCTCTGAAACTTGGTCCCCAAGCCCCTCGTTCTCTTTCCCGCTCCCCACCTCTAGCCTGATGCCATTGCATCCTTTCCCCCCCCCTCCAATTAGCATTTTTTCCACTTTTCGTTTTCGGCTAGCAATGGTTATTCCTGTAATAATCGCAGTTATCTCTTGCATCGAACCAAAATAAATGGTGACTTTTCATTTCTGAAAAGTCCCTCTCCTGCAAAGTACCATGAGAGATATAGCTATAATCTTGGGAGAATAGGCACCCCCTTCTTCATCATATATTTTAAGAACTACTTGACGCAATAACCACATACCCCTCCCAGAAATCGAGTCAATGCTTCGTGCCAAACGTGTTTTGTACCTGGTACACTTCCATCCAGCAGTTTTTGTTGTGAGCTGCCAAGATATGTGGACTTTTGCTCTATAGGGAAATGAATGGGGAGAAGGCAGAAACAGCATTTTAACTTTCTTAATGCCTTTTTCATTTTCTAATGCATCTTTCCTAAATTTTCCAGTCTGGAGAGTTGGGCGGGGGGGCTGTGACAAACATTTTGTTTGCAAAATTTCAGCCAAATCCGTCATGCGAGTGAAAGAAATTCATTTTTTTGGTTTCCTATGTATCTCGATACTCAACTTAACCCTGCACTACATATACACATATTTATATACATACTTTGTTTTTTATTTTTTTAATTAAATAAAAATGGTCCTGGGTGACAGTAAATGAAAGTGGACAAGCCAGACATTTGCCATAAATTGTATATTTTGGATGCAAAGACGTCTTTTTTCATACATGCATAGCTTTATTCCAAAAGAAAGCTCATATAACATTTTAGATTGAAAATCAAATATTGGCAAGTATGAATAATTGTTATGCATTTAAAACTAGAAGCAGCTGGTTGTATCCTGCAGGATTTACATTCAGCATATCCTGCAGTCATGTGGCATTTGGAAACAATCATCTTGCACATCGTTTATATATTAAAACATGTTGCTATGCATTCGTTGCATATATGTGAGTCATTTGTACAATCGAATTCTCCCTTTTTCTTTCTTGAAATCTCTGAAACACTCTAGATCATATTTATAAATCTGCACATATGATCCCCAAAAACAGACATGTTATCCTTTTGAAAGAGAATATTGTACATGAATGAGTGACCGTCAGAAGGTTAACCTGAGAACCTGAGATTACACTACAATCTCTGAGGCTTAAACCCAAGCAATCCCTTAAAGCTTCCATGAAGGACCCGGTAGTTTGGAGCCAGGCTGCCTGGAGGTGCTGGCTTGTTGAAATTAATAGGCACTGAAGTGTCTATTTCAGTGCTTGCAAAACAACCAGCTAAAAGCACAAGTTAACTCCTTATTTTCCACAAGCAAAACAAGCAAATGAAGCTAACAGTAAAACACAGTGAGTATAGCATCCTGCATGCTATTTTCAGAGCACTCATTTAATGTGGTACAGAAGGATGAAGTGCTTAGTTTTCTTCACAGTCATCGCAGAGATCTAGCACCAAGTTCATGTCTTGATTTTGTTCACAGCACTAACTTTCTCCCCCTTGCCCTTGGGCATGTATCAGGTTCATATATTATTACCCGCTTTTCCTAGGTTGTCTTCCTTGCTTGACGACCACATTGCTCACACGCAGACACCTATAAGGAAATAGTGTTTCTTCCTTGGGGTTCTTATCAGACTATTGCAACCCAACAGCCAATGGTGTTAATTTTGGGCCGCTCTACAAGCCATGCTGAGGGAGCCTCAAGCTCCTCAAGAAGGCTGCCTGCAATGACCACACAAGATTGTTCCCTGTTGAGATAGTATGGCCTAGTATGCACAGATACCGCTGGCACACCACCATCTTCTTCTAATGAGATGTATCACTTGCAGCACTTTTCACTCCCCCACCCTTTCCATCCCTTCTTCCCACCACCAGATGCCGTAAACTATGTTTTCCATGCCTGTTCGCCGCCGCACTGCCCTCGGAAAAAATATGGCAGCGTTATCGAAAACTATTCACACACAACACGTCACCGTACACTGCAGTGCAATCACATTTTTCCCTGCGCAGTGAACAGGGAAAAGGGGCGCCGGAGCGGAGGCACATATGAGTACTTTTAGTGGCCACATAGTTACATACAAGAGGCCCAGCCATGAACATAATGCATTACGGGCTTGGCACACACACCACAACACTGTCCTCCAATACACCATGGCAGCGTTTCCCAAAACCTTTGGTGCACAGCAAGCTTCCCTCCAGCCAATGTTCGCTGACAGCACAGAGTACCGCAGGGCAATGAGACTTCGGTCTGCGGATCGAATAGGGAAATAGGTCAGTGGAGCGGACCCAGATATCACATATTTTTTGGGACGTATATTTCAGTCCTTTGCAACAAAAATACTGGTCTGATTTCCACCAAACACACAAAAACACGCTTTCTGACCCATGCCCCCGCTCCTGCCGCAAATTTGGTGCAAATCCATCCATCCGTTCGGGCTGTAGCCGTGCGCAAAGTTGTTGCCCATTCAGTCTATAAAAAAAAAGATTTGGGGACCCCCCCTATAACTTTGCCCCCCCTGTACAAAACCTCACCCAACTTGGTGGAAAAATTCAGAGCTGGCCATATACTTTTTATGCAAAGTTTGGTGAGGATTCCTCCAGGGGGAGCAAGGTTATAAGCCGCCGAAGAAGTGGTCTTCCTATGAGTTTAGCAACTTAACCATAACTACACAGCCGTTACCGCAGGCCGTGTAATATATATATCATAGGGCGGCAATAGCCGCCCTATAGTTAGGGTGAGTCGGACTCCCATAGGAACCCCTTAAAATTTCAAAGTTGCGGCCTACTTCCCATTCATTTTCCCATAGAAACAAGGTCAATGTTTGCTAAAGCACACTGCCCAAACCGCTGGATGGATTTGGACCAAGTCCAAAACAACTTGGGCATTAAGCGTTAACTCGCAATACATGCTTGGTTTGGGGTTATTCTGTGCAGTAGTTATTTCAATATTTGAAAAAAATAGATTGCTATATCTTAGGTAAATTACCAAAACCGAGGGGTTTTAGAAAATAAACAGCCGCCATCGTGTTTTTCTCTCAATGCGAGAGATAACCGCGGTTATATCCGAGGATAACAGGAAGGGCAAAGTAGTAAAAAGCTATTTGCAGGTTGAAATAATTGCGCATGACATTAGTCTAGAAGTGGGGAGGTTGCTGGAGGACACCAAGTGAAATGTAGGAGTTATAGGAGGTCCAGGGACTGAATTTGCAAAACAAAGCTTTCTGTAGCCGAGGCTATAGTCTCGAATAGCCGTCATTTCAAATGAAACTGTGTCATGGAGACAGCGTGTTTCAAGGGGGCAATGTGAGAGGGTAAGGGAGGTGAGGAGACCTTGATAGCAGTGTCGTGAGCTTGTAGTGAGTGGGAGACACTTGGTTTGGGTTTTGGGGGGCCAGGGAGGGATTATTTTCACACAATTGTTTTTCCTGATAACCGTGGCTATATAGAACTACAGATAGCCGCGGGTATCAGTAGTTCCATGCCCTCAGCTATAGATTTTGGCGTGTTTGTGTCTTATTTCTTTTTTAAATTTTTTTTATAGGTACATTGACTTCGGGCCAAAAAAATCACTGGTCTTAGCCAGTGACATGGTAGGTATTTGGTAGTCTTATTTATTTTGGCTGTGTGTTTCCAGACTTTCTTACATGTGAGACTGTGGAGAAAAAAAGAAGAAAACTGTAAATAAATGTCTTGTTCTTAAAATGGAAATTCTTAGAAGAAAAATATAACGAAGTAAAAGGAGTACTGTTTATTTACATTAATACTAAAATTAATAGGTAGCCGCTTCAGCCACCCTGCTCTATTTTTACCTTCCCTATCCAATGTATTGTAGCTTGTGTATCCTCACCCATGTTACTATGTCTTGTGTAATTGTACCCATTAAAGGTATCCTCTTTAGCTTATTGATGTACTAATGCATGCTTTTTTTAATCCATTGTCACGCTCACCTGATTCCCACGGAGGCGCAGGTCTGGCTTCGAGTGCTGATGCTTCTTCAATGGTGAAGCGCAGTACTCTGATGATGGACAGGAAGGGCCCCTCTACTCTGTCTTTTCTGGCTCACAGGAATATTCCCCTGTGCGTGAAAAGGGAGTATTACCTACTGACGGAATAATGCTCAAGCCTCCCACTCCCTTCCAACCCTCCTCGATACCCTTCCACTATTCCCCGTGAAGTCTCACCTTAGGGTTTGGAAGGATGAGCTCTCCATCCTGCTTCTGATGCAGGGGCGCGTTGAAACTCAGTTACTTCACTGGATTGAGGTTTGATGGGAGTTCAATATAAGCTTGACTATTCAGGTGAGGCGTTGTAAGAGTTCTGTTGCAAGTTCAAAAGTTCAAGCTTAATAATAATGTTCATTGTCTTATTGCAGCAAGCGCTAATGCTTATGTCTTTTTCCCCTTAGGGGCTGGGGTTCGGAATGCCGGAGATATGGCGCCGACCCGAAGTGTAAGTTCTGGATGAGCGTTCAGGTAATGTCTTTGCATTCGCTCATTCAATGTCTTTGTCTTTTTTCCCCATTGAGGCCGGGGTCCGGAATGCCTGGAAGCAGCAGGACCCGAAATGAAATGGGAATGACCCAACAGGTAAGTCTTAGAAGGAAACTGAGCTTTTCCTTTTTCCCTTCCTTCTCCCACCTTGTTTTCTTGTCTTTTCTCTCTAGGCTCTGGAAGTGGGTGCGGATCCGGATGATCGCTGCTGAAGATGGAGGCGCCCAGGAAAGGTGAGTGAAATGCAGCGCTGCAGCGGTCGAAACGAAATGCTTTTAAAATGATGTCTTCCCTTTCAGGATCGTCGGTGTGATGTCCCCGTGATGCAGCTTTAGCAGGTAAGGTCTTCTTTCTCTCCAATTCCTTCTTATCTCCTTTTGCAGGCGACCCAGGATGCTGACAGGCGTGGCTGAAGTCCAGATGCAGGAGCTGACACGGTGAGCGTCCAGCTGCGAGGAGCAGAACAACGCGAAGCGTGAGTTGCTGATCGGGCGTGGTTTAAATAGCTTTGGAAGAAGTTCCAGGCATGTACCCTTCCACCGATCAGGTATGTATCCTTCCCCGACCACACCCAGGTGGAAAGTAGTCCCACAGGTAAAGTAGTTCCATTCAGGCCTCAAGAGGGCCTGGATGTAGCAGCATGGTCTGCATCAGGTAAGTGCACATTAAAACACTTGAACACATGTCTAGCTTTATGAGCCTGGCGCCTAAGGCGCCAGGACAGGGGTCCAACATGAGCCTGCGCCTAAGGCGCCAGGACTGTGTCCAAAGGGCCCCAGCTTGGGCCCGCTGGCACTTCCCTGGGGGGAATGATGCCTGCCTCTGGGGTTGCTGGGTCGGACCTGGCTCCTTGGAGGTAGGCATCATGACAGTAGCCCCCCCTCAAGGCCCCTCCCAAGGTTGTTCCCTCTGGGGGTTTTGGCTTGTTCGGAAATCTCCGGTGGAACCTTTGTATTAATCGAGGTGCGTGAACATGGTTACTAGGCTCCCACGATCTCTCCTGAGGTCCATATCCCTTCCAGTCAACAAGATAGAAGAGTTTTGACTTTAACACCTTGGAGTCTAAAATGTCTTTAACTTCGAATTCTAATTCCCCTTCAATTTGAACTGGGTCTGGAGGCTTGGACAGTCGGATCCCTGGTTGTACTGGCTTCAAAAGTGATGCATGAAAAACTGGATGAATACGCATGTTAGACGGTAAATCCAGTTTAAAGGCCACGGGATTGATTATAGCCTTGATGGGATAAGGTCCTATGAATCTGGGATTGAAGGTTCGCGGGCCCTTGAGGGGTAAATGTTTCGTTGCTAGCCATACCGGTCTCCTACTTGGTAAGGAGGAGTCTTACTTCGGTGCAAATCAGCATTTTCTTTATACTTTTTCTTGGCTTGCTGTAAATGAGTTGCAGCTTCTTTGAAGGCTCGGGTTATTGTGGAATGCAGATGATTTACTGTGGGCATTTCCAGGGTCAGAGGTGGCTCTAGGTCAGAGGTCCGAGGATGGTGACCATACAAAGTATAAAAAGGAGTTTGTCCGGTTCCAGAATGCACTGAATTGTTGTATGCATATTCTGCTAATCAAAGGATGTCTTTCCAATTTAACTCGGATTGGTGTAACATGCACTGAAGATATTGCTCGAGAGTCTGATTGGTTCTCTCGGTTTGTCCGTCGGTCTGGGGGTGGTGGCTGGTGGATAACCGCACATCTATTTGTGCTAGTTGACAACATTTCTTCCAAAAATGGGAGATAAATTGACTTCCACGATCCGAGACTAATATGGAAGGAAAACCATGTATGCGAACTATATTCTCCAGAAATTCCTTGGCCAAGGTGGAAGCTGAAGGCAAACCTTTTAAAGGGATAAAGTGGGCCATTTTGGAGAATAGATCCACAATTACAAGGATAGTGTTGTAACCAGCACAAGGAGGCAGGTCAGTTATAAAGTCCATTGACAAGGTGTGCCATGGTGCTGGTGGAATATCCAAGGGTTGAAGTAGGCCGGCTGGCCTTTTCTTTTGACCCTTGTTTTGGGCGCAAATTCCGCAAGACAATACAAAAGACTTTATGTCTTTTCTCCAAGAAGGCCACCAGAAGTGGCGTTTGATTTTTTCCTCCGTTTTAGCGATAGCAGGGTGTCCTTCCATTAATGATTCATGATGATGGGCAATAACAAGTTCTTGCAATTCTTTACTTGGCAGAAACAACCGCTCCTGGAAGTAGGGTAAATCATCCTTAACGGTGTAATGAGGACCCTTTTGACTCCATTCCTGTAAGGCTGAAGAGTCTAGAAGTTGTTTTACTTGCGTTTGGATGTCCTCAATAGTTTGCAATGAAGTTAGGCCTAAGATTCTTTGTTCAGGTATGATTGGCACAGGTTCTAAACTCGAATTGGGTTCTTCCATGCCAATCCGGGATAAGGCGTCCGCTTTACCATTCTTGCAGCCAGGGCGATAGGTAATTACGAAATCAAATTCCGCAAAGAATAGAGCCCATCGGAGTTGTCGTGAAGATTGAGCTTTGGCCGTCTTTAAATATTGTAAATTTCTGTGGTCCGTAATTACAGTGATGGTGTGTCTTGCCCCGAGAAGGTAGTGACGCCAAGCCTTGAAAGCAGATTTAATAGCCAGTAACTCCTTGTCGGTAATTGCGTAGTTGATTTCAGGAGGAGAACATTTCCTGGACCAAAAGGCCACAGGGTGTGGTTGGTTAGTTTCTGGGTCTCTTTGCGACAAGACAGCTCCCATGGCCGAACTGGATGCGTCGGTTTCCACAATGTAAGGGAGATCTGGGTGCGGGTGCTTCAATACAGGTGCAGAGGTGAATTTGGTTTTCAGGTCCTGAAAGGCTTGTTCGGCCTCAAGAGTCCATTCAAAGCGTTTGTTTTTCTTTAGGAGAGCTGTGATGGGTTGGACTGTTCGGGAAAATTCCGGAATGAATCTTCGATAGAAATTGGCGAAGCCGAGCATGCTCTGAACTCCCTTCACCGAGCTAGGAGATGGCCATTTGAGGATGGCGTCCACCTTTCGCGAGTCCATTTGGACTCCTTGAGGTGTCAGGATGAATCCGAGAAACTCAACTTCTGTGGTATGAAAGACGCATTTTTCGAGCTTTGCAAATAGTCTGTGCTGGCGCAATTCCTCAAGAACTGCCCTAACATGTTTTCTGTGATCGGATTCTGAAGAAGAGTACACCAGGATGTCGTCAATATAAACAATGAAACAGACATCGATAAGTTCCCGAAGAACATCATTCATAAAGTACTGAAAGGCGGCAGGTGCATTGCACAAACCGAAGGGCATCACCTGATATTCGAAGAGCCCAAATTTGGTGCGAAATGCAGTCTTCCATTCGTCCCCTTCTTTTATACGCACCAGGTGATAAGCTCCTCGGAGATCTAACTTGGTGTACACACAAGCGTCTTTCACCTGGTCGATAAGCTCAGGGATCAGGGGCAGAGGATAACGATTCTTAATCGTTATTTGATTTAGCGCGCGATAGTCTATACATGTTCTAAGGTCGCCCTCTTTTTTCGGCACGAAGAACAGAGCTGAGGAGACAGGAGACTTGGACGGGCGAATAAAACCATTGGCTAGGTACTGATCTAAATACTGACGCAAATGCAAGTTCTCAGGTTCCGTAAGAGCATAAATCCTACTACAAGGTAGTTGAGCATTGGGTACCAGATCGATTTGGCAATCATAAGACCGATGGGGAGGTAACGTGTTAGCCTGTTTCTTCTGAAAAACGTCTTGGAATTCTTGGTATTCTGACGGTAGCTGTACAGGGGTGGAAGTTGCTGAGGCTAGACCCATAACTGGATTTCTTGGATAACAAGTTGGTTCACAATCAGGAAAACTTATCTTCTTTGCTCGCCAGTCGATTCTGGGATTATGTGTTTCTAACCAAGGAATTCCAAGAATTACTTGAAATTGTGGGGCCTTGATCACATCAAACACGATTGCTTCCCGATGTCCATCCTGACCCACCAGTGTCATTTCAACAGTGGAATGCGTTACAGGTCCTGAGGCTATTTCGGTTCCATCTACTGTAGTAATGACATCTTGGGTTACTTTCGGGCGGAGAGGGAGCTTAATCCTGGAAGCCTATTCACGGTCTATGTAGTTTCCAATAGCTCCACTGTCGATGTATGCTTTTACAGCATGCAACTGCTGAGGCTGTTTTGGGACCACGAGCACCATTGGCATGACAAAATGCGAGGTCAAAGAGTTTGTTTTCAAGCTCGGCAAGCGGACCCCTACGCTTGTCGGGCTAGGTCGTTTCCCGAATCAGGTGTCAATAAATCGTTATCAGTGGCTCCAACCACCTTCTTAGGTGGTTTAACCGGACAATTTCGAAGAAAGTGACCGGAAGTCCCGCAATACAGACAAAGTTGCATTTGCCGCCTTCTCTCTCGTTCCTTCTGCATTAATGGTCCTTTAACACCGCCGATTTGCATAGGTTCGGATACGTCGGTACTCTTGGAGTTAGCGTGGGTTTTGATCGGTACTCGGGTTTCGTACTTGAACCGATCTGCTTTTCTATTTTGAAGTCTGTGATCAAGTTGAACCACCAAGTCTATGTAGTCTGCGCAGACCTGGGGTGGATCTACTATCTGAGCTAGAACATCCTTAAGCTCTCCGCGCAGGCCTCGATGAAACAATGTGATCCTTTTGTTTTCTGGCCATCCAGTTTCCACAACCAGTCTATTAAAGGTGGCAACGTAGGACAGGAGATCCTGATTACCTTGTCGTAAGGATAGCAGTTCGTTATCAAGGGCCTGTCCTTGAGAGTGTCGAGCAAACAATCTTTCCATGCTGGCCTGGAAGCCCTGAAAATCCTGGAGAATTGGATCATCCTGATTTACCAATGGAATAGACCAATCGGCAGCACTGCCACTGAGGTAAGATAGTATAAAGGCTACCTTGGTCTGGTCGTTAGGGAAGGCCCCGGGTCTGCATAGAAAGTGTAAACGACATTGGTTCATAAAGCCGGCATATTTCTTGGGATCCCCCGCAAAACGTTCAGGCGGGGCCAAAGGCATGTGTCCAGGTAGATTGATTTGTACCAGGTTATTCAAACCCATTGATGTGGAAGTACCTCCGGAATTAGGTAAAGGAGTGTGCCCTGCCTGGGCCTGCAATAACCTTTTGGCCAGGTCATCAGTTCTTTCCTTGGATAGGATCAGTTCTCTTTTGAGAGCGTTAGTCTCCTGGCGGGCTGAGTGCACTTCTGCCCGTAATTCCCCCAAAAGCTGGGCCAGCTGATCTGTCTCGGAAGTCTCCATAGCGCCCGGGTGGGAGATTGTGGGTAGGCTTCGCGTTCTGTCACGCTCACCTGATTCCCACGGAGGCGCAGGTCTGGCTTCGAGTGCTGATGCTTCTTCAATGGTGAAGCGCAGGACTCTGATGATGGACAGGAAGGGCCCCTCTACTCTGGCTTTTCTGGCTCGCAGGAATATTCCCCTGTGCGTGAAAAGGGAGTATTACCTACTGACGGGATAATGCTCAAGCTTCCCACTCCCTTCCAACCCTCCTCGATACCCTTCCACGATTCCCCGTGAAGTCTCACCTTAGGGTTTGGAAGGATGAGCTCTCCATCCTGCTTCTGATGCAGGGGCGCGTTGAAACCCAGTTACTTCACTGGATTGAGGTTTGATGGGAGTTCAATATAAGCTTGACTATTCAGGTGAGGCGCTGTAAGAGTTCTGTTGCAAGTTCAAAAGTTCAAGCTTAATAATAATGTTCATTGTCTTATTGCAGCAAGCGCTAATGCTTATGTCTTTTTCCCCTTAGGGGCCGGGGTTCGGAATGCCGGCGATATGGCGCCGACCCGAAGTGTAAGTTCTGGATGAGCGTTCAGGTAATGTCTTTGCATTCGCTCATTCAATGTCTTTGTCTTTTTTCCCCATTGGGGCCGGGGTCCGGAATGCCTGGAAGCGGCAGGACCCGAAATGAAATGGGAATGACCCAACAGGTAAGTCTTAGAAGGAAACTGAGCTTTTCCTTTTTCCCTTCCTTCTCTCACCTTGTTTTCTTGTCTTTTCTCTCTAGGCTCTGGGATGTGGGTGCGGATCCGGATGATCGCTGCTGAAGATGGAGGCGCCCAGGAAAGGTGAGTGAAATGCAGCGCTGCAGCGGTCGAAACGAAATGCTTTTAAAATGATGTCTTCCCTTTCAGTATCGTCGGTGTGATGTCCCCGTGATGCAGCTTTAGCAGGTAAGGTCTTCTTTCTCTTCAATTCCTTCTTATCTCCTTTTGCAGGCGACCCAGGATGCTGACAGGCGTGGCTGAAGTCCAGATGCAGGAGCTGACACGGTGAGCGTCCAGCTGCGAGGAGCAGAACAACGCGAAGCGTGAGTTGCTGATCGGGCGTGGTTTAAATAGCTTTGGAAGAAGTTCCAGGCATGTACCCTTCCACCAATCAGGTATGTATCCTTCCCCGACCACACCCAGGTGGAAAGTAGTCCCACAGGTAAAGTAGTTCCATTCAGGCCTCAAGAGGGCCTGGATGTAGCAGCATGGTCTGCATCAGGTAAGTGCACATTAAAACACTTGAACACATGTCTAGCTTTATGAGCCTGGCGCCCAGGGGTCCAACATGAGCCTGGCGCCTAAGGCGCCAGGACTGTGTCCAAATGGCCCCAGCTTGGGCCCGCTGGCACTTCCCTGGGGGAATGATGCCTGCCTCTGGGGTTGCTGGGTCGGACCTGGCTCCTTGGAGGTAGGCATCATGACATCCATCTTGTTTTCTTTTTTTACCAGTGACCCAATGATTACTATTTGTGAAGATAACAACAGTGTTGTATGCACAAATGTTGTATCGTATATAGGGCATGTGGTGCACTACATACAATATATGAGGGTCAAAGAAATTGTGTTTCATAATGTGTGTGTGTGTTTTCTAACTAATTGTGTTTTCTTTTTTTTCCAGATGGAACAATATTACTGTATCTTTCCTTTTCTACATCCAGTGAACTTATTTGCAGCCTCTCTACCTCAGACATTAACCATACTCCCACCTCTTTATTCTCATTCAATTTACACATACATTGGGATGTCAATATTTTTTTTTAAACATATATGCATAACAGCGGCTACCATATAGGCCCAATGCGATGTTGAATTTTGAAGGCACGGTCAACCACAGCAACGACTAGATGTCATAGCCGCGGGTTTCATGCTGAAAAGTACACTTTATGTATTCAAAGGAGTACTTTTTAAGAACTATCTATTACCTAAATATGTATATATGTATAAACACCTATGTGACCCTTCCCCCTAAGTATTATCTTGTAACCCGCAGCTACTAAAAAAGTCAATGAACTCTGGCCGCGGTTATACTGAAAAAAATGTTGGGGATTTTTTTTCCATTGTATTTGTGTATTATGTGATATGTAGCCCTGGGTACACTGTTTTGGGGTACACTGAGTGTAGTATTTTAGCACATTTGTAGTACTGCTTTCATGTTATGAAGAAACGTTTCATTACCTTCATCGGTTAGGTGTACTCCGTCATGTGTATACAAATTGGTTATGTAGAACTGTATGCTGTTGTTTGAAAGCCATAATTGGTTGTGGTCTGTCATGAATGCTGAAACTACTTTATTTACATTTCTCCCTGATTTTTAATGTTACCATTAGATCTGGCCGTCCCTCTCTAATTTTGCCTCTGATTCGGATTGGAAAAGATAAAGACAGTGTGAGGAAAATGTTTAATTAGTTTTTCCAAGTTTTGTTTCATCATCAAAGCAAGAGACACACTTCGTTCATTGTCCAAATAATTGCCTCCACAATGAATTAGTATGATGTCTGGCTATCCTGTACTTCTAACACTGAACAATTTTGGAAATATTATGTAAAAGGTAAATTTAGCTGCGGCTACAACAGCTGCCAATGAAACGTTATGCTCTTTCAGAGGAGGTAATAACCACGGGTACCAACAAGCCAATGGAAAGTCGTGTATTTTTGCATGATATTGCATGGATTTTACACTACACAATTTTACATGTGTTTCTGATTCTATGCCCTCATGTGTACCTTTGTGTTGATTTAATTTTTACACCTTGTTAATATGTCTTTTTGAATCTGCAAAAATGTTACATGTAGCTGTGGCTATCAGCGGTTACACAGACCCGCGGCTATCAACGCTCTAATTGGACGTCAGGCAATATGGCAGGCTTTTATCACTGTGGGTATGATCCCGTGGGTATGAACCTGCTGGTCCTACCGTGGTTACAACTGTTTGCATTTTGGTGCAGTGATCATATTATTTTATGGATGGTACTCCACAGATTTTTAGATGTCTTTCTGTTTGAATGTTCTCACCTCAAGGCATGTGTGATTTAAATCTGAAACCTTTGCCATGTGTGTTTTTTCAATGTATGGAAACAATGTATGTGTACCTGCGGCTATGGCTGGCCTCTTGTAACCAGGGATATAGCTGCGGCTATGGAATCTGACTAATTTAAAAAATAAAATGTTTTTTTTTTAATTGTCTTTTTATATGTTCTACAAAGTAGTGTTTAGAAGGATTGTGATTATAACGACAAAGCTGTTGTCACTCGCGGCTATCTTCAGGCCAATAGGATGTCATGCATTTTGGCGGCTTATGTCTCAGAGGTTATAATGCCCCCTTCTGAATCTGCAGCTCTAAATGTGATATAAAACAATGTGTGATTGGTTTAATGAAGATATATTATGAAACCTGTTAATGTTAATGTTAAAGATCATACAGCGCACTATCACCACCAGAGTGGTCTCCTGGTGTTCTGGAGCATCTGACAGGTAAGAGTGTGGGGGTGGGGGGGTTAGTAAGCCATAGCGGGAATAGGTAGAGCGAGATTTGTGATGTCCTGTTCACAGCTTCAGTTCGGTTTGCACCCTTCGCTAAGTTTGGGTGCGATTTACAGCTCAGTAGATTCCAATCTGCTGTTGTGCAGGGTTATGTGTGTTTTGTCATTGCAATGCGGTGAAGTGTGTGTAGGTTACTGTGCAAGGAGATGGTTGTGTTTTTTTGCGTTTGAGAATTGTATGCAGAACTTGAGGTTTTAGGGTTAGGTTAGTAGGGCTTTTCTTACCTCGTTGCTTCGGACTTCTGTGCTCATCGTGTATGTCCGTGCTGGGTGTTGGGCGTTTTGTAGCGGTTTATTCGCCGGGTATTGAGCATGGTGGTGTCTTTCCTCTGTAATTGGCCAGTGGTGTGTGGGCATGAGATTGTGAGGGCCTCCACCACCCCCGGACTTGAGATGGCTAGGGTTGGGGGTTTAGGATGACCCCCATATTTCTTGTGTGGGATCCCCACCCATGAGGACCGGGCGCACTAAGGCCCCCCGGGGTGCCTGTTATTGGCTAATGCTCCCCGTCTGCAGCTGGGGTTCCTGAATCTAGCGCAATGACTAGAATGCGGTATTGTAAGAGGTGGTTCTTTTTGGCGCTCTCTCCCTGGCTTGTTCCATCAATCTATGCTTGTTGAGATGTGCTCTGTCTCCAGTGGAGTCTTTGTTTTCCCAGTTATTCCCTTCTGATTCTGAGCTGGAGAGCAAACTTTTAAGTAGTTTTCAGAATTTTAGGTGATCCTTTGTATTGCGTATGTCTTTTGGGAGGCAGTTCGCAGTGTTTGCTGCCAAGTGGGAGGATAACAACCCCCCAACATTTCTTTTTTTGTATGGTTTCGGTTCTAGGTGAATGTCGTTGCTTGATCTGAATGGTCTTGCCGGTAGGTAAATGGTTATTTTCTTTTGTAGGAATTCTGCTCCTTGGCCCTGGATTGCTCTCTGCGTTATGCAAATTGTTTTGAACCTTATTCGTTGTTTGTTGGGTAGCCAATGTAGAATGTTTTGCGCTGGGGTGATGTTGTCCCTTCGCGGTCGTCTGAGCAGGAGTCTGGCCGCTGCGTATTGGATACATTGCAGGTGCAGTTATACTGAACAATGTTTTGGGATATTTTTACATTCTTCAGACTGTTTCGGGGTACACTGGGTGTACTATGTTAGCAAATTTGGAATACTGCCTTGATATTATGAAGGAACACCGAATTACCTTCATCGGTTAGGTGTACTCCATCATGTCTATACAAATTGGTTATGTAGAACGGTATGTTGTTATTTGAAATCCACAATTGGTTGTGGACTATCATGAATGCTGAAACTACTTTATTACCATTTCTCTTTGATTTTACAATTTTACCATTAAATTTGGTTGTCCATCTCCATTTTTTCCTCTGAGTCACATTGGAAAAGATAAAGATGGTGTCAGAAAAATGTTCCATTAGTTTTTCCAAGTCTTGTTCCATCATCAAAGCAAGGGACACACCTCATACATTACCCAAATAATTGCCTCCACAATAATTTAGTATGATGTCTGGCTGCCCTGTACTTCTCAGTCTGAACAATTTTGGAAATACTTGGTCCCAACACATTCCTGCAGTTCAAACCTTTTAATTGTAAAATCACTCAAACCTAGGCCCATGTTAATATTTAAAGGCCGTTTCATGGAATTAATGTGCGCCGAAACTTCCGGCGCAGAGGTGCCAAAACGTGCGATTCGCAGTAAAAGTGCGAAAATGGCAGTGCAACAGCGAAAATCGCAGGGAAACCAGCGCACATCGATTCATTGAAGTCCGTGCGTGAGAAAAATATTGGATGTGCGCTGAAAAAGTGCGCGGCGCACGCCGGCGCACAGGTCATCCAACGACGTGCGCCACGGCCGCTGCGAAATCGCACATAGCGTGGCGCACATCACAAAAGTAGGCGGAACATGGGGCGTAACACTCGGAATGGGGAACAACGCGTGAAAATATGGGCGTCACGGGGGACGTACAGGAGGCAAGTGCGCGGAACGCCCACACGCTTGCCTACAACTCGTATTCATGGAATCGAATAGGGCAAACCAGCGCACGGTCAAAGACGCACAGGGCCAAACAAGTACGCCACAAGAAAGCAGGTGATAGCGTCCCTGCGCCTGAAATAAATGTGCGCCAAAATGTGCGCTAACAAAAAGCACCCATATACAGCTATGATGAATGGTCCATACAGTGGCCCTCTAGGACAAATGAGGTGGAAAGGGGTACCGGCAAACATGGACACCCTCTGTGTGAAAAATAGCGTGTGCGTGAATTACGGGGTTCGTGGGAAGTTCCACACGCGATTGGCCTGGGCACATGTATTCCGGGGTGTGCGTGAAGTTTCCCACGTGAAACGCTGGGTTTTTACTTCGACTCAGCCCTCACCCTCAAAAAGCAAGTGAATTCCCTCGCCTCCTCAACCACCTACACGTGTAAACTCATCCGTGCCGCCAGACCCTTCCTGTCCAGTGCTAGCTGCCTCACCTTGGCCAATGCCCTTGTCATGTCCAGACTTGACTATTGCAACGCCTTATACTCAGGTGCCAACAAGTCGGTCACTGATAAACTCCAGAGATTGCAAAATAACGCTCTTAGAGCAGCTCTGAACATCCCACGCAGAGAACATATCTCCAAACACCGGTTAGAAGCCCATTGGCTAAAGATAAAGGACAGAATTCTACTTAAAACTATTTCCCTCACTTCTAAATGCCTCAACAATCAAGCACCCCCCTACCTAGCGGAAAGAATCAACTGGAGACCCTCTAACCGACTGACGAGATCTGCCAACACCTTCCTACTGGAAGTCCCCAGATTCAAACTTACCACAGCGGGCGGTGCTAGTTTCCCAGTTAGAGCTGCACAATCATGGAACACACTCCCACCCGACCTTAGATGCCCTTTACCCTACACAAGATTCAGATCCTACGCTCTCAAATGGCTGCACAACAACGACATGCAACGACCCTCACCCTAGTGGAAACGGCACAACCTGTTAAAATGTTGTTCTTATGCGCTTAAACTTGATATTTTATATGCATTGTATCACCTACTGTAAGCAATCATTGTTTTTCTGTAATAGCCTGTGTCAGGCACTGTAACTAAGTTTCGAGTCCTCTTGTACTGCTGCGCCCAGATGCCCACGGGCTCGGAGCGCATTACCAAATAAACAAACAAACAAACAAACAAACAATTAGCAGGGTACGTGTATTTCGGTGTGCGCGTGAAGTTCCACACGCGACTGGGCCTGGGAGAGCGTGTTACGTGTATTCCTGGGGTGGGCAGGAAGATTTACACGGTCGCCCACAACGCGCCAAAAAATAAAAGGTCCAATCCTGAAACACGTACGCCAGCATGAAGCAGGCGCACGTCCTGCGCAGCATAAAAGAGTGCACAAACAACAAACAAGCTCAGACGCCAGGATGAATATACCGTTCCTAGCAGCAGTGGCCGTGGGATACCGCAGGAGGAGGAGAAGGATAGTCAGGGCCAGAATCTTCACACCCAGAACCAGCCTATTTGGTATGCCTGATGACCAGGTTTATGGGAGGTACAGGTTTCCACCACACATAATACTCGACCTGGTCAGTGAGTGGGAGGATGACCTCACATCACCCACCCTGTGCTCCCAAGCACTCAGCCCCTGGAGAAGGTCCTCAATGTACTGCACTTCTTGGCTACCGGATCATTTCAGCAGACAAGTGCCATAGTGGGGGGGTGTCACAGGCCACGCAGCGCGGTGCCTACACCAGGTGTTGGCCATCATCACTGCACGCCCATCAGTCCGCAGGCACATATACCTGCCCAGAACACCTGCAGAAAGGCAGGCTGTCAGTCAGGATTTCTACAGGGTGGCACAATTCCCCAAAGTGCTAGGTGCCATTGATTGCACCCATGTGGCTCTACATCCCCCCAGGGCATCTGAGCACATCTATAGAAACCGCAAGCACTGGCATTCCATCAACGTCCAGGTAGTATGTGATGCCAAGGGAATCATCACCTCAGTATATGCCATCTATCCAGGGTCCACCCACGACAGCTTCATTTACAGGATGTCAACCCTAAACCGGGACATGGAAGCTGGGCGGCATGGCGATGCATGGCTGCTTGGTGAGTAGAAATGCCACCGCACACGCATGCATGACAGATACAGAGTAATGCCAATACCCCACTAATGATCCCCATCACCACCTCCCCAGGGGACAGCGCCTACCCTCTGAGCACACACATGATGACGCCAATTCGGAACCCCATCACGCCTCCCGAGGTAAGATACAACACAGCCCATATTGCAACACGGGGCATAGTGGAGCGCACATTCGGAGTGCTCAAGTCACGCTTTCGCTCCCTTGACCGTTCTGGTGGGCAGCTTCTATACGCTCCCCCAGTAGTGTGCAGGATCATAGTGGCAGCATGTGTCCTGCACAATGTTGCAACACGCCGGGGCCTGGCTGTGGACATGGTGGTGCCCCCACATCCCCAACCACATGCACGCCCGCTGCGCATGGGAGGGGAAAGGGCACGGGGTGAGGCAGCCCGTACGCAGCTGGTGGCTAATTACTTCACATAGAATGCACACCCATGTGGAGTGCACACAGCCCTGGCACATACCATCTGACAATCAATGATGACTCAATCTGACAATTCTGATGAATTAAGGGACAGTCAACTGTCAGAACCATAGCAGCCGAGATTGTTCATCTGCAAGTGTCACAATGTGTGCATCCCTACCTACACAAACACCACCAATGCAGTGTCATCAAAAGACACACTTCCATGCAGCAAAAATGAATACCCACTTGCAAAATACAACATGAGAACAGTGCCATGTCACCCAACCCCTCCCCGGCACGGCCACATAACACACCATGGCATGTCATGCAATGTGAGAGCAAACATATTAATCCCCACAACATGACCCAAGTGTCACCAACTACAGTGTCCCTAATGATAACTGGCCACACATGAAATGCTCCCAGTAATGCAGGACCAACAACACACATTACCAAATACTTACCAATAATACCAATCACCTACACAACCTCCAACCTACCATAAACATGACAGTACGGACTTAGAAAATTGGTAGCCTCACTACCTGATAATGCCGGCACTTCGAACACTTCCAACTATACAGTGTTAGCGCCAGGCAAAAGTGTAGGTGCACTGCTTACAACATGGACTCCAGTTCCAAAATAGACTGCCTTGTGAAGACATGAGAAATGGACCTGCAAATTAGGAGGATGAGATGGATGCAGAGGCACATATCAATACACCATGCAGTGTACAATACAAAAACAATATGCACTAGGAATGCATACACAGTATTGACTACAGACTGCCCACACATCAAATGGGAGTCCAACGTCACCGTGTAAGTCGACGTCACTTGGTCACACCCTTTGCAAGCCCATGGAAACGGGAAACAGGAGGGGTGTGTGTCACACAAACCCAAGCATCTGACCCAAATTCAGGACAAGCCTGCATGTGCCCAGCCACAATACAGCGTATGCCCACGTATGCCCATTCATGGCCCAAAATCAAAAATGGTCATGAATGGGCCCGGGGAAGTGGGGGAGGCCACCCAGGAGGTCCGAGGACAGGGTGCACACCAAAACCCACCTGTGTGGATCTTGCGGAAAAAAAACACCTCCATGGGCTCATGGCCTGCACGGCTACCCTATTGTGGGAGAATCGCTGCTGTCGCTCTCCTCACCCTCTGCAGCTGCATCAGGAGGTGGTGCCACTATGGGAGGCAGCCCACGCAAAGCCCTAGTCTGGTCCTTCATGGCAGCAAGCATGCAGGTGTGGAAGGTCTGGTTCTGGAGGATAATTGTGCGGAGGTCCCCAAACAACAACTCACGGGATGTCCGGACCTCCTCCCTAGTTGCCTGCATCTCAGCTGAGAGCGTACGTGTGAGCCGCTTCAGCTGCTGTTCTGTCCTCGTGTTAGCTGAAGCCTCAAGCTCAACCAGAGTTGCCCTGAGCTGACGGAGTTCCACCCTCAGGGCTTCCCTGTAGCCCTGGGACTCAATAGAAATGGCTTCCCGCAGAGTCTCCAGTGCCGCCCGCCTGTCCCTGTTGGACGCCAACATGTCCTCCCTGTGTGACTGGCTAATGGAGTCTGTTGCCTGCTGTAGTTGTCCAATTAGCCTTTCTTGGGGGACAATGGAAGTGGCCACCCTATCCATGGCCTGAGCCATCATCTCAGTTGATGCTGCCTGTTGGTTTGCCATACCGTATATGGATTGCTCCCATGCGGTATTGCCAGGTGGCTTACGGCCACCGCGTCGGCAGGCACCACACCTGTCTGGGGCAAGGTGAACTGTGCCTTGCTGTGCCGGCACTGCCTGAGGCTGCAGGACAGCATTCCCCCTCTGATCTGCTGGCCCAGGAACAGGATCAGATGTAGCGGAGTGTGACCCTGCATCCGTAACCACCAAAGGCGGACCTACCAACACTGACATCCCCATTGAGGGTTCTACCCTTGGTGCAGGTGGGTTGGACAGTACAGAATCCCTCCCAGAAACACTTACCTGCGACGGCACATAGGTCTCATCATCCGAATCGACACCTGAATAGAGCTCGGGGAAGGTGCACCCAGAGACACCCCTTGAGATGACGGTCTGCAGCAAGTGTGGGTTCTCACCCACCACCACACCACGTCCCTCACTGGTGCCCGGTTGGGCCTGAGACCCCTCCTGGGTCTGCACCATCTCCACAACCCCAGCAGTATCAAGTGCGTCATCCCCTGCAAAGACATGAAAGAAAAGAAATGGGAACAGGCATTAGCACCATGGAACACAATTAGGGCTGAGAAGCAACAGAAACAGTACTTCATTGACACATGTCCCACATGACTATAACCCTCCCATGCATGAACGGTCACTGCGTATGAAGGGGAGGCAAATGGCACACATTGATGACACCAAGATGGAAGACCAACAAATTTGCTGCATGCTGCCTAGCAGTGCCATCACACATTGGCCTGTGATTGGCATGTCCAATACACATACATGACACATGCCATCACACAGATGGCATGTACCCTAGCCATGTCACACATGTGACAATAGGACTGAGAAATGCCTAGTGAAAGTGGTGGAATGCAGACAATCAGCCTGAATGAACACAGAATAACATGCAACTATGTTGTGGCAAGATGACACTTCAAGGGCAACTGGCGTGAGGTTGGGCTGAATGTCTACTGTTGCCAGAAGGGATACTGCAACACCCAAATCCTGGTGCGCAGAATGTATTGGATGAAGCACATGGGTGACCCAAACCACTCAGGCACACACCCCCTCACCTGGCACTCAATCAGAAGCACTCACACACACACCATGCACATGGATGACACACACATGCATGTGCACTCACCGGACAATGCCTCGTAATCTGGCAGGTCTCCCACACCTTGGATCTGTTCCTCCGTGACGTAGGTCCCAGCAACATACTCATGTGGAGTGAGTTCTATGTCCTCTGCCGGAGACCCACCTCCAGTCACTAGAGTTGCGGCATGACTTGAGGCCAGTTTTTTCTTTGCCCTGCGCTTAAGGTCATTCCAGCACTTGTAGCAATCATTAGCTGTGCGCCTCACGAATCCAAGGGCACTTATGAGTTCCGCAATGGTCTGCCAGTGTGCCTGACGTTGTACAGGTGTGGTCTTGCATCCTGCAGTAATCACCATTTCGCTGTCATGTGCGGACACATACTCCACAAGTGCATCAAGTTCGGCCTGATTGAAGCTGGGCTTCCTTGGTGGGCCGGACTGTGTAGCCGTGTCTGGGGCATCAGCCTGTACTGGACGAGCACTCTTCCTCTTCCGCTTGGAAGGTGGTGGTGATACTGAGTGTCCTACGCCGCTCTGGACACTAGGGGCAGGAGCCCCGGTGGACTGTGGACTAGGAGTGTGGGAATGAACACTCACCATGGGACTTGGTGCAGGCATTAGCTGAAGTGTGATGTAGTCAGGGGAAACGTCAGCAAGATGGACTAGGACCGACACTGTCCTGGCTGGGATACTCAGAGCTGGGGTGGATGGAGCCGCAGCTGCCCCTGCAGCCTCCCCACCCTGCCTTCTCGGGGCAGCAGATGACATAGCTGCCCCTGATCCACGTGGGCTGGTGACACCAACGTGCACCGCCACACGTGGCCTAGACCTGCTGACCTGGAAGTCATCCATGGAGTCACCCTGTGCCAGGTCTGGTGCCACAATGGGCTGGTCCAACAAGGGCTGAGCAGGGATGGTGTCAGCCACGTTACCCTCAACCAGGGGGGGGGGCATGGGTGTCCCTGACTGGTCACCCACATATGGGGGGCTAGGGGCACCCTGCAAGTCCTGGCCACGTCCCCTACCGTATCCACCACGGCCACCTCTTGTGGCTCGCCCACCTTTGCCACCCTTACCGCATGCTCGCCTCCCAACCATGGCACTGATGTTGTTGTGCGTATGGGAGTTGCAGTAAACTATTATCCTGGGCAATTGGGGGTCAAAGGGGTAGGGTACTAGATGGAATTCGTTCCCTAGTGCTCTAGCAAGGCTGTATGTGACCCCTGGGGGAAGATGATGGGTCACGCAACGCACAGGCACCCCGAAAAAGGGAGATAATGTGCACGCAACCCCTCCTAGACCACGGGCGTGGAAAAAAAAACCTGCACTACGCTGTGGCACCCAGAAACACAAAAATGAACGCATGCGTGTCACACGCAGCCTAGACTGACCTCTGAAGGGGTAGGCAACACACGGGGCAAGCACAGATGTCAAATACGTGCGAGACTCACCGTCTGCCAGGAAATATCGCGTGAAAAATACACGCATGTGCGCGTTGGCAACACCCCCGCCAAAAGAAGAATTGTACGCTGTCTGAGGAGACAGGACAACAGGAGAAGTGAACGCTGTTTGAGGAAACAGGCCCAGGAAAAAGACAAGAAGTGAAAAAGCTGTCAGAGATAACAGGGAGTACGAACTTGGAACGCCATGAAGTAAATCGCGTGTGAACCGACAAGAAGTACAGATTTCACCCACTCGCTCTCCACGAAAAGCACATACAGGAAATGGCGCTCTACACGTACCTTTTAAAGATGCCCACACGTCCAGCGTCACTTCTGCGTGTACGCGCTAAGGCCCCATCCTCCAATTACACAAGCTGACACTCTGACGTGCAGTCATTGGACTTGTAACATGCACCCGTGTACAGGGAAACGCCCACGCACTCACGTCACAGACGCGCATACGCGCTGGTGGCCTTTGCGCCAATGAATTCGCATATGTGTGCTGACGCGCTTACGCGCTAAGGCCCTTTCCTCGAATTACACGCAGACGTGCTGGATTTTCACGTGCCAAATCGCTCCGTATCAAGCTGGCCATGCGTAAGCACACGGAAGACCACGCTCCTGCCCAGAAGGCCGAATTACTGCCCCCCAGTGCCCCGAGCACGCTCCCACCTGCCATCTGCTGCTGCCTGATTGCCTGCTGCCCACGTGCCCTGCCATTTGCTGCCTGCACATCAGCCAGGGGTGCTGTTGCTGTGACCACCCCTGCTGGAACCGAAGACTCCCGACTGGGATTCCATCGCTCCACAGACCAGCCCCAGCACCCAGTTGCCCACCCACTCCTGCCTCTGGGGTTGTCATGTCGGGCACTGCAACATCTGGCACCACTGACAACCCCCGGCCAGAGAGGCAGAGGGGCACCAGCTTCACTGCCACCGAAGTTGGTGTCCTGGTGGAGCAAGTCCTGGGGCAGTATGATGCCCTCTTCGGAAGTTTGCGCGCCGACAAGGAAGGATGGACTCAGATCTGGACGGACATCGTGACTGCCATCAACGCGGAGGGGGTAGCAGTCCGACTATTCCATCATGTCAAAAAGCGTTGGGAGAACTTCAGGTCCAGGACCCTCAACAAGGCCCGATGCCTCTTGAAGGCAGCGGATGCTAAGGGGCGCCGGGCCACTTGTCGGACGATCAGATGAGGGTCCTGGAACGCATATCCCCAGCGCTCCACGTCCAGGTCCTTGAGAGGCAGACCCGTCTGGAGTCGAGCAGTAAGTGTACATGCATCATGATTGTGTGCTGTGCGTGTGGTGATGTGCCAGTAGTGTGCAGGTTGCACATGTGTTTTTATGGGGCCAAGTATGGGGGGGGTGCACAGGGCCGTGAGGCTAACACATGCAAGGGCACTCATGTGTGAGACATGGATGGTGTTTGTGTGTGTAGGCTTGCATGCCAAATGCAGTTGTGTGGGCACACATGTTTGGATGAATGTGTATGTAAGTAGGCATGTTCGTGATGTCACACGTGGATGTTGTTTTCAGCTGCATGTATCAGCACTGTGTACATGTGCATGTGTGTGTATTTGACAAGGGTGCAACAGTGATGCAACATGGATGCATGTGACAGTGGGATGTGGAAGCCTGATTGGCAGATGTGACATGGATGCCAATCTGAACACCGCCACAGTTGGCAGAGGTGTACACATGCATGCAAGTGTGGTGGTGTGTGTGCATGTGTAGTGACTCCCTGTGTTGCATGTGATGTCTGGCTCACCTTTGCCTGCTCATGCTGTTGTATGTGTATGGATGGTGCTGGCTGTTGCGATATGGCTGTGGTATGGCTCATGTGTGCGAGTTGAAATGACATGTGTGTTGGCGATTGTGATGCCATGTCTGAGGTTTGCCAATGCCACTCAGGTACAACTGTCATGTGTGTATGTATCCATTGTACAGTGCCCTGATGCCTGTGTTTTATTTCTCCCTGTCTGCAGCGTCAACTGATGAAGAGGGCGGAGAAGGTGCTGTGGAGCACAGCGGCGGAGATCGCACCTCCAGCCGGAGACGCAAGGCCCGGCTCCCCTCCCAGGTTGTGATCTCATCGGGGAGTGAGGAGTCCGGTGCCGCGTCCCGGGCCGCAGCTGCCGGGGGGAGGTCCAAGAGGTGGAGGTCAGAGTTGGACTCCTTGGCAGCAGAAGGGGCAGCTGGGACCCCACAGGGCCCAACGGGGGAAGATGGCACAGAGTCATCCAGGTTGGTGGGGGGTTTGGTGGAGGAGGAGGCCGTGCAAGCGACAGAGACGGGGTCTGGAGGTGGGGATTCCACTGGTGCTAGTGGTGCAGTGCAGGACCAGGGACAGGAGGCAGCACAGGCTGCCGCGGAGGTGCCTGTGTGCAATCCTGTCCCTGATCCTGTCACTGCATCATCTTGCACCAGCAGGGATGCCTACGTCCAGACCCGTTTTCAGGCAGGGGATGAGCTCACAACAACTGGCCTTCCTCTGCCTGCGGACGTGGCTATCCAGGTACGGGTTGAGCCTGTCCTGACTGGTGTGGCGTTGCGTCAACGGGCCATGCGAGGTGACTTGCAGTCTTTTCATGAGGAGACTGCACGTCATCTCGAATGGCTCGTTGACCGCGTCGGCCTACTGGGACAGGTCGCCCAGGCCGGATTCCTCCGTTTGCTGCAGCTTGCTCCGACCCCCTCCTCAAATGAACACCCTATGCGCCAGTCGTCCTCCGTGCCATCTTCCCACCCATTTGTCACCTGGGTGCACTGTGGAGCTGCCTCTGACGGTGCAGCCAGGCTGGTGGAGGAGGCATCCCTGCCACAGTCGGGAGTCGGACGTCCAGCAGGGGTGGCCACATCAACGACTGCACCCCAGCCGGTGGAGGATGTGCAGGCAGCAGGAGCCAGGGCACGGGCAGAGGCACAGCAGCAGCAGCAACGAGGTGGGAGCCATGATGGCTCGGGGCCTTCGACATCGGAGGGGCAGGCATCGGCCGGAGGGCAGGAGGACCCAGGATGGGAAGTGTCTTCCGTGTGGCAGCGGTTGGGCCACGCCATAGATGTGGAGCAGCCGCGGGTGGAAGAGGCACGGCTCACGATGGTCAGGGCGGAGAAGTCCATTCGGAGGGCCCTGAGTCGGGCCGAGTGCCTTGAGGCAATCCGCAGGGAGTTGGAGGTGAACATGTCGTCGGCCCTGCGGACCCTCGGGGCCATGGAGGAGGACCGCCTCCGGGACATTGAGCAGGAGTTTGATGATGCCCTGGCCCGGAACATCCCGAAGTGAGCCGTCGGACTAGCCCGCTGCCCTTGTAAATAGTTCTGTAGTTAGTGTTAGGTTTCCTTAGCTTTTTTATTTTTTTTGGACCTTTTGGACAATGGGCCACATTTTTGTATATAGTTATTTTTTATTAGGTAGTATTATTAGATAGGTTTAATTTCTTCTGTTGGGATCATGGACCCTGGATTGTTTATCTGTATATAGTTGACTGTTGGGATTTTTTTTTTTCATTTTGATTTTACCCATGGAGCAATGGTTTTTGGTTTTAATTTTACATTGGATTTACTTTTGTGAACTGTGACTTTGGACACCTTTCATTTGGATTATGATTTGTGGTTTTACATTATTTTACGGACATGCTGCTTTTTGTTTTTAATTCACATTTTCGTTTGTTTCTTTTTGATTCCATTTATGTTGCTTTTAATACATATTTTTTCATCATACTTCAATGTGTAGTATCGTCTCATTGGTTTCATGCATGTCATGATATGGGTTTTGACATTCCCTGACACCCATTGTGTGTATGTGAGGGAGATGTGTTCATTTGCATACTTGCCATTGGGGTTGTATCATGTAATTGGCATTTCTAAGTGGGTGGATGCAATACTTGGGTGGGTGTTTGGCATGTGGAGGCTGCCCATAAGGGCCAGGGATCTAGATTGTGATGACGTGTTGGCTGGGGGACATGTGTGGGGGCCTGCTGGCAGGTGCCCCTGACTGGTGGGGGGTGGGGGTGCTGGGAGACATGAGTTGGACATGAGTGGGGGCCTGGTGGAGGGTGCCCCACAGTGCTGGGGGGTGGGGGTGCAGGGGGACATGAGTTGGACATGAGTGGGGGCCTGGTGGAGAGTGCCCCACAGTGCTGGGGGGTGGGGGTGCAGGGAGGCAGGAGTGGGGGCCTGCTGGCAGGTGCCCCTTACTGGTGGGGGGTGGGGTGCAGGGAGACAGGAGTGGGGGCCTGGTGGAGGGTGCCCTGCACTGCTGGGGGGTGGGGGTGCAGGGAGACAGGAGTGGGGGCCTGCTGGCAGGTGCCCCTGACTGGTGGGGGGTGGGGGTGGGGGTGCAGGGAGACAGGAGTGGGGGCCTGGTGGAGGGTGCCCCACAGTGCTGGGGGGTGGGGGTGCAGGGGGACATGAGTTGGACATGAGTGGGGCCTGGTGGAGGGTGCCCTGCACTGCTGGGGGGTGGGGGTGCAGGGGGACATGAGTTGGACATGAGTGGGGGCCTGGTGGAGGGTGCCCCACAGTGCTGGGGGGTGGGGTGCAGGGAGACAGGAGTGGGGGCCTGCTGGCAGGTGCCCCTGACTGGTGGGGGGTGGGGGTGCAGGGAGACAGGAGTTGGGCCTGGTGGAGGGTGCCCCACAGTGCTGGGGGGTGGGGGTGCAGGGAGACAGGAGTGGGGGCCTGGTGGAGGGTGCCCTGCACTGCTGGGGGGTGGGGGTGCAGGGAGACAGGAGTGGGGGCCTGGTGGAGGGTGCCCCTGGATGCAGGGGGTGGGGGTGCAGGAGGACAGGAGTGGGGGCCTGGTGGAGGGTGCCCTGCACTGCTGGGGGGTGGGGGTGCAGGGAGACAGGAGTTGGACCTGAGTGGGGCCTGCTGGCAGGTGCCCCTGACTGGTGGGGGGCGGGGGTGCAGGGGGACATGAGTTGGACATGAGTGGGGGCTGGTGGAGGGTGCCCTGCACTGGTGGGGGATGGGGGTGCAGGGAGACATGAATTGGACCTGAGTGGGGGCCTGCTGGCAGGTGCCCCTGACTGGTGGGGGGTGGGGGTGCAGGGAGACAGGAGTGGGGGCCTGGTGGAGGGTGCCCCAGAGGGCTGGGGGGTGGGGGTGCTGGGAGACTTGCGTTGGTGGGCAGTGGTGCAAGGTGACATGTGGGTTGGCTGGGGGGCATGGCCATGGTGGATGGGCTGCCTGCGGGACATGTGCAGGGTAGTCCCCTGTGGTGTGGGCCGCCTGCAGGGGCCGTGGAGGGTGTAGAGTGAACAGCCGGGAGGACCCACACGGCCGATTCACGTGTAGGACTCCACGGCACCCCCAGAATACACGTAGGCTGCTGGATTCGCGTGTGGAATTTCCCGCGCACCTTGGAATACACCTACCCTGCTGAAATCGCGCGTGGAACTTCCCGCGCACCCCAAAATACACGTACACAGGGCTATCGCTTGTGGAACTTCCTGCGCACCCCGAAATACACGTACACAGGGCAATCGCGTGTGGAACTTCCCACGCACCCCGCAATACACATAACCAGGGCAATCGCGTGTGGAACTTCCCGCGCACCCCGAAATACACGTAAGCAGGGCAATCGCGTGTGGAACTTCCCGCGCACCCCGGAATACATGTACCCAGGGCAATCGCGTGTGGAACTTCACGCGAACCCCGTGATACACGTACCCTGCTGATATCGCGTGTGGAAGTTCACGCAGAACCATAATACACGTACCCTGATGAATTTGCGTGTCAGACTACACGCGCACCCCTGAAATACACGTACCCAGGCGGATCGCACTGCTGGGGGGTGGGGGGTGGTAGAAAGGAGTGGGGGCCTGGTGGAGGGTACCCCTGGATGCTGGGGGGTGGGGGTGCAGGGAGCCAGGAGTGGGGGCCTGGTGGAGGGTGCCCCTGGATGCTGGGGGGGGTGGGGGTGCAGGGGGACATGAGTTGGACATGAGTGGGGTCTGGTGGAGGGTGCCCTGCACTGCGGGGAGGGTGGGGGTGCTGGGAGACATGAGTGGGGGCCTGGTGGAGGGTGCCCCTGGATGCAGGGGGGTGGGGGTGCAGGAAGACAGGAGTGGGGGCCTGGTGGAGGGTGCTCCACAGTGCTGGGGGGTGAGGGTGCTGGGAGACATGTGTTGTTGATCAGTGGTGATAGGTGACTTGTGGGTTGGCTGGGGGGCATGCCCATGGTGGATGGGCTGCCTGCGGGACATGAGCAGGGGTGCAGGGTAGTCCCCTGTGGTGTGGGCTGCCTGCAAGGGCCGTGGAGGGTGTAGAGCGAACACCTGGGAGGACCCACATGGACAATTCACGTGTAGTACTCCCAGCGCACCCCTGAAATACACGTGCCCTGATGGAATTGCGTGTGATACTTCCCGCGCACCCCGGAAATACACGTACCCTGCTGAATTTGCGTGTGATACTTACCGCGCACCCCTGGAATACACGTGCCCTGATGGATTTGCATGTATTACTTCACGCGCACCCCTGATGTACACGTACCCAGGACATTCGCGTGTGAAACTTCCCGCAAACCACTGAAATACACTTTCCCCGCTTGGCGTTTGCTGTTTGGCAGTCCTGTGGACTGGTCCAGGGTTAGCGCAGACATTTGCGATGAATTGGGAATTTTGATGGCTTTTCCTTGCGTGAGGGCGTTCTTGGGGGCGTAACTGGCGCTGCTGCAGGGTCGCTGCGCCACTCTGCGCCACGGCTGGTTTTGGAGGCTAAAATCCATGAATACGCTGTGCGATGAAATGGATTTTTTCGCACGCGGCTGGCGCAGTGTATCGCACAGGGACACTGTGCGCCAGCCGCGTGCGCCACTTTTGTGCGAAATTCTATGAATTACCCTGTTAGTTTTTTACAAAAAGCCAGTAACCAAAATAGCCAACTGTCTCCGACCATCCACGCAGTTTTAAAACTAGCCATGATATCTACAATCTTTCTCTGTTTCCAGGAAAATGACTGTTAGTTTGAATTTTTACTAATTTGTAAGAGTAGGGAAGTTATGATGCGTTTGTTTCTGTGTTTGTAATTGGTTGATTTTACTGTTGTGATTTTGAACTTGACTTTGATAGGTTATAGTGAAAATGTGTTGGCCATTTTAGTATTTTGCATAGTAAGTATAGTCCTCTTTTTGTGGTTTTGATTTTGGGAAGTATAAAAGGCACCATGTTTGATTGTAGAAGTCATTATGTACCATACTTTCATACTTTGTGTCCAACGCATCCTTTACCTGTTTTTTCAAACTCATCCACTGTACCTAACTCCAGTCTTCTGTATCCTAACTACTATATATACTTTCTTTATCATCATCCACTTTAAATAACTCCATGAGCAGTCATTTCTTGTTTTGACACCTTTTAAGTACTTTTGTATTACTACTGTCTCTTTTATCATTTGTATTCCATACTCAGATTGTTAAGATGAAGGAATCCAGACACTTGGAAAGCTTAGTAGCTTTTATTAAGATAAAAGGTTAACATAAAGACCCCCAGCAATGCCAGCACAGCACTACCAGACACAGCTAAAGTCAACTGAAAACTATAGAACCATAACAGAAAGTAAACAAGAGCATCATAAACCTGTGCATCATATTTAGAACAATAACAGTAGCTGATGACCTACTAACTTTGCAGCCATCAGCAGCATTTTATGTACACCCATACAGAACTCATTAACAAAATCTCAATCTCCCTCCGTTCCTTTATACAAAAAACTACCTCATTCTTCAAACTCCCAACCTCTTTTCACAACTGCTATTCTATCTTTGCTCCACACCTGACCTCCTACCACACGAACAGCACCTCGCATCATAGCGACCACCCTCACAGGGTCGGAGTATAACGACTCCCCCTTTCTCTTTTTTATTCCCTTCTTTATTTTTACCATGTCCCGACATTCAACCCTCAATTCTTTCTTACCTCTACTCACATTTTCACAGGCAACGCACTCACTCTTCTTCTCCTTCAACACTCTTCTCACATCATCCACCACATAGTCACCCTCCCTCCTCCTTGGCGGACTAACTACAGTCTTAGGCTTTTACCCTCTCATTAACTCAAATGGGCTTGTTCCTGAAGTAGCATGCAGAGACATTCGCATTGCAAACATTCTTTTCTGGATTGCCAGCTTTTATCACATCCTGTTTCCACGGCCATGCGTATACTTTCCCTGATGCATCTATTCACTCTTTCGACACACCCATTAGATTCGGGATGATAAAGGGCTGTTCTCTTATGGCTCACCCCACACTTTATAAAATACTTTTCAAAGCATCCACCTGTAAATTGGGGACCATTGTCTGTCAATACGCTTTCAGGAATGCCCTCCCAAGAAAACACTTCCTGAACCTCCTTCACCATAGCTTCACCGGAAATCTTCCTCACAATACTAAATTCACACCATTGGGAAAACAGATCGATAATTACCACCACAAATGTTCCTCTTCCATACCTCAGATCCACTGGACCAAGAATATCCATAGCTAATTCTTTCCATACCCCCGCTGGCACACCGACCTCTACTAGGGGTTGTTTTCTTACTTCTTCTTCCTGTCCTGTTTTGCTGCACAATTGACACTCTAATAATCTCCTTTCAATATCCCTGTCAAAACCGGGTCACGAGTAGTCATTTCGTAAAACACCTTTGGTTTTGGTAATTCCTATGTGACTACCATGAGCTAAATCTATAACTCTATTGCAAATTCCTTTTGGCACCACAGCCCGCTCCCATCTGAATATAACAACATCCACCACACTTAGCTCATTCCTCACTTCCCAAAACGTTCTGACCTCCTGACTAACATCCACCCTTCTTGGACACGTACCTGACTCCACATACGTTTTCACCATCTCCAAAATCGTGTTCTTACTAATCTCTTCTAAGCACTCCTTAGACACAATTCCATCGGTATTCACTAACACCATTTCCATGTCCTCACATTGATCATCAGTATTACTCATCACTCTCAATCTGGATAGAGTATCGGTTAGGATGTTTTCTTTACCCGGCACAACCTCAACCACAAAACTATGACACTGCACGCGTGATATCCATCCAGCTACCCTTCTTGACACTTTGTTTAATCCCTTATTCTCCAAACTTTCCTTCAGAGGTTTGTGATCAGTACATAATACAAAATTAGTACCCCACACAAAATTCCTAAATTTTTCCATTGCCCAATAACATGCCAGGGCCTCCTTCTCCAAAACGGAATATCGGGTTTCAGCACCCCTCAAACTCAGAGATGCATGTGCAATAATACTCTCTATACCTCCATCATCCACCTGGGACAAGACAGCACCAAGGCCCCTTTCAGAAGCATCAACAGTAATCCTGCTCTGGTATCTTGTATCAAATTGCCCAAGGGGTTGGGCAAGATCTATCTCATTCTTCAAATTCTCAAATTCTTCTTCACACTTTGCGGACCACACAAACTCACATCCTTTCTTCAGCAACTTCCTCAATTCCACAATTTTACTGGCATAACTCACACATTTCAGATAGAATTCGGTCATTCCGAGAAATGACCTCAGTTGTGCTTAATCCTCCGGAGACTTGATCTCTTTTATAGCATTTACTAGGCCCTTCTTCGGTCTTACGTCATTTGCAGATATCTCGTGCCGCAAGTATTCCACCTTGGTGACACCAAACTTGCACTTCTCTTCTCTCAAAACAATGCAACTCTTCTCAAAAATTCATAACACTTTGTCTAATCTCTCATCATGCTCTTCTTCTGTCCTCCCGCACACCAGGACATCATCCTGAAAACAAAATATCCCACTCATTCCCCCTACCAATCTATCCATGCCCTTTTGAAATACTGCTGACGCTGACACAAGTCCAAAAGGCATGCGTCTAAATTGAAACACCTCTTCATGGTTAATGGACGCCGTCCGTCAGTTTGCGCAATCTCTCTTCTAATTCCACCTGGTGGTACACTGACACCATATCTATTTTGGAAAATACTCTCTCTCGTCCTACTCTTGATAGGATTTCTCCCAAGTTAGGAAGAGGATAGTGGTCCACTAAAATGCACTTATTGAGTTGGCGTAGATCAACACATAGGCGTAGCTCACCCGAGCTCATTTTGACAACAACCAGAGGGGAAGACCAATCTACTCCTCCCGCTCTTTCAATAATTCCATACTCCAATAGTTTGTCTAGCTCCCTCTTAACGCTATCCCTTACCACCAAGGGTACTGGTCTCAATTTGTCTGCAGTCGGCACACTCCCTTTCCTCAATACAATCTGGTGCTGTATACCTTTAATCTTACCAACTCCCTTTCTAAATGCCTTTAGGTGCTTGCTCACAACAGTGCTTCCCATCTGTAACACCTGCTCTACTTCATTGGGGTCTAACCTAATCCTCAGGTTCCTTTGCTCCCTCCATCCCAACAATGTGAGACCCTTCTCAGTTACGTACACTTTGCCCACGCACCTACGCCCTTTAAATTCAAATTGTCCAATTGCATATCCCAACAACTCAATGACATCCTGATTGTACACCCCGGGTCTAATATCAGGTTTTAACACATTCTTAACATCTCCTTTCATATCCCTCTCAAATACTTCTCTGGACATCAAAGTAATCTTTGATCCAGAGTCTGCCATCATGTACATGTCCTTTTCATTGATTTTCACATTGGCATAGGGATGTTCACATTCTTCATCATCACTCCCACCCACTACATTTATTGTATTAACAGTAATGTTTTCAACTGGGTAATCAACGTCTTCATCTTACAAACTCTGTGCTTCTTCCTCATTGACGTATAAAACCTTCCTTTGGTTAACGGGATAGTTTTTGGAGCAATTGGTGAAATGTCCTTTCCTCTTACACTTTGAACATGTCCTCTTCCTGCCCGGACATGTAGGTGATGCAGCAAAATTACTACTACTTGCGCATCGATAGCACAAGCGTTCCTCTCTACCATTCTTCTCGCTCTTCTGTCGGGCCACTTTCATGTCCATATTATTGCGGAGCATTTGCTTCTCCTTGTCTTTCCCCTTTTTTCTGTTTTTAGATTCACTCACACTTAAAACCTCTGACTTTGGCTCATTATTCTCTTTCCGTGATAGTTTTGCTATACAAGCTAACGAGTGTTCTACTCTGCAGGCAATGTTCAATACTTCATCTAAGGTTGGTTCATCCTTAAGCCACAGCTCTTCCCGTATTTGTTCCGAGCTACAGTGTGTCATAAATTGGTCTCTCAAGTGTTCATCATAAGATCCTTGAAATTTGCAAGACGACTGTGATGCTGGACATGCATCGGAGGGACAGGGCCTCCGTATCCTTGTCCTTTACTGATTTTTATCGTGTGTTCTGTCGTGTTTTCCACGCAGGAGTTCATGTGGGACTCCTGGCGGTGCAGTTCTCTCTTTTGGTTTCGGTGAACGGACCCATGGGATACCCTTATGGCACCCATGGGTGGGGGTACAACCCCGTGCCCCTTGTGTATGTTTTTGGGCACCTGTGTGTGGCCCATAGAGCAGGATACGGGGCTGGTGGCAGCTCCGTGCTGAAATGACTGGTGCCCTAAGCGTCCTCCATTTTGGGATGCCCAGGCCCTGTCATTGGAATCGGTAGATTCCTGATGGACACAACATGGTCCCCGTGGCCTCTTGCCTTCCATCACTTGTTACCTTGAACTTCCCGAAGTCCCAGGAAGCCATGACTATGTCACTTCCCCCTGACTGGCTGTTGGGTGGAAGTTCCATTTATGGTAGTGTGGGGAAGTGCCGACCAGACTGGCTGGAGCCTTCCCAATGACCGTATGTTGTGGGTACACCTGTGGGTGGGACCTGGGTGAATGGAGTGTGTGACGAATGTGCAATTCTTGTTGTGGATGTCTGGTATCTAGTGTTCGACACAATGACTGAGACAGCCCTGCCCAAAACTGGTATGAATGCAGTGTGTAGTGTTGAATGGCATTGTACTTGTCCGAATCCACATTCTGTGTTATGACTGTCTGGCTGGAGAAGAATGGCCTGAATGCACCGTGCACCTGATTGGCTGACAGACTGCTGAATGCCCTTCGTAGTGATTGGATGCTCGAGTGTGACCCAGCGGAATGAATGGGAGATCAACAGTATATCTAGAGACCTCTCACTGCTAGGAATTGTGTTCAGAAGTGTTCAGAGCTGAAGTCCAAACTACGAAGAGTAATTGGAGTGAAACTGACGCTTGATCTTGAAGCCCTGCTGGACGAGAAGAATTGCTGTTGCTCTCCTTCATCAATCTGAAAGCTGCTCTGTCTCCAACGACTGACCCAGAGAGCACCTGGTAAGGTGCCCTCTTCCCGAGCTACGAGGGACCATCGTGCACGAGCTGATCTATGCCAAAGCTCCCTGGTAGACAGACCTTCGACAGGCTGCGGACCCGAGACGGGGACTGCCGCGGAATCCCAAGGAAAAGCGCCCGGACTGTTGTCCGACACTGTCGACGACCGTCGTTGCTGACCGGAGCCGCCATGCTCCCGTTTGCCTAAGAACTCTTGATCCAAGGACGCTCTCGTCCGCATCATCGCCGCTGTATCCTGCTGGAGAAGGCCAGACCATCGACGTGCCAAAGAGCATCCACCGGTGGGTTTCCCACCACACAAATACCACAGAGACGCCGACGACTCGACGCCCTTACTGGGCCACCGTTCTTCAAACTCTTTGCGGTCCAGAAGTATCGACATCGAGGCACCCCGCACGCCTCTTCCTTGCAGGACATTTACGCTTCCCCGTCAACGAGCACCGCTAGGAACAAAGCTGCCACTTCACTGTCGTAGCTCACCCTGTTCTCCGTTGGACGTTTCCCCAACGAGGAACGCTACAATGCCAGGTACTTTGGGGTTGCAGAACTATTGGGAAATCGTTGGTGAACAATATATGGACTGGGCTTGTGATATCTCTTTATTCTACAGGTTGCCCAGGTGGGGGGATCTCCACACAGGACTGTGTCTCGGTAGGGGCCAGTATTCTGCCAATTGTCTCAACCAACTGCTTTCCTCTTACCTCTATTGCTGGTTTCCTTTACGACTTGATTTGTGTGCCATTTAACCGTATAGTTGATGCACTTTAAAGAGATCTAATAGTAACTGTGGTACCACGTAGAATTGTCTATTTTCCATTATAGATAACCGAGTACAAAGTGTGTTATTATGATACTGTATATAACCTTGAATATTAATTATATAAAGACTGTGTTTTAACCGATACAGTGTGCGGACATTCCTTTGTGAGTGCTTGGGGACTACACTGTACTTAAGAACCAGCTCGCATCACCTCTTGAGAAGCTAGGCCTTGATTGCTCGACCACGTACCAATATTGAGAATCTCGGCAGGGGTCCTCTGTGCCTCTCCTCTACCAGATAGAGAGCAGAAGTACAGACCCCCCCTCCAGCGTCTTCTCACCAACGCTAACTGGCGAAGAGCAGTCACATACTACTCTACAGATTCTCCTGGCTCTTGAACTCGCATTCGGAAATTATAACGCTCCAGAATGGTGCTTGTTCTGGGGTTAAAGTGTGCATCCAACTTGCCAAAAGCACTTTCTAGTTCGTTCATGGCATCGCCCTCTCCTTCACTAGGAATCGCCAGAAGGGTTTCAAAGATCCTTTGTCCCTCGTATCCTAAGTGATGCATTAAAAGCACAAGCTTCCTGTCATTGGAAAAGGAATTTCCTCCTGTTGCTTTCAGATAATGTGAAAATCCTTTCTTCCACTGTGCCCACTTGATTTTTATCGGGCAAGGGACAGCCATGAACATTAGAGGCCCAGTCACATATGACATAGCCATTTCTGGTAGAACAAGAGATCAGCTTCTCCTCTAGATCAAAGTCAAAATACTAAAATGCGTTCAATGTAACTGTTACGAGTTGGTTTTTCTTTCTTCTTCTCTTTGTTTTGTGGTCTTCCTCTTATGCGCATCACCCACTCTTCTTTCACCCCTGCCCTCCTTCTCTCTTTCGTCTCTTCACTCTGTCTTGTCTTCTTTCCTCCTAAGCTCCCTCCTTTGCTTCCTGGAGGTAATTGTCTGGCTCCTCCCTTCTGGCCTGCAACGCAGAATCCTCTTGCTTCAGACTTTTATTCTAATGTAATGCTCCTTGTCTTCCAAGGGGATGCGCCGCGACACCATGTATTACTGTTTCACTGGGAGGCACTGACGGGAGATGTGCCGCAACACTGTGTATTACGGTTCTTTCAGTAAGTCTGTGGGAGTAGCTGTTGATCATAAGGCTTTGCGAGCCTGCACGTGCGGACGCTGATAGAAACACTTTGGGGTGCCGGCACCAAGAGGAGCAATGGAGGAACCGAAATAGGGATATCGCTGGGTGAGTCGGGTGGGCGCTACGTACTTTTGTAAAAGTTGTCCGCTGCAACTAGCGGAGCGGTTGTCGTGCTGTGCCGTGCCCTGCTGCCTTCCTTGCCGCTTGCAGTGCAGGTCGCTGAGACGCCCGTGGGTTTGTTTCTCTCTTCCGGTAATGGGCAATGAAATCAGATGGCCGCTGCAACCGCTATCACTAGCGGAGCGGCATTGTTTGTTGCTCGAGACGCCGGGCAAAGCCTAGGACAACGTTTTCTCCCGCTGATCTTTCTTCTTCTCTGCTGGGGGTCTTGTGGTCTGCTCCAGGACGGCAAATCGTCGTCGCCAATGTTAAGATGAAGGAACCGGACACTTGGAAAGCTTAGTAGCTTTTATTAAGATAAAAGGTTAACATAAAGACCCCCAGCAATGCCAGCACAGCACTACCAGAGACAGCTAAAGTCAACTGAAAACTATAGAACCTTAACAGAAAGTAAACAAGAGCATCATGAACCTGTGCATCTTATTTAGAACAATAACAGTAGCTGATGACCTACTAACATTCCAGCCATCAGCAGCATTGTATGTACACCCATACAGAACTCATTAACAGTAGCTTGCAAGCCACATTATAACACAGATTTTTCTCTTAAAAAAAAAGAATGAGTTTAGCCAAGGCTTTAAAAAAAGCGGGTGCAATTGGTGTATTGAGGATTGCGCCAAGCAACTGGGGTGTTTACCTGTGGCCAACCAGCACCCATCTAGTGTGTGGCGCTGCTACCCGTGGGCAAAAGTGTCCCCCTGTGCAGCCGTGGCTATATTCCAGCAAATGGCACATTGAGTGTTTGTGGACGTGTGGAAGCCACCACTACGAGATTGATGATTTGTTTTTGGTTGTTGTTATTTGTGTAGCTGTCTGTGATAGGCTGTGGTGAAAATGTGTCATCCATTTTAGTAGTTTTATTAGTATATAGCCCTCTTTTTGTGGTATTTATTTTTGAAAGTTTAAAAGCCAACACATTCTGCCGTTTTATCCTTTTGATTCCAGAACTCACAGCGCGCACATGGCAAGAGTGTGGCGGATGTGAAAGTAAGTGTCAATAAATATTTACATATTTGAAGGTTTATTTGCTGTGTTGTGTGTGTTAGTTATATTACCCACTGCAATCAGATGGTGTTCATAGTATTTTTTCTCATCTGCTCTGATTGTGTGGCAGATATTTTTTATGTATTTTCTAACTTTCACTAACATGGACCTACAAAATTAGATTTGTCAATGAAGATTGCCAAAGCGCATAGCGCAGGAAGTCTTGATTCTATTAAAGACACGGAGGCGAACATTATGCTTAAACTTCTTTAATACTGCTCCAACACAGCACTTCAAATATGTTTTCATTTTCATTTTTTTTTCTTTCAGCTGTTAATAAAAAACAAAACTAACAAACTTTCATCCAACATGGATCCTTTAAACTTGTCCAAGAAATGTCTCCACTACATTTCCCATGAGGCCTCTGGTGTCCTGTAGTCCTAGCCTCAGTCTCAACCTCCAATAGGACTCCTTTCCCTAGTATAAGTCCTCCCTTGACCAGGTGCTTTCCTCTTCTTTTTTGTTGAAACTGGCTGCTTTCGCCTTACAAATCTGTCTCTTATTGGTTGGCACATTTCCTCCTGTCTTTATAAACAGCGAAGGGCTCTGCACTCTTTTGGATACAACCTTGAGTCATTCTCTTAAACAAAACATTAACTTTACAGTGCAAAATGTTCATATAGCGATATTCCCTCTGGGAGGGATAATGCTTGCCTCTGTGTCTTTAATAGAATCAAGACTTCCTGCGCTATGCGCTTTGGCAATCTTCATTCTATGACAAGACCGGAGGCGAGCATTATGCTTGTTCAAAGCTTTGAACTACTGCTGATGCAATATTCTCTACGGGCTTAAAATAGAAGGTTCTGAAACGGAGTCACTAGACCAGTCTGCTGCCTTCAAGATATCCTGCAGCAGAACTCCGGCTGCAAAAGCTCCCAAAGCCATGGATCCCCTGGCCAAATCAGCTCCGAAGACAGAAATGTCTATGCCCGCCTGCTTCATAATCTCTTTCACCCATCTCGCAATAGTAGCTGGGGCCACTGCCTTGTAAGGCTTCCTTCGCGCAATGAGGAGCTCTGTGACATTATGGGTCTAACTGCCGCTGTTGCTGCTTGATAACACTTAATGCACTGAGCTACGCAGAGCTTGCTAAAGTCTGGAAAATAGGGGTAATTAATGACCTTTTAATTTTTCTTAGTGCGCTGCGCAATGTTAAAAGCTATGCCTTCTGGATAAAAAAAATGTCCGTTAATCTCTAATGCCTTAACGTCTGATACTCTCCTGCAGGAAACTAAACAGAGTAATGTGGCTAACCTTCCCGACAGTTGTCTGTTCGATAAGAACTCATTTCTTGGCCACTGATCAAATAATTGTAAAACTCTGTTGACGTCCCAGAGCGTTGAATATTTAGGTAATGGGGGTCTAGTAATCTTCACTCCCTTCAGAAGTCGAGTTACTGCTGGGTGCTCTCCTATCGGGGTTCCGTCTATCAGCTCGTGCCCTGCTGAAATGGCGGATCTATAAACTCCTACTGTCCTGAAAGCCTTGCCACTAGCCGTCAGCGATGCTAGGAAATTCAGAACATGTTCTATAGGTGCTGAAACGGAAGAAATACTCCTCCCCCTGCACCATGCGACCCAGGCTTGCTAAGCAGAATCATAGTTCCGAATTGAGGATGGAGCCCATGATACCTTGATAAGCTCTGTAGCTTGCTCTGAAAGTCCCAGTAGGCACCATCTGCGCCTGAAATTCTGCACGCTCTGAGGTTCAGTGTCTTGTTCTGAATCAGCGGATGTGGAATGCCTCTCGGATCTAGCAGGAGATCCGCTCTGTGGGCAATCCTCTGCGGGAAATCCATAGAAATTTGATTCACAACTGGGAACCATGCTTGCGACTTCCATTCTGGTGTCACTGTCACTAGCTCTGCTCCTTCTCTGCGAGTCTTTGCTAGTGCCCTCGCTAGCATCGCGAAGGGGGGAAAGGCCTATTGAATGGGACCTTTCCAGTTGTGCGTGAACGCATCTGTCCCTGTCGCTTCGGGATCCAGTCTCCAGCTGAAGTATTTTGGCAGGTGGGCGTTCAGTCTCAAAGCAAAGAGATCTGTATCAGAAGGACTCCACTTCCGTTGCAATTTCTCGTAGACTAATTCATGTAGCCTCCAGTCGCTGGAGTCTGTTAAGTACCGGGAGTTCCAGTCTGCCACTGTGTTCTTCACTCCTGGCAGATATTCTGCTTTCACTGCTATCGCTCTCTACAAGCACTAGTGCCAAAAGTCTTCGGCTAACTCGGCTAACATCTTGGACTTTGTGCCCCCTAGTTTGTTGATATATTTCACTGCTCAGATATTGTCCATACGGAGACGGATGCAGCATTTCGCTTGCTCCTTGGTAAATGCCTTGACTGCGAATTTTCCTGCCAGTAGTTCCAGGCAGTTTATGTGCAGTTGCAGCTCTTCTCTGGAACGTTTTCCACCTGTCTCTATGAGACCGCATCTTGCTCCCCAGCCTGACCTGCTGGCATCGGACTCTATGACTATCTCTGGTATTTCCCTGAATATAGCTCTGCCATTCCAAGCTTCCATATTGCTGAGCCACCAGCGAATCTCTGCCATGCTGTCCTCGTCCATCGGGACTAGGTGATGATACCTCCATCCCTTCTGAAGGAATCTTATCTTGAGCCTCTGAAGAGCTCAATAATGAAGGGGTCCTGGGAATATTGCCTGGATCGAGGCTGCTAGGAGGCCTACTATTCTGGCTAGATTCTGAAGCAATATAACCGGACTCTTCAGAGCTGTTCTCAGATCTTTCTTTATCGCTCTGATCTTGGAACTGGGAAGTTCCAGGGTGGCTTTCCTTGTGTCTATAACGAAGACCAGGAACTCTATTTTCTTGCTTGGCTCCAAGTCTGACTTCTCTGTATTGATCAGGAACCCCAGCCCTGTAATAAGTGTGCTCGCCCATTGAACTTGCTTTACTAGTCTCTCTTTGTCTTCGGACATAAAGAGAATGTCGTCTAAATAGATTATCATTCGAATGCCCTTGTCTCTGAGAGCGGCTGCGAGGGGCCTCATTAGCTTCGTGAACGCTCACAGGGCTGATGCTAGCCCAAATGGGAGGGTTTTGAATTGCCATCTTTGCTCCCTCCAAATAAACTGGAGAAATCGTCTGTCTTGGTGGGCTACGGGAATTGTCAGATAGGCGTCTTTCAGATTTAACCTCGCTAACCAATCCCCTTTCCTGAGAAGGTCCGCTAGTAGATGGACGCCCTCCATTTTTAAATGCCTGTACACTAGCCAGCTGTTCAGCTCTTTCAGATTTATGACCGGACGAACTTTGCCTTTCCTGTGCACTAAAAACATGTTGCTCAAGAAACCTGTTGAATGAGAATGCGCTCTCTCTGTGGCCTGTTTGTGCGCTAGCGCTTGTAACACTTTGTCTAGTAAGACCGCTTCCGCTTCTGAACAGTGTAAGCGCGGTGGGAGATTTCTCTGCATGGCGAGACGTATAAAATCTAGCTGACAGCCCTGCGCTGCTTGCAGTACCCACGCATCTGCCGAAAGCTTTCTCCAAATGTGCATAAAACACGTGGGTCTGCCCCCTACCGGTGGGTATACTGCTTTGCGCTCTCTCACCTGATTTATTATTCTGGTGCCTGAAGTAGCCTCTTCCTCTTCTCCCTCTGCAGCTTGTGCCTCTATTCGGGGAGAAGGCGTCTTGCGGACGCGAGACCCAGTACTGCGCCCTCGGCCCCTGCGGCCTTCGGTCAGAGTTGAAACGGCCGGTCGAGCGGCCTCTATATCGACCGGCCCCGGTAAAAACCTGTCCGGGGAAAACCTTTCTGATTGAAGCCTGTGCTTTCTCGAGGCCTGTATAGGTTCCTACGAACCTGCTCATCTCTTTCACTAATGTGTCTCCAAAGAGCAATCCTTGAGCGCTTTCTGCTGCCTCGTACAAGGCTAAATCACTCAGCTTGTTATCAATCTTTAGCAACATAGATCGCCTTCTCTCCGCTGATATTGCTGAGTTCGCATTCCCTAGAAGACATGCGGCCCGCTGCGCCCAGCCTGCTAGAATGAAAGGATCTACTGGCTCCCCAGTATCTTTGGCTCTCCGTGAGGTCCATGATATTCGCAATAGGCCCCGTTAGGTCTAGCACCTTATCCTGACAGGATCGCCATGTGCGGTCCATTCCTTTCCTAACATCTTTATTTGCTTTGGTGACAAATGTAAGCATTTTCGGGTCTAACTAAGCTCTGGTCTGGGGCACTCGGATCTGAGGCGGAACCTTGTCTCCTTTCCTAAAGGCTTCCTTATTTTCTGAGCCATATAGATAGCCACTCTTGGCGAAGGGGTCCATTTGGTGGACCAAGGGTGTCTGATCGCGTCAGGCTCAAACATATCCAATATGTCCTCATCTGGGGTAGCCTCTGCTGTGCTAGCTTTATTTGCATCTGCTTTGGGTTGATCAAGAGCCTTCTCTTTACCCAAATTTCTCTCATCGTCTTCCTCCTCTTGACCGAATTCCTCTGACGATGAGAACTCTTCCCTCACATTATCTGCCCCTGGGGTTAGGGGTAAGAGGCAGAGCACTGCTGATTTAGCTAGAAAAGCTTCTTTCAATCTGTGAAAAGCATCAGCTGCCTATTGGGGTTTTCTCCTAGTCCCCTGACAGAGCCCGGGGGGGTAGAAGAGTGTTTCCTCTTCCGGGCCGCTTTACACCCCCTATTAGCATTCTCCAGAGGTCTTGCAGAGGTCCCCTCACCAGGATCTTCTTGACAGCCAGCTTTAGTACCCAGCAAGCTCTCCAGTACCTGGAGCCGTTCTTGTAAGGGTTGTACACCCTGAGCTACTGCTCTAACCAGCGTTAGTGATAGGTCCATCTCCTCCTCCTACACCTCTTCCTCCTGCTCCTCATACTCCTCCCAGTATTCATCACCTCTGTCACTTGCCATAATCTTGACTTGCAGGAGTGCGCTCACTGCCTGGGCTATGAGTTGATCCGCTGCTAAGGAGTCTTACCAGGCTTAGTATATAGCCTATGAGGAGCAGAGCTCTTTCAACTCGAATGCCACTTTAAACAACATTTTTTTTTTATATATCGTTTGTATGCTTTTCTCTTTCTTTCTGGTGCCTCTGGAAGTGGCTTATAATGCTGCGACGTGGAGCTGCCACGGGCGCAGTGACTCCCGAGCTGTTTTCGCGGAGATCCGACCGTTAATGGAAGGATATCGCCGCTACGCGCATGCGCGAAGCTGCGCCTGCGAGGAAAACGGCGCCACCGCTGTATTCAGGAGGCCGGGTTCTGGCTCTTGAGGAGGCTGACGCGAACAGTCAAAGGAGGGGCGGGCGGGCCCCTAAAGCGAGCGATAACACCCGCGGGGCTCTGCCTCCCTCACAGCCATGAAAGGTACCAGATAGCGATTATTAAAAACCGTGTACAATTACTTTACGCACCGCTATTAATAAATAGTTACAAAACTAATTTGTGATACGCGCGCGCTTAGAAGACAAACATATTGAAGCCTGTGCGCACGTAAGAACATCCCTGATTAAATTTTGACAACACTGTATGAAACATTACTCTAATGGCATAAATAGTCAAGGTATACTTAGCTGTGTGTGCAGCAAAAAAGAAGAGGAAAGCACCTGGTCATGGGAGGACTTATACTAGGGAAAGGAGTCCTATTGGAGGTTGAGACTGAGGCTAGGACTACAGGACACCAGAGGACTCATGGGAAATGTAGTGGGGACATTTCTTGGACTAATTTAAAGGATCCATGTTGGATGAAAGTTTGTTAGTTTTGTTTTTTATTAACTGTTGAAAGAAAAAAAAAATGAAAATGAAAACATATTTGAAGTGCTGTGTTGGAGCAGTATTAAAGAAGTTTAAGCATAATGCTCGCCTCCGGTCTTGTCATAGAATCAATGGCATTTATATGCAGGCATTTCGTTTTTGTATTCATGTTAGTGAGGTTGAAAGTTTAAGTGATTGTATTTGTTGTAATTTTAATGCACTTTCACTATGCAGTACTTTTAGCAGTTTTCAGTTTTCTGTGAGGTAGTACAATTGATGGTGTTCTTGTGGCTGCTTTATTTAGTATCTGTGAAAAGAAAGTTGGATTCTTTGCATTTATTTTCTGATTGTGTCTTTATTGTTTTTTTGGTGGGCAGGTGCTGATAGGATTCAAGTACTTGTGGTGCTCTGTGGCTACTGAAGAAGTTGTTCAATTAACTACAGTGAAAGGTCAAACTGTATTCAAAATGTAGAAATGGATGAAGAAAAACTGAAGAAATAACCTGTCAGGGGAAAAGAGGAGTAGGTAAGAAAAAGAAATGTACCTCTGTGCCAATCTTATGTTGTTGCATCTTTTGTGGAAATCAAGTTGTGGCTTATGAAACACTTTATTTTCTTAACAGATAAATTGGTTGCCGGTAGTTTAGCAAGAGGTCGAATTAGGGCAGTCCTTGCAGAAGTTGAGGGTTGACTGTTGAAGGTTTCCCACTGGTGGATGGACTTGCTGGATGAGGTGCTGATTGTCTGTGATGTAATGCATGAGGCACATGCATTTTCATTTTGCGGTGCTCGTGAGATTTCCGATATGCATCGTTCTCATCATCCCAGTGAACCATTTTTATACTTTTATTTTGTACCCCTATTGTGTTAGTGAATTAGTGATGGCAATGTACATTTTGTTTGGAGAGAGTCATTTCTCAATGGGCTAGTGTAGCATCTCCCGGGAGAATCCAATTTTGGCATAGGCAGAACATTCCTCTCACAACTGAAACATTGGGAGCCAGTGAAATTGAAACAGATGGAATTGACAATGCTGCAGAAGTGGAGGGTTCATTCACTGTCAGTGGTGTTCCACTGAAACTGGATGATTCCAAGCTTTGAATTGGAACATTTGAAGGCCCACGTCCTAGTGTCTTTTTGCACAAGGTACTTAGGATTTTCTCAATTTTGTTTTAAACAGTGTTCTTTTATCTTGAAATATTTCCTTCTACCCACAGTGGTCTTCTTGGAGGTTGTTTTTTTGTGGGGTGAAAAAGACAATGCTAAAAAAATGAAAAAAGATTTGTTTTAAAGTACTAGTGTTTCTACCTGTTTTCTATCCCTTGTTCTCCAGGCTTATTTATCCCACCTCTTTCTCTCTTGTTCTCCAAGTTCACTGAACCTTCCCGATCCTCTCTCCTGCAAACACCCAGTATAATGTCCTTTGTTTATTCTCACCCAGTTTATATATACCTGGTTGTTTTTTGTAGTGGTAGTTTGGATACCTTTATTGTTAGTTTGTTGTGATTTTTATTGTAGTTGTAGTTTATTCACATCTTGTACAGGTCTATGTAGTTTATCCATGTGTGCACAACATTCATTCCTGTTGCTCTTTTATGCGGTGGGGATGGATTTAGAACCTACACTTTTTGTGATGACTACTGGCAGTTAGGTCACACATACAATCTCCTACTGTATTATTCCCTATGCATGGTGCCCTTATCCTCTGTACCGTTGTACATTCCTTGTGTCCAACGCGTCCTTACCCTGTTTTTGAACTTCAGCCACCCTAGTCTAGTTTTGAATGCTGCACCCAGCGTTGGCAATTACCCTGGTATTCTGGAATAGCCTTGTCCAAACCGTCTAGGGTGGCATCTCTCACCTTGATTCATCTGTGACAGGTTTTACACATTACCGAACAATTTGACAGATTGGGTGCAGGCAGGATGGGATGAGGTTGGGTGTTTGTTGGTGGAAAATAAGTAGTGATAGTATTTGAACACAGTGGTGCAGATGATAAATACTGGTTTGCTGATTTTGTTCCATGCGCTTTGACTTTATGTTTCATATGAGCCTTCGTATATGATTCATTCACTTCATTCCAATGTACACAGACAAGATGTTGAATGAACGTTGAGGTTTCCAAACTTTGCAATCGTTTCTTTGAAGGATCCTCTGTAAAACCTTTCCACAGAATTTGCACATCACTTTCCCGATCTTCTTTTGCTGTGTTTGTCCTTAACTAGTAATATTAGCAACTGTCAGCAATTGTATTCTGCACAAATTGCTTTTATTTTATGGAGGTAAAGTTGAAGCCACTCACAGCAGCTCAGTCTTATTTCACTGTGATGTATTGTCAACTGTCTATGTTGGTCTTCATTCTTCTATAATTGTCAGACAAGTTTAAATGTCTAACAGAGGAGGACAATGTAAAACCAAAGAGATAAGAGAATGTTACAAAAAATATAAACATATTTTTTAAGTACTAGTGTTTCTACCTGTGTTTGTTTTCTATCCCATGCTCTCCAAGTTTACTTATCCCACCCTATATTGTCTTGCTCACCAAGTTTACTTACCTACCTCAGCTGTTCTATTGCAACTACCTAGTATAATCTCCCCTGTATGTTCTTACTCAGTTTATATATTGGTGTTCATTTATTGTAATGACAATTTTAATACTTTTTATATTATTGTATGTTTGTTTTAAATCCAAGTTGAATTTTCTTTCCCAATGACCCAATGATTAGTATGTGCAAAGAGAACAACAGTGTACTATGCACAAATGTATCTTATATTGTGTATATATTGCACTATATATGAGGGGCAAACAAATGTATTTAATTGTGTTTCATGTAGTGTGTTCTTTAATGAATTGAGTTTTCTTTTTTTTTTGCAGTTAGAAGGATACTAATGTATATGAACTTGTCTGCATGCAGCCTGGTTGACCCCATCTTCTGTATCCTAACTATTATGTATACTGTGCTTTCCTTATCATCATCCACTTTACATAACTCCATGAGCAGTCATTTACTGTAGTGACAGCTTTTAACTACCATTGTATCACTAGTGACTCTTTACGTCATTCCTATTTCATACTCAGATAAAAAAGAAAATGTAATCTTATAACCACAGCTATACAAAAAAGGGAGCGATTGGTGTATTGAAGATTGCGCCTAGCTACAGCAAAGGCTTGCATGTTTACCCGCGGCTACCCAGCTCCCACCTGGTGTGCGGAGTTGCTACCCATGGGTAAACGTGCCACCCGTGTGCAGCCGCAGCTACATACTAGCAAATGGCAAGTCAAGTGTTTGTGGACGTGCGGAAGCCACGGCTATTAACAGCTGAATAGGTGAAGATTCTGTATAACCGTAGCTATAACAAGCACATGCGTGGGCACATCAATGCTTTTCGGCATTTCATTGGTTGTTGTGGTAGGCGCGGCTATTATAATAGCCACGTCTATTGGATCATACATTTTCTGTGCAATAATCATATTGTTATGTGGATGATATAACTCAGAATTGTATCTGTGTTTGTAATGTTATGTGCTTAGGTCTTCCCTTGTCTTATTTGAAGTTTTGAAGGTTGTCTTAGTTTGATTTTGAGTTTAAAGAAAATGTATGTGTAGCTGTGGCTACAAGGCAAGAATTGTAGCTGTGGCGAATAGCTGTGGCTACGAGAGATGCTGGGCAGGAGTAAAAAATATTTCTGTGACTATGATTGTTTATTATTGGTTGTTGTTACTGTTCTATTTGTGTAGCTCTCTGTGATAGGTTGTGGTGAAAATATGTCGGTCATTTTAGTAGTTTAATATATAGGGCCTCATCACGAGTTGGGCGGTAACGCCGGCGCTATTAGCGCCGGCGCTAATAGCCCTACCGCCGAACCCCCCGGCACTAATAGCGCCGGATCACGGGTTTGGCGGAACGGGTATTGCCCATTCCCCATTGAGCACATTCCGGAATTCCCCATTCCCCATTCGGTTCAATAGGGAAATTTCACGCTCTTACCGCTGGCGGATTTCTCACGGGCTGTAAGAGCGCGAAATTTGGACAGATTTCCCCCCAGCTAGTAGCTGGGGGGAAATCAGCTGAAGCCGTGATTTGGCGGACCCGTAAATGCGGCGGTAATAGCGCTACTGCCGCATTTAAGGGTTACCGCCAAACTCGTGATGAGGCCCATAGGCTTCTTTTTGTGTTACTGCTTTTGAGTAGTATAAAAGCCACCATTTTGTGTAGTATTCTCATTTTGATTCCAGAAATCCCACAGTACAGTATGCTGAGTGTACGGCTGTTGTGGAAGTATGTACCAGTATAGAATGAAATATTTAAAAGTTTCTTTGGAGTGTTCTGTGTCAGATAAATTACCACTGCTATCAGATGGTATATATTGGCACTATTTTGCGACTAGTTAGATTTAGTCGCAGTTTAGTTTTCATGTATTTTTTACCTTTTACTTTAATGTTGCTTAATAAAATGTGTGTCAGTTATATAATAATAATACATATATGTATTACTGTTGTCAGATGGCATACTTTGGTATAATTTTTCATATACTCAGATTTAATAGCAGTTAATATTTGATGTTTTTTTAAGTTTTAGTAATACGCTGTATAAATTCAATGGTATTTTAATGTATCTATTTCTTTTTTAGTATGCAGGTTTTTGAGGGTAAAGGTTTACTTTCTTGTTCTTGTACAGTGGTCTGCTCATTGTGGACTATGTGCTGAAACTGTGTTGAACAAAAGCCTACCTATAGGGTTCCCCCATGTCATGTAAATGGACCTGAACAAGGTGGTGGATGAAAGCTGAACTTCTCAAAATTTGAGATGGTTTATTGTACAAAAAGTACACTGCACTTCCTAAATGTCCTTCTTACTGTGTTGCTCCTTCACCCAAAAATATTGTGATTTATCAGCAACAGTTCTCTGAGCATCTGGATTGTTTTTTGAGGTAAAGCAGAAGACACCCACACCATGTTTTCATGTAGTTTTATTTTTCAATCCACCATGTTTTTTTCCTAATAACCGAATGGTTCTTTCTTTGTAATGTTTTTGGCAGTCTTGTAGATCAGGTATAGACAAGATGGGATGGGATGAGGTTGGGAGGAAGAAACAGTGGTGACAGAAGGATTGTTTTTCCATTGACCCAATGATTACCATGTGTGAAGAGAACAACAGTGTTGTATGTACACATGTTGTATCTTATATAGTGCATGTGATGCACTACATGTGAGATATGAGGGTCTAAAAAATGTTTGTATTAAATGGTGTTTCTTAAAGCGTGTGTATTCTTCAACTAATTATGTTTTCTTTTTTTACAGATAGAAGGATATTATTGTATCTTCCCTTTTCCATATCTAGTGAATCAGAGATTAACCATACTCCCACCTCTTTATTCTCATTGACTTTACACATATATATGTAGTTAAAAATGTTTTTTAACATAGATGCATAACCGCGGCTACCGTATCACCCAATGGGGTGTTGAATTTTGGCTCGGTTAACCACAGAAACGACTGGGGAGGGTCGTAGCTGTGGGTTTGCTGGACCATACCTGTGGCTATAGGACTGAACATGCAAAGAAATCTGCTGTTTTTACCCGAAAGAGTCCATTTTAAGAATGATCTATTATGTAAATATGTATATATGTATAAAAACCTTTGTGAATTACTCCCCCAAGTATCAAATTGTAACCGCGGCTAGAAAAAGGTCAATGAACTCTAGCCACAGCTTTGAGTGATGATTTATTTTAGAAAAAAGTTTTTGGATGGCATTTGATTGTATTTTTGTATATATATGTGATAAGTAGGCCTTAAAAGGACCATTTTGAGGTACAATGAGTGTATTATTTTAGTACATTTGGAGTGCTCTCTTGATCACCATATACCTTAGATAACTGTTTTTTAACTACCATTGTAACACCACTGTCTCTTTTGTCATTCACATTCCATACTCCGTTTATAAATAAAAAAATACAATAAAATTGAAAAAGAAAATAATACTATAGCCGCGGCTACATATAAAAGGGGTGTGATTGATCTATTGACGATCGCGTGTGGGAACAGCAATTAATGTGGGTAGTTTATCCGTGGCTATACTTCACCCATCCAGTGCATGCCGTTGTTACCCGTTGGTATAAGTGGCACCCTCTGCAGCCAAGGCTAACAAGCAGTTGACCAAAGGCGTGCATTGTGTAGCCGCAGCTATAACAATTTCCTTAAAAAAATCATGTGTGGGCAGTCGTTTTGTAAAGTTTTTTAAACTTATACTTTGAACACATGATACATCTTCTTCCTTAGCTCAATTGTGTGGGTTAGTACTGTCCACGATTTGTCTTAAATTTCAATGTCCTTTTTCATTGGTTGTACTTCTTTTTGAACATTAATTAATAGCTGTTTGATGTTTTTTTAAATGTATCCATGATTAGTTTCATGTCTAGTTCTAGAGGTACTTCTTATATAATTATTTGTGATACTTGAATGACTTCTTCATCTGTTTGAAAATATTATTTGAATTTACTTTGAAGATATAATACACTTAAAAAAATGTTTGTTGGTTGCATAGCCATTTAAAAGTAGTTAGATAAACTATATGTGTTTATTGACTGATATTTGTTCCTTAAAATATTATTGTTAGTCTAATTTTACATAAATATAAAGAAGGGACTTACAAAATCTGGAATGTTGTGTATTTTCTTCTGGTTCCTTCTCTTCAGCTTCTTCTTTTTTCATTTCTTCCTATGTAGGGTAATTTTCCTCCAGCCATTCCATGTAGTTTTCCATTGTACTGTGATAGAAAAAAATACTGCTTGTCACCTCAAATATTTGAGCAAGCAATGGAGGAAAATTACATAAGGAGAGAAGGTGGAATTTCTCAAATTTAGTTTCTGATTGGTTGTTTATTGTTTGTTTGGTGGGCAGTTGCGAATTCGATGTCAAATACCTCAGATGCTGTTCTACTGTTGAACCTATTCAACAATGTGCTTTGTTTGAGTGATGTTTATATGTGCCAATAAAACTATAGATTATATTGCATCATAGTATTATAAGTTTTTCTATATATAGATTTTTTATTGTATGCGAGTGAGGTATGGTTTTAGGATATTGTGCTATTTTTGGGGCTATTTTATTGTTTCATCGGATATTTGAAAAATTGAGCCAATTTCTGAAGATGAGGAATCTCATTATTTAGAAGACTGTGGAGATTTTGATAATTTAAGAATGGGAGTAATAGTGATGTTGAGGACATTGGTGATGTGCTTTCAAAGCATTGGCTCCAAATGTTTTTCTGGTTCCATCATATTATATTAGATGGAGTTTTTGAAATTAGAGGTTTATGCTCAAATTGTGGAAAAATATTTTTGACAGGGAGCACAGGTCTATTTTTCTTTGGGAAAAGGCAATTAATTAGTCTTCTAAGGAAAGAGCAGAGATAAATGTTCCAAGATTATTTTAATTGTAATAGAGGTGAAGAGTATTTTTCTGATTGATTTTATTTTTTTATATATCTGTAAAAGAACACAAAGGCTCTTTTCAGAGCCACCCAGAGAGGCTTCTAAGTATATTGGAGAACAAAAATCTGTTTGATTACTTTTTTTTCAATAGCCGTGGCTACGGTAGCAGCCATTGAAACGTTGTGCCCTGTCAAGCGGGATTATAGCCACAGGTAGCAGTAACCCAATAGGACGTTGTGTGATTTTTAGTGGGTGCAGCTGTGAATATAACTGCTGCCCGCAGGTATTGCGATGTCAATTTATGTGCATTGTATACTAAACAGGTATGATGACCTATGTCCTGAAAACTCAATAAATGTGTTTCAGAAACTGCATGCTGAGGGACAGAGACTGTGTTTTTTTTAAAAATATAAAACCAATAGAATTATATTTTTGCTAAAAAGGAAAAGGAAATCTGGAAAAAAACGATTTTGAAAGTAGGGATCTGACTATTGTAAATGTGATTTCGAATTTTCTCACTAAATAGAATTTGGTTGAAAAAATGAATGGTTCTATTGTGTGTTAGAGTATATATATATATATATATATATATATATATATATATATATAGATATAGATATAGATATAGATATGTGTTTGTGAGAGATATGTATGTGAGAGATGTTTACATAAAAATGCTTTTTGCACAAAAATCTTTTTTCAAAAAATATATGATGGTTGGAAATTAATAGTTTTTCACTTTTGGTATGTTTAAAAATGATGTATTTACATGTTTTATGAAATTACAATCCCTCAGCATAGGCGCGGGTATGTAATTTGTCTAATTTAAAAAAAAGAATTGTTTTTATTTAATTGTGTTTGTACATGTCCCACAAAGTAGTCTTTAGAAGGATTGTTTTGGGGTTAATTGACTGTTATAGGTTATAAGAGTGTGCAGATGTTCTGTGTTTAGCTGTAAAACAAACTGTCACACCTCCCATGTTACGTCCCCGATCACGCCAAACCAGAACCCCACTCAGTCCCCGCATGCCCGTTTCCACACTCATCACCCACCAAAACCCCGGCATATCCCGCACTCAACCACGCAAACTTTGGCAGCAACTCAATAGGCAAGGGAGATGTCCGGCTGGTAATCAAAGATCCTTGCACCCCTTTTTGCACTGGCATCTGCCATGGCGCTTTCCGTATGGGCGGCGCTGCCATACGAAAACACAGAGACCTGCATGTCACGTGATCAAGTGTCCGTTACTGTGTCCGTCCAACTCGCGGGTCACGTGACACAGTTCTTGCTCTTCCCCGTAATCCACGTCACATGATCTCCTGATGCAGTTGAAAGGAACGGGGAAACACGGAAACAATGCTTCTCAGCTACTTCTCTCGAGTACTGTCGGCGCCTTGATATTTGGATACTTAGAACTGCTACGACCTCGGAACGCTTTTCACGGACAGTCTTGCCTTTTCCCTTGGATTACAGCAGCATCATTTGGGTAGTTCAAACTCTACCTTTTGTACTCAGGAATCAGCTTCATTGACTTTGCTACCAGAGTGCCGCCTAGACCCTGTCAGTCTCCTGTTGCCATTGGCCCCTCTTGCTCTCCTGATCTGCCTAGTCCCTGTTGTCAATACACATAGGTAAGCCATTTTTGACATTTTTTGACATTCCCAATTACATTGTATCATTATCTATCGCTACTGCATACCTAATCACTCATTGCATTGCAGTGGTCAAGGGGTCCTTCCGGTGTTCCTGGTTCCAGACTGACGGCACTCTCCACCTGTGGCCTCAAAGATTGCAGAGGTAGTAATTTTACTTTCTACCCATGCGGCACTTGGGGACGGAGGTAACATAATCTACACGACCAGAAAGTACAGAACAGACTGAGACGCCTTTCTGGTCGTCTAGATCATGAATCCCTCCGCCGGGGACCCTGTGACCGCTCTAATGCAAGCAGTGGCAGCCCTTAGGTCTGATATGGCTGCAGCCACGACTGCAATCCACCACTGATTGGACGCCCTACAAAGTGCCCGTCATCTCCTACCCGAGGATTCCGAGTTTGGGGAGACCACACCTCTGAATCCGACTCCATCCATGTCTTCCACACCACCCACTCCTCTGGTACTCCCAACCCCATTTCCTCTTGCAGCACCAGAGAGATACCAGGGTGACCCCAGAAAATATCGTACATTTCTGAATCAGTGCAAGCTTCACTTTCTCTGTCGACCCCAAGCATTTCCCGATTCCGTCACCAAGGCTGCTTTCCTGCTCTCCCATTTATCTGATGTGGCAGCCACCTGGGCGAACCCAATGTTAGAAAGTGACCACCCTGCGCTATATGATTTCGATCTTCTAGTGGGTGAGATGGCCAGTGTTCGACACTAGATAGAAGGCACAATCCCGGGACTTGGAACTGTTAGACCTCCCCCAGGGTAGACAGACCCTCATTGAATACATTACTCGGTTTAATCAACTGGCTGCCGAAACATCATGGCCCGAGTACAAGAAAGCCATTGTATTCTATAGGGGTTTGTGTAGCGCCATGAAAGACGCTCTCTCAGTTGTGCCGTCTCTCCCTGCTGTATTCTCGGAGCTGGTAGACCTGGCTCTACAGGTGGACGCACGGAGAACCGAGCGCAGGGCAGAAGCTGGTTTTTCAAGTCATCAGTCTCTTCCCAGGACAGACACAACCCCTGAACCCATGCAAGTTGGTGGGATCCGTAGCCCAATTAGCCCTGTTGAACGAGAACGCAGAAGAACAGACAACGCCTGTTTTTACTGCGGAATCCATGGTCATTATGTCAAAGAATGTCCCCGTCGACCCAAAAACAAGTCTTCGGGTTTTCAGAAGGCTCGCCCTTAAGACCGGGGGCACGGGCGAGCGTTTCATTGACCCTCTCTGATGCCACGTTCTGTCCTATCAGACCTGTTGTAGTCCAGGCTCAACTAAAACCCACTCGGGATTGCACACATACGGTACATATTGTGATCGACTCAGAGGCTACGGGTTGCTTCATAGACATCACGTTGGCCAACCATCTTAACCTACCCCTGATAACAAAAGAATACCCTCACCCTGTGAAGGCTGTAGATGGCACCTCCCTCGCGTCTGGCCCAATCATGCAACAAACCGCTCCTAGGAGGTAGTAATTCAGGACACCCACCGACCTTATTGCTACTCCTCAGTTCGGAATCATCCTAGGCATTCCCTGGCTGAGACAACACAATCCACTAATCAATTGGGGTTCTGGGCAGGTTTCCTTTGAGTCAGAGATATGCCAACATTTTTACTTAGTGGAACCGGAAACAAACTCTAGCCCTGCTAGTGTCCTCAGGCCGTGGCTTCTCTACATTTAGAGGAAGAGGACTCAACAACTACAATGCCGCACGTGGTTGGGGCTACCCTGGTCGGTATCCCGGTAGCATATCATGACTACCACACCGTTTTTGACAAAGCCGCGGCAGAGGACTTACCACCACATCGGTCCTATGACTGCCCCATTGACCTGGTTCCCAATGCCTTGATTCCGAAAGGTCGGATATATTCACTGTCCCAAACAGAGGAACAGGTCCTGAAAGACTATATTCAACAGGCCTTACGACTAGGCCACATCCGGCCTTCAACCTCCCCAGCTGCAAGTCCAATATTCTTTGTATCGAAGAAGGAGGGAGACCTACGCCCGTGCATAGACTATAGGCGATTGAATTCAGTAACCATACAAAATCGGTACCCCATTCCTCTGATCTCCACACTACTAGACAAACTAACGCATGCGTCCATCTATACCAAACTAGACCTCCGGGGGGCATACAATCTGATCCGCATGTGCAGTGGGGATGAGTGGAAAACTGCATTCTGCACCTGACAAGGCCTTTTTGAATATACTGTGATGCCTTTTGGCCAATCTAACGCCCTAGCTACCTTTCAACATTTTATGAATTACATATTCAGCGACATCCTTGATGTATTTGTGGTGGTATACCTGGATGACATTCTGGTTTTTTCCCCTACCTTAGAGGAACATATCATCCACGTTAGAGAGGTATTGTCCCGTCTGAAAAAGAACGCCTTATTTGCAAAACCCGAAAAATTTCTCTTCCATACTAAGGAAGTCGAATTCCTAGATTTCCACATAACACCCGGGGGTCTGTCCATGAACCAGTCAAAAGTCCGTGCTATCACAGAGTGGCCTGTCCCAGTTAACCTTAAACAGCTACAGTCTTTTCTTGCCTTTGCTCATTTTTACCGGAGTTTTATTGCTGGTTTCTCGTCCATTGTTGCACCATTAACCGCCCTAACCAGTCCGCTCGTCCCGTTCCACTGGACACCAGACCATCAGGTAGCATTCGATACCCTCAAATCCAGATTCACCTCGGCCCCGGTCCTGCAACACCCTGACCCAGAACTTCCATTCGTGGTGGAGGCTGATGCTTCTTCTTTCGCACTAGGCGCAGTACTCTCCCAACCCTGTCCATCCTCAGGCCTCCTGCACCCAGTGGCATACCACTCACGAAAGTTCACGCCAGCAGAGTCACATTACACAGTGACGGAAAAGGAACTACTAGCCATAAAAGACGCCTTACAGACCTGGCGACACCACCTTCTAGGGGCTAAACACCAAACCATTGTATATTCCGACCATAAGAACTTACAGGACCTGGCTACTGTTGCGCTCACCTGGTTCCCACAGGGACGTCGATCGGACCCGGACAGCTGCGGTCTCCACCAATGTGATGCGTAGTGAAGAGATGACAGTCTGGACGGGCCCGGCTAATCTTGTCTGCTGGACTCGTAGAAGTATTCTCCTGCAAGTGGAGAAAGGGATTTAGCCACCCGTGGACTTTAGTGATGCCCCCCCCCAACTGTTCTCGTTCTCCCCACTAATCACCTCTGATATCCCCTCTTGGTAACCTCACCATATGTTTTTAAATGATGAGCTCTCCATCCTGCATGGCATGCAGGGGCGCGTAGATACCAGTTACTTGGTGATGGCCCCCCAACAGTTCTCGTTCTCCCCACTAATCACCTCCGATATTCCCTTTTGGTAACCTCACCTTATGTTTTTAAATGATGAGCTCTCCATCCTGCATGATTGACTCCAGTGTCTATAAAGTTCAAAGAGTTCAATATGTACGATATTCACTCTTGTTCCATTCCCTCGTTAGGTTGCAGCTAGGTCCAAAAGAATTTTGCCTGGAGGCAGCTGATGGGGGTAGGCATCATGACAGCACTCCCCCCCAAACCCTGTCTTAAAGTTGTTCTTCCCCTTGGCCCCGGCTTGTCTGGGAAGTCCCGATGGAATTTTTTCACCAATCGAGGAGCATGAACGTGGTAACTAGGTTCCCATGACCTTTCTTGTGGTCCATAACCCTTCCAGTCGATTAAATAAAAAAGTCTTGATTTAACCATTTTAGAGTTCAGGATGTTTTTTACCTCGAATTCAGGTTCTCCATCTATTAGGATGGAGTCAGGTGTTTGGTTAATCTTGTCCCGGGTTGAACTGGTTTTAGAAGTGAAACATGAAAGACAGGATGAATCCGCATATTAGAGGGTAATTCTAACTTGACGGCCACCGGGTTGATAATGGCCTTAATGGTGTAAGGTCCCAAATATCTAGGATTAAAAATCTGAGTTCCTTTCAGAGAGAATATGTCTTGTAGCCAGCCAAACTTGGTCTCCGATTCAATATGGTGGGGTCTCACTTCTATGTTGATCAGCCTTTTTCTTGTATTTCTCTTTTGCTTGTTTCAAATGTTTTGTTTCCTCTTTAAAGGCTTGTGTAATAGTAGAATGCAGATGAGTTACTGCCGGCATTTCTAAATGCTGGGGCGAATCGAGTTCTGAGGTTCGAGGATGATGTCCATATATGGTATTAAAGGGGCTTTGTCCGGTTCCTGAATGTACAGAGTTATTGTATGCATATTCAGAAATCCATAAAATGTCCTTCCAATTAACTTCGGTTTGGTGGAGCATACAACGTAGGTATTGTTCAAGAGTCTGGTTGGTTCTCTCCGTCTGACCATCGGTTTGGGGATGGTGACTGGTTGATAACCTTACGTCGATTTGTGCCAATTGACAACACTTCTGCCAAAATTGTGAAATGAACTGACTACCTCGGTCAGAGATCAATACGGAAGGAAATCCATGTATTCGAACAATATTTTCGAGAAATTCCTTTGCCAAGATTGAAGCAGAAGGTAATCCTTTTAAAGGAATAAAGTGGGCAATCTTGGAAAAAAGATCCACAATAACTAGAATGGTGTTGAATCCATTACATGGCGGTAGATCTGTAATAAAGTCTAAAGACAAAAGTGTGCCATGGTGTGGGTGGAATATCTCAAGGTTGTAAAAGACCAGCTGGTTTCTTCTTTTGGCTTTTGTTCTGGGCGCAGATGCCACAAGACACTACAAATGACTTTACATCTTTTCGCCAGTTGAGCCACCAGAATTGTCTTTTAATTTTTGCATCAGTTTTTGCAATACCTGGGTGCCCTTCCATCAGAGCTTCATGGTAACTGGAGATGACTTGTTCTTGTAGTTCCTTGTGTGGTAGAAATATACGCCCTTGATAGTAAGGTAGGTCATTGACAACTGAATAATCTTGGCCCTTTTTAACCCACTCCTGCAGGGCTGCTGAATCGAAAAGTTGTTGGATCTTTAAATGAATATCTTCTAAGGTCTGTAGAGTAGTTATCCCAAGAATTCTTTGTTCAGGAATTATAGGCACCGGTTCCGGGTTCGAATATGCTTCTCCCATCCCGATTCGGGATAAAGCGTCTGCCTTACCATTCTTACAACCTGGTCGGTAAGTGATCACAAAATTGAATTCGGCAAGGAATAAGGCACATCGAAGTTGACGCGATGATTGGGCCTTGGCTGTTTTTAAATACTGCAAGTTCCTGTGATCGGTGATTACAGTAATGGTATGCCTGGCACCGAGAAGATAATGCTACCAAGCCTTGAAGGCGGATTTGATGGCTAACAACTCTTTATCGGTAACCGCATAGTTTAATTCGGGGGCTGAGAATTTCCTGGACCAAAATGCTACTGGATGAAGTTGACCGGTTTCTGGATCCTTCTGGGACAGGACAGTCCCCATGGCTAAACTGGATGCATCGGTTTCAACTATGTATGGGAGCTCAGGGCGTGGATGCTTTAAGACAGGTGTCGACGTGAATTTTAATTTCAGTTCTTGGAAGGCTTTTTCAGCCTCTTCGGTCCTCAAGAAGCGTTTGTTTTTTCGCAAAAGTGCTGTGATGGGGTGTACAACATATGAGAAGTTAGGAATAAATCTGCGGTAGAAATTAGCAAATCCAAGCATGCTTTGCACCCCTTTAACTGAACTGGGTGATGGCCACTTGAGAATTGCGTCCACCTTTCGAGAGTCCATTCGGACTCCTTTTGGAGTCAGGATAAATCCAAGGAATTCAACTTCTGTAGCATGAAAAACACATTTTTCCAATTTTGCATATAACTTGTACTGGCGTAGTTTCTCAAGGACTGCACGAACGTGCTTAACATGGTCTGATTCTGAGGAGGAGTACACTAGAATATTGTCTATGTATACGACAACACAGACGTCAATGAGTTCACGAAGGACATCGTTCATAAAATACTGGAAGGCTGCTGGTGCATTGCACAACCCGAAGGGCATCACCTGATATTAGAATAATCCGTACTTGGTGCGAAAAGCGGTCTTCCATTCGTCGCCCTTCTTTACACGTACCAGATGATATGCCCCTCGGAGATCTAATTTAGTGTAGATGCAAGCATTCTTTACTTGGTCTAGTAGTTTGGGAATCAGAGGCAATGGATATCGGTTCTTCACCGTGATCTGGTTTAATGCGTGGTAGTCTATGCACGTTCTGAGTTCACCTTCCTTTTTGGGCACGAAGAATAAAGCTGAAGATGCAGGGGACTTAGATGGACGAATGAAGCCATTAGCAAGGTATTGGTCCAAGTATTGTCGTAGGTGACGGTTTTCGGGTTCGGTAAGGGCGTAGATTCTACTGCATGAAGGTTGTGCACCGGCTATGAGGTCGATTTGACAATCGTATGATCTACGAGGTGGTAAGGTGTTTGCCTGTTCTTTTTGGAAAACATCCTGGAATTCTTGATATTCCTGAGGTAACTGCATGACTGGATTAGCTACTCTGGCCAGGCTTTTGTTCAAGGTTTTTTCCGGGTAACAGGTGTGTGCACACTCCGGGAAGGTTACTCTCTTCTCTTGCCAATCAATACAAGGATTATGTGTTTCCAACCAAGGTATCCCCAGTATTATTTAGAACTGCGGGGCTTCGATTAAGTCAAACACAATAGTCTCTCGATGCCCATCTTGACCCAACAGTGTCATCTCTGTGGTGGAATGAGTTACAGGCACAGAGGCAATTTCAGTTCCATCGACTGTGGTGATAACATCCGAAGAGGTCTTTTTGCAGAGAGGTAGATTCATCCTAGAAGCCAATTTGTGGTCCACATAGTTTCCTACGGTCCCGCTATCAATGTATGCCCTAACTGCGTGCATACGTGATGGCTGCCTTGGATCAATAAGGACCATTGGTATGATTAGGTGCGAGGTCTGAGTGTCCTTCTTTAAGCTCGGCAAGCGGACCTCTACGCTTGTCGGGCGTGGTCGTTTCCCAAATCAGGCTCTGTTTGATTTCTATCAGCAACTCTGACTACTTTCTTGGATGGTTTTATAGGGCAATCCTGTAGAAAATGTCCTGAGGCCACACAGTACAGACACAACTGCATCTGTCGTCTCCTTTCTCTTTCTTTTTGAGTTAAGGGTCCCTTAACCCCCCCAATCTGCATTGGTTCTGATGCATCTGTTCCTTTGGGAGTAACATTGGGTTTAACCAATACCCGATTCCCGAACTTAGCTCGATCAGCTTTTCTATTCTGAAGTCGGTGGTCTAGCTGGACCACTAAGTCTATATATTCTGGCCAATCCTGAGGTGGGTTCACAACTTGGGCCAAAACATCTTTGAGTTCACCCCGAAGTCCACGATGAAATAATGTAATTCGCTTTACCTCTGGCCATCCGGTTTCCACCACCAACCTATTGAAGGTTGCGATATAAGTTAGCAGGTCCTGGTTTCCTTGTCGTAGGGATAGAAGTCATGTCATGTTTAATTAGCGTTATTGTTCTTATATACTTGTAGGTTAACATCGCTGATTCAAGTAATCCCCTGATCCCGAGGTCAACAAAGGACAAGGTCTACATGACCCTAACATGTAGCCTGCAGGCAGGTTGGACATTAACCCACCTACAGAGGTTGAAGAGGTTAAGTAAGAACAAGAGAAAACAGGTCGGCCATTTTAGGCCACAGGGTGACTTTGCACAACTAACTAAAATGGCGGCTTTAACCAAAAATGGAGGTTCGATTAACTTAAGGTTATGACCTTGCGATGCAGATTTCCTCGCAAAGCGACTGGGCATAGGCCAGCATATACAATGAGGACGAAACAATATTATATCAGTTTGAACAGTAGTAGTCCTAGGGGGCGACCTCTGCGTGTCTTGCACTGAGCACAAACTGCACAAGTGTTTACGTAGTTCGCCACGTCACGCCTCATCGATGGCCACCAGCACCACCTTTTGAGCAGATCGAGGGTACGACGTTGCCCTGGGTGGCCATTAATGGCAGCGTCGTGCGACCAGTCTAGGGCCTGATTGTGTGTGTCGCTCGTGGGGATCGAGATTCCCTTGTATGAACGGCAACCCATCCTGGAGGACATGATCCCACTCTGTCAGTGTGTGAGGATGTTGAGCGACCCATTGACGTATGGTGGTTAACATGGATGGGGCTGGTGTACAGACACAAACGACATGGCCTTCCCCTAACAATGTGGCTGGAAAAGACGGGAGGGACTCTCCCCCAGGGGAACGGGAAAGGGCATCAGCCTTTCCGTGGGCTGTTCCTGGTCTATGCTTAACCACAAAATCGTATGCCGCAAAAAATAAATGCCAACGCACCTGCCAACTGTTCATGCACTTGAGGGTAGCTGTCATGATGCCTACCCCCGGGCATCCGGATCGAGTCCATCAGCCCCGGGAGCAGGTATCCAGATACTCATTAAAACCCCAACAGCCCCGGCTGGGGGCTGTTTGGATTCAGTCCTGGCGCCTTAGACGCCAGGCTCATCATAGAAATCAGTCCTGGCGCCATAGGCGCCAGGCTCATAGACTTTACTTACCTTATGCAGACCATGCTGCAAATGAGTCCAAGCCAACGTGAGGCCTGGATGGGACTATTTTATTACAGGGACTTGTTTTCACTCGGGTGGGGTTCTGGGGAACTTCTTACCTGGGACTACTTTGCAGGCTATTTAAACCACGCCCGAACAGCAGCTCATGCTTCGTGTTATTCTGCATCCAGCAGCGTAACGCTCAATGTGTCTGCAAGTCAGCATCCAGTCTTCTGCCACGCCCGCCTCGAATCCGGAGCTCCTAGACAAAAGGAAAAGAAAGAAGAAGAGGTTAGATCACGGACATTATTTGATTCTTTACCTGATTCCGGAACCCAGCACATCTGCGAGCCTGGAAAGGACATTATTTCAGCACGCGTTGCTTCGCCAGCAGCAGCGCCGCGTTGTACTCACCAGTCCACCGCATCTTTCGGCTCGGCGCTGCCTCCATCATTTTCTTCGTCGAAACCCAGCACCTGGGCAGAAAACAAAAGGAATAACAAGGTGAGCTGGGAAAACCGACAAAAACAATCTCTTTGCCACCATAGGCTTACCTGCTTTACCACCGGAGGTATTATCCTTTAATTCGCTGCATCTTTCTATGCCGGACCTATAAAGGGAGAGAAAACAGCAAGTTAAACTCATGCAACTTTTACCGGACAGTGTTTGGTAATACAGACTCTTACCTGAACGCCATCAGCTGCCTCCAGGCAATATTCTTTTGGACCCAGCTGCAACCTAACGAGGGAATGGAACAAGAGTGAACATCGGACATATTGAACTCTTTGAACTTTATAGACACTGGAGTCAATATTCCTCCGGAACTCCTCCAGTACCTTCAAACCAGTGAAGTAACTGGTATCTACGTGCCCCTGCATGCCATGCAGGATGGAGAGCTCATCATTTAAAAACATAAGGTGAGGTCACCAAGAGGGGATATCGGAGGTGATTAGTGGGGAGAACGAGAACTGTTGGGGGGCCATCACTAAAGTCCACGGGTGGCTAAATCCTTTCTCCACTTGCAGGAGAATACTTCTACGAGTCCAGCAGACAAGATTAGGCGGGCCAGTCCAGACTGTCATCTCTTCACTACGCATCACGTTGGTGGAGACCGCAGCTGTCCGGGTCCGATCGATGCCCCTGTGGGAACCAGGTGAGCGTAACAGAACACGAAGCCTATCTACAAATCCCCACCCAGGCGTAATGGAGACCTCAGAAACCGACCAACTAGCCCAATTGTTAGGAGAATTTAGGGCAGAAGTGCACTCCGCGCGCCCAGAAACTAATGCCCTCAGGAGAGAACTGATTGTGTCAAAGAAGCGCACTGATGATCTTGCCAGACAACTGCTGCAAAACCAAGCCGGGCAAACACCACTACCTGGACTTGGGGGGAATTCAACCCCCGTTTCATCGAGCAGCCCTGTGCAAGTGGTTCTACCAGGGAGCATTCCTTTAGCTCCACCCGAACGCTTTGCTGGGGACCCGAAAAGGTTTGCCATGTTCATGAACCAATGCCGCTTGCACTTTTTATGCAGACCAAGAGCTTTTCCAAACGACCAAGCTAAAGTAGCCTTTGTACTGTCATACCTTAGTGGCAGCGCAGCGGATCGGTCAATTCCATTACTCAACCAGGATGACCCTCTTCTTCGGGATTTTCAAGGTTTTCAATTGAGCATGGAAAGAATATTCACCAGACATTCACAGGGACAGGCCCTGGATAATGAAATTCTATCCCTACGACAAGGAAACCAGGACCTGCTAACTTATATCGCAACCTTCAATAGGTTGGTGGTGGAAACCGGATGGCCAGAGGAAGAGCAAATTACATTATTTCATCGTGGACTTCGGGGTGAACTCAAAGATGTTTTGGCCCAAGTTGTGAACCCACCTCAGGATTGCGCAGAATATGTAGACTTAGTGGTCCAGCTAGACCACCGACTTCAGAATAGAAAAGCTGATCGAGCTAAGTTCGAGAATCGGGTATTGGTTAAACCCAATGTTACTCCCAAAGGAACAGATGCATCAGAACCAATGCAGATTGGGGGGGTTAAGGGACCCTTAACTCAAAAAGAAAGAGAAAGGAGACGACAGATGCAGTTGTGTCTGTACTGTGGGGCCTCAGGACATTTTCTACGGGATTGCCCTATAAAACCATCCAAGAAAGTAGTCGGAGTTGCTGATAGAAATCCAACAGAGCCTGATTCAGGAAACAACCACGCCCGACAAGCGTAGAGGTCCGCTTGCTGAGCTTAAAGAAGGACACTCAGACCTCGCACCTAATCATACCAATGGTCCTTATTGATCCAAGGCAGCCATCACGTATGCACACAGTTAGGGCATACATTGATAGCGGGGCCGTAGGAAACTATGTGGACCACGAATTGGCTTCTAGGATGAATCTACCTCTCTGCAAAAAGACCACTTTGGATGTTATCACCACAGTCGATGGAACTGAAATTGCCTCTGGGCCTGTAACTCATTCCACCCCAGAGATGACACTGTTGGGTCAAGATGGGCATCGAGAGACTATTGTGTTTGACTTAATCAAAGCCCCGCAGTTCCAAATAATACTGGGGATCTCTTGGTTGGAAACACATAATCCTTGTATTGATTGGCGAGATAAGAGAGTAACCTTCCCGGAGTGTGCACACACCTGTTACCCGGAAAAAACCTTGAACAAAAGCCCGGCCACAGTCGCTAATCCAGTCATACAGTTACCTCAGGAATATCAAGAATTCCAGGATGTTTTCCAAAAAGAACAGGCAAACACCTTACCACCTCATAGATCATACGATTGTCAAATCAACCTCATACCCGGTGCACAACCTCCATGCAGTAGGATCTACGCCCTTACAGAACCCTAAAACCGTCACCTACGACAATACTTGGACCAATACCTTGCTAATGGCTTCATTCGTCCATCTAAGTCCCCCGCATCTTCAGCTTTATTCTTTGTGCCCAAAAAGGAAGGTGACCTCAGAACGTGCATAGACTACCGCGCATTAAACCAGATCACGGTGAAGAACCGATATCCATTGCCTCTGATCCCCAAACTACTAGACCTAGTAAAGGATGCATGCATCTACACTAAATTAGATCTCCGAGGGGCGTATCATCTTGTACGTGTAAAGAAGGGCGACGAATGGCAGACCGCTTTTCGCACCAAGTACGGATTATTCAAATATCAGGTGATGCCCTTCGGGTTGTGCAATGCATCAGCAGCCTTCCAGTATTTTATGAACAATGTCCTTCGTGAACTCATTGACGTCTGTGTTGTCGTATACATAGGCGACATTCTAGTGTACTCCTCCTCAGAATCAGACCATGTTAAGCACGTTCGTACAGTCCTTGAGAAACTTCGCCAGCACAAGTTACATGCAAAATTGGAAAAATGTGTTTTTCATGCTACAGAAGTTGAATTCCTTGGATTTATCCTGACTCCAAAAGGAGTCCGAATGGACTCTCGAAAGGTGGACGCAATTCTCAAGTGGCCATCACCCAGTTCAGTTAAAGGGGTGCAAAGCATGCTTGGATTTGCTAATTTCTACTGCAGATTTATTCCTGACTTCTCATATGTTGTACAACCCATCACAGCACTTTTGGGAAAAAACAAACCCTTCTTGTGGACCGAAGAGGCTGAAAAAGCCTTCCAAGAAGTGAAATTGAAATTCACGTCGGCACCTGTCTTAAAGCATCCACGCCCGAGCTCCCATGCATAGTTGAAACCGATGCATCCAGTTTAGCCATGGGGGCTGTCCTGTCCCAGAAGGATCCGGAAACCGGTCAACTTCATCCAGTAGCATTTTGGTCCAGAAAATTCTCGGCCCCCGAATTAAACTATGCGGTTACTGATAAAGAGTTGTTAGCCATCAAATCCGCCTTCAAGGCTTGGCGGCATTATCATCTCGGTGCCAGGCATACCATTACTGTAATCACCGATCACAGGAACTTGCAGTATTTAAAAACAGCCAAGGCCCAATCATCGCGTCAACTTCGATGGGCCTTATTCCTGCCAAATTCGATTTCATGATCACTTATCGACCAGGTTGTAAGAATGGTAAGGCAGATGCTTTATCCCGAACTGGGATGGGAGAAGCATATTCGAACCCGGAACCGGTGCCTATAATTCCTGAACAAAGAATTCTTGGGATAACTACTGTACAGACCTTAGAAGATATTCATTTAAAGAGTCAACAACTTTTCGATTCAGCAGCCCTGCAGGACTGGGTTAAAAAGGGCCCAGATTATTCAGTTGTCAATGACCTACCTTACTATCAAGGGCGTCTATTTCTACCACACAAGGAACTACAAGAACAAGTCATCTCCAATTACCATGAAGCTCTGATGGAAGGGTACCCAGATATTGCAAAAACTGAATCTAAAATTAAAAGACAATTCTGGTGGCTCTCCTGGCGAAAAGATGTAAAGTCATTTGTAGTGTCTTGTGGCATCTGCGCCCAGAACAAAAGTGAAAAGAAGAAACCAGCTGGTCTTTTACAACCTTTAGATATTCCACCCACACTATGGCAGACTTTGTCTTTAGACTTTATTACAGATCTACCGCCATGTAATGGATTCAAGACCATTCTAGTTATTGTGGATCTTTTTTCCAAGATGGCCCACTTTATTCCTTTAAAAGGATTACCTTCTGCTTCAATCTTGGCCAAGGAATTTCTCGAAAATATTATTCGAATACATGGATTTCCTTCCGTATTGATCTCTGACCAAGGTAGTGAGTTCATTTCGCAATTTAGGCAGAAGTGTTGTCAATTGGCACAAATTGACGTAAGGTTATCAACCAGTCACCATCCCCAAACCGATGTTCAGATGGAGAGAACCAACCAGACTCTTGAACAATACCTACGTTGTATGCTCCACCAAACCGAAAGTAATTGGAAGGACATTTTATGGATTTCTGAATACGCATACAATAACTCTGTACATTCAGGAACCAGACAAAGCCCATTTTATACCATATATGGACATCATCCTCAAACCTCAGAACTCGATTCACCCCAGCATTTAAAAATGCCGGCAGTAACTCATCTGCATTCTACTATTACACAAGCTTTTAAAAAGGCAACAAAACATTTTAAACAAGCAAAAGAGAAATAAAATAAAAAAAATGCTGATCAACATAGAAGTGAGATCCCACCATATCGAATCGGAAACCAAGTTTGGCTGGCTACAAGACATATACCTCTGAAAGGAACTCAGACTTTTAATCCTAGATATTTGGGACCTTACACCATGAATGCCATTATCAACCCGGTGGCCGTCAAATTAGAATTACCCTCTAATATGCGGATTCATCCTGTCTTTCATGTTTCACTTCTAAAACCAGTTCAACCCGGGACAAGATTAACCAAACCACCTGACCCCATTCTAATAGATGGAGAACCTGAATTCAAGGTAAAAAACATCCTGAACTCTAAAATGGTTAAATCAAGACTTTTTTATTTAATCGACTGGAAGGGTTACGGACCACAAGAAAGGTCATGGGAACCCAGTGACCACGTTCATGCTCCTCGATTGGTGAAAAAATTCCATCGGGACTTCCCAGACAAGCCAGGGCCAAGGGGAAGAACAACTTTAGGAGGGGCCTTGGGGGGGAGTGCTGTCATGATGCCTACCCCCGGGCATCCCGATCGAGTCCATCAGCCCCGGGAGCAGGCATCCAGATACTCATTAAAACCCCAACCGCCCCGGCTGGGGGCTCTTTGGATTCAGTCCTGGCGCCTTAGGCGCCAGGCTCATCATAGAAATCAGTCCTGGCGCCGTAGGCCCCAGGCTCATAGACTTTACTTACCTTATGCAGACCATGCTGCAAATGAGTCCAAGCCAACGTGAGGCCTGGATGGGACTATTTTATTACAGGGACTATTTTTTACTCGGGTGTGGTTCTGGGGATCTTCTTACCTGGGACTACTTTGCAGGCTATTTAAACCACGCCCGAACAGCAGCTCATGCTTTGTGTTATTCTGCATCCAGCAGCGAAACGCTCACCGTGTCTGCAAGTCAGCATCCAGGCTTCTGCCACGCCCGCCGCGAATCCGGAGATCCTTGACAAAAGGAAAAGAAAGGAGAAGAGGTTAGATCACGGACATTATTTGATTCTTTACCTGATTCTGGACCCAGCACATCTCCGAGCCTGGAAAGGACATTATTTCAGCACGCGTCGCTTCGCCAGCAGCAGCGCCGCGTTATACTCACCAGTCCACCGCATCTTTCAACTCGGCGCTGCCTCCATCATTTTCTTTGTCGAAACCCAGCACCTGGTGGGAAAACAAAAGGAATAACAAGGTGAGCTGAGAAAACCGACAAAGACAATCTCTTTGCCACCATAGGTTTACCTGCTTTACCACCAGAGGTTTTATCCTTTAATTTGCTGCATCTTTCTATGCCAAACCTATAAAGGGAGAGAAAACAGCAAGTTAAACTCATGCAACTTTTACCGGACAGTGTTTGCTAATACAGACTCTTACCTGAACGCCATCAGCTGCCTCCAGACAATATTCTTTTGGACCCAGCTGCAACCTAACGAGGGAATGGAACAAGAGTGAACTGTCATGCCTGTGCCATGGGAGCCTACATTGGCGATCAAAATGGACAAATTGGTATTCATTTATCTGTGGAAAGCACTTGGATCAACTGCTAGTCACGTCTTGGACTTTATTTCCCATTTGCGTAACTACATTTACCACAATGCACTTGACTACAACCATCTATTCCTGGCCCTTCCTATTCGTCATCTTCGGAACTACAATCCCCAGAAGCCTTAGGGATTTGCTCTGCTTCCACCAGCTCAGGAACAGAGAGGGAAGTGGCCGATTGTCTGCAGGTGTGCTTAGCCAGGTGCAACCAATTAGCCTGCCTCTGTGCTGGGCTGGGCAGTATAAAAGCTGCTGCCTGCAGGGGCTCAGTCTCTTGCATTAAGAGTCCTTCCAGCTCCTTTTTGCTTCGAGCTACGTATCTTTGTATGCGGTTCCTCTGTATAACAGCCGATCACGCTCCGCTGCTACCTTCCGTCTTTGTCTACCAGGATCCAGCCTTGCAGCCAACCACGCTCCGCTGCTACCTTCCGTCCTTGCCTTCCAGGATCCAGCCTTGCAGCCGATCACGCTCCGCTGCTACCTTCCGTCTTTGCCTTCCAGGATCCAGCCTTGCAGCCGACCACGCTCCGCTGCCACCTTCCGTCCTTGCCTTCCAGGTTCCAGCCTTGCAGCCGATCACGCTCTGCTGCTACCTTCCGTCCTTGCCTTCCAGGACCCAGCCATGCAGCCGACCACGCTCCGCTGCTACCTTCCTTCCTTTCCTTCCAGGATCCAGCCTTGCAGCCGATCAGGCTCCGCTGCTACCTACCATCTTTGCCTTCCAGGATCCAGCCTTGCAGCCGACCACGCTCCGCTGCCACCTTCCGTCCTTGCCTTCCAGGATCCAGCCTTGCCGCCGATCACGCTCCGCTGCTACCTTCCGTCCTTGCCTTCCAGGATCCAGCCTTTCAGCCGATCACGCTCTGCTGCTACCTTCCGTCCTTGCCTTCCAGGCTCCAGCGAAGCAGCCGATCACGCTCCGCTGTTACCTTCCGCCATTGCCTTCCAGGCTCCAGCCTTGCAGCCGACCACGCTCCGCTGCCACCTTCCGTCCTTGCCTTCCAGGTTCCAGCCTTGCAGCCGACCACGCTCCGCTGCCACCTTCCGTCCTTGCCTTCCAGGATCCAGCCTTGCCGCCGATCACGCTCCGCTGCTACCTTCCGTCCTTGCCTTCCAGGCTCCAGCCTTGCAGCCGACCACGCTCCGCTGCTACCTTCCTTCCTTGCCTTCCAGGATCCAGCCTTGCAGCCGATCACGCTCCGCTGCTACCTTCTGTCTTTGCCTTCCAGGATCCAGCCTTGCAGCCGACCACGCTCCGCTGCCACCTTCCGTCCTTGCCTTCCAGGATCCAGCCTTGCAGCCGATCACGCTCCGCTGCTACCTTCCGCCTTGCCTTCCAGGATCCAGCCTTGCAGCCGATCACGCTCCGCTGCTACCTTCCATCCTTGCCTTCCAGGCTCCAGCCAAGCAGCCGATCACGCTGCGCTGTTACCTTCCGCCATTGCCTTCCAGGCACCAGCCAAGCAGCCGATCACGCTCTGCTGCTACCTTCCGCCATTGCCTTCCAGGCTCCTGCCTTGCAGCCGATCACGCTCCGCTGCTACCTTCCGCCCTTGCCTTCCAGGCTCCAGCCTTACAGCAGATCACTCCACTGCCTTCAACCTACAGTCTTCGTCTGCTGGGCTTCCAGTCTAGCAGCCTTCTACAGTCCTCCTGCACCCTTCTACAGTCAGCGGCCCTACTCCTCTGGGCTCACTCCTTGCTGCCCGGCCCTTCTGGGCTCCTTGCCGTGCAGCCTGCTTCGCTCCGCTGCCCTAAGCCCTATCCCTCGGGGCTTCCTTCCTTACAGCCCTGCTCCTTTTGGGCTGGTCCATTGCTTCCCTGCTTTTCTGAGCTTTCTATCTTGTCCCCTACCATCCTCTGTTATCCACATCAGTTTACCTTCATTATTTACTTTCAGTTATTACAGTTCCTCTGTTTCCTGACTGCTGCTCCCTTGCTTTCTTACTTGTTTTCAACCTTCAGTTCTTTCTCCCTATCCAATCCTGTTATACGGCTTTCCCTTCATTTCCTTCTGCTAGTTTGCTATTCAGCTTCCTTTTCCCTGGATTTATCTGTTAGTGTCTTCTCTTGTACTGTTAGTAAAACCCTTGTACAGGGCTTGTCTGTTGGTTTCCGTCAGGCAACCTCTGCCCTTTCCCTTGTCTAGTTTTTACGTTACAGACACCCATAGCAGTTGTTCCAAGCCATGAGCAAACAGTGTGAGCCTCTGTTATAGCAAACTGTGCAGAAAGTTAGAGTTTTCCTAAGGTTTGTGGAATACTCTTTTCCAATATCTGCATACACCCCAAGAGGGAATCTATCCTGTACCTTTTCCTTTACTACACTTGCCTACTCTTCGCTCTCCTTTCTTTCCGCTGTGTGTGTACTATTCTGTCCTCTTTAATTTGGCACAACCACCCAAATCCTTCCTGGGTGTCCTGTGCCACTCTTAATAGAGTGCCATCCTTGACAGAATGCAAGCGCCAAAAATGTCTTGTTCCATAGGCAGGAAAGGCACACACAGACCAAGGCTACTTTCCTTTCGGGTTAAGAAACCTTTACAAAAATCTACAGTTTCCCTAAAGACAGCAAACAAGAACTTTAGTTTAAAGAACAGTCTCGCCTTAGTAAACAAAGATTTACAAGCACGGTACTACACTCACTGGCTTGCTGACCCTTCTTCCATGTATAACTATTATGATATTTGCGACTATGATCCGCAGTCCTTATCTGTTGAAGAGCTACAACAAGATAATGAATTCTTGCAGATTTTGTTAGCCCAAACAGTGGAAATCACTCCTGCGCCTTCCGGCATTTCTTCTAACACTGCTATAGTCAATGATATTGCGCTCATTGTGACAGACCCTCAACCAGAGTACGTTGTTGCCCAAGTGAAATACTTAAGATCAGTTTGGCAAGCTACACAATCTCCCCAGACCACTGATAACACTCATTTAACAGGCCAAGACATTCAGTATCCTGAGGTTAGTGCTGCTGGTCCTGGGTACAAAAGACCAATACAGACCATCGGTTGTCTTAATGCTTCCCCAGTAACTACTAACCACGATAACACTAAAGTCAGTCTTCATATCGCTACACCTGTCCTTTTTACTAACGCAGATTCTGAAGTTGTAGAACTATCTAAAGGAACATACCAGTTACAAGAGCAGCTCTTACGCCTTAAAAGACACACCGAAGACCTCTATGAGGATTTCGTCTATTTGCATTGTAAGAACTTAGCAAAGGGACCCTATTTACCAGACCATCTGACACTATGTCCAACACCCGACATTCTGTCTTTAGAGATCGACATGATAAGGCCTGGAATGGCAACGCAGAAAAAGATACAGACTTATACCAAGCAGATGGAAGATCTAAATTTAGCATATGCATCCCTTCTAAAGTTAGACACAGCTCATTCACTTACTAGCCACAGTAACTCAGGCTGTTGTTCAGATAGCGAAAAGTTAACTCCTTCGGTGGGCCAAATCACTCACACTGCCATTACACCACAAATCAAGTGTAATCTTCTGACTGGAGATCCTGCTGGGTCCAAGGATAGTTCCATTCTTACCCTTGAAGACTGTCCTTTACTCACACGTACAGACTCTACTAAAGTGACCTGTCAGGAATACAGCTTTTCCAACAGTCTATACCCCAGACCCACCTAGCAACCTGAGCACACCAGACTTTGAAGGCCAGTCATCAGAAGGCCTACCTTATCCTGACCCCACATCTGTCATGCTACCTGTTACAGTATCTGCTAGCCCAATCTCTGCTGCGTCTCCTGCTAGTACTTCTGAATCTGCTACTGATGCAGCATCTCACATCACTCTTTCTGCAGTAGAAGCACCCCCTTCCTCTCTGCCTGCAAGAACAGTACCTGTTGCTAAGCCAGTTAACAGCTCTTCGTTTAAGACTACAACTCCGGTTGTTCCTGCTGGTGCCTCTGCAGCACTTAAACTACCAGACTCTATTCTATCAGTCTCAGGTGCGTCCCTGCCCGCTGGTTCTGCTATGGCACCTACTCTCCCAGTTGCTACAGCACCGGAGCTACCTACTGCCACTCATGATCTCCCTGCTGCTGTGGCTTCTGAACTTCCTGCAACTCATGGAGAACCCGCCGCGGTGACTCATGAAGTCTCTGCGGCAAATCTTGACTTTGCCATTGCGGCTTCTGACGCCTTGGAAAACCTTCCTAGAGCAACCAATTCAGCTGTATCTCTGGTTCCACCTCTCAGTACTGTACCGCTGCCAGCCCTAAGGAAGACCACTACTTTCAAAGCAATATTTGCCATGGAGCCTGCAGAAGATCTTCACAGTTCATCTGTTCTTGAACGCACTGTTGGGTTTTGTGCTCCAAAGACTTTATCTTTTCTGAATTGTACCTCAAAGGTTCAGAACATTGGTAATGTCTCCTCCCTTCAAGAATCTCACCTTTCAGCCTTAAACAGTTTTTGGTGCTTCATGATGTGCCTTTTTGGTATGAGACTCTTTCACGGTATGACGGACATTCCTCTTGTAGGTCAGTCTTCAGGGAGCCTGGAGAGGGGCCTGGAGGGGGGCATACTGCCATGCCTGTGCCATGGGCGCCTACATTGGTGATCAAAATGGACAAATTGGTATTCATTTATCTGTGGAAAGCACTTGGATCAACTGACATTCACTTCTTGGACTTTATTTCCCATTTGCGTAACTACACTTACCACAATGCACTTGACTACAACCATCTATTCCTGGCCCTTCCTATTCGTCATCTTCGGAACTACAATCCCCAGAAGCCTTATGGATTTGCTCTGCTTCCACCAGCTCAGGAACAGAGAGGGAAGTGGCCGATTGTCTGCAGGTGTGCTTAGCCAGGTGCAACCAATTATCCTGCCTCTGTGCTGGGCTGGGCAGTATAAAAGCTGCTGCCTGCAGGGGCTCAGTCTCTTACATTAAGAGTCCTTCCAGCACCTTTTTGCTTCGAGCGACGTATCTTTGTATGCAGTTCCTCTGTATAGCAGCCGATCACGCTCCGCTGCTACCTTCCGTCTTTGTCTTCCAGGATCCAGCCTTGCAGCCGACCACGCTCCGCTGCCACCTTCCGTCCTTGCCTTCCAGGATCCAGCCTTGCCGCCGATCACGCTCCGCTGCTACCTTCCGTCCTTGCCTTCCAGGATCCAGCCTTTCAGCCGATCACGCTCTGCTGCTACCTTCCGTCCTTGCCTTCCAGGCTCCAGCGAAGCAGCCGATCACGCTCCGCTGTTACCTTCCGCCATTGCCTTCCAGGCTCCAGCCTTGCAGCCGACCACGCTCCGCTGCCACCTTCCGTCCTTGCCTTCCAGGTTCCAGCCTTGCAGCCGACCACGCTCCGCTGCCACCTTCCGTCCTTGCCTTCCAGGATCCAGCCTTGCCGCCGATCACGCTCCGCTGCTACCTTCCGTCCTTGCCTTCCAGGCTCCAGCCTTGCAGCCGACCACGCTCCGCTGCTACCTTCCTTCCTTGCCTTCCAGGATCCAGCCTTGCAGCCGATCACGCTCCGCTGCTACCTTCTGTCTTTGCCTTCCAGGATCCAGCCTTGCAGCCGACCACGCTCCGCTGCCACCTTCCGTCCTTGCCTTCCAGGATCCAGCCTTGCAGCCGATCACGCTCCGCTGCTACCTTCCGTCCTTGCCTTCCAGGATCCAGCCTTGCAGCCGATCACGCTCCGCTGCTACCTTCCATCCTTGCCTTCCAGGCTCCAGCCAAGCAGCCGATCACGCTGCGCTGTTACCTTCCGCCATTGCCTTCCAGGCACCAGCCAAGCAGCCGATCACGCTCTGCTGCTACCTTCCGCCATTGCCTTCCAGGCTCCTGCCTTGCAGCCGATCACGCTCCGCTGCTACCTTCCGCCCTTGCCTTCCAGGCTCCTGCCTTACAGCAGATCACTCCACTGCCTTCAACCTACAGTCTTCGTCTGCTGGGCTTCCAGTCTAGCAGCCTTCTACAGTCCTCCTGCACCCTTCTACAGTCAGCGGCCCTACTCCTCTGGGCTCACTCCTTGCTGCCCGGCCCTTCTGGGCTCCTTGCCGTGCAGCCTGCTTCGCTCCGCTGCCCTAAGCCCTATCCCTCGGGGCTTCCTTCCTTACAGCCCTGCTCCTTTTGGGCTGGTCCATTGCTTCCCTGCTTTTCTGAGCTTTCTATCTTGTCCCCTACCATCCTCTGTTATCCACATCAGTTTACCTTCATTATTTACTTTCAGTTATTACAGTTCCTCTGTTTCCTGACTGCTGCTCCCTTGCTTTCTTACTTGTTTTCAACCTTCAGTTCTTTCTCCCTATCCAATCCTGTTATACGGCTTTCCCTTCATTTCCTTCTGCTAGTTTGCTATTCAGCTTCCTTTTCCCTGGATTTATCTGTTAGTGTCTTCTCTTGTACTGTTAGTAAAACCCTTGTACAGGGCTTGTCTGTTGGTTTCCGTCAGGCAACCTCTGCCCTTTCCCTTGTCTAGTTTTTACGTTACAGACACCCATAGCAGTTGTTCCAAGCCATGAGCAAACAGTGTGAGCCTCTGTTATAGCAAACTGTGCAGAAAGTTAGAGTTTTCCTAAGGTTTGTGGAATACTCTTTTCCAATATCTGCATACACCCCAAGAGGGAATCTATCCTGTACCTTTTCCTTTACTACACTTGCCTACTCTTCGCTCTCCTTTCTTTCCGCTGTGTGTGTACTATTCTGTCCTCTTTAATTTGGCACAACCACCCAAATCCTTCCTGGGTGTCCTGTGCCACTCTTAATAGAGTGCCATCCTTGACAGAATGCAAGCGCCAAAAATGTCTTGTTCCATAGGCAGGAAAGGCACACACAGACCAAGGCTACTTTCCTTTCGGGTTAAGAAACCTTTACAAAAATCTACAGTTTCCCTAAAGACAGCAAACAAGAACTTTAGTTTAAAGAACAGTCTCGCCTTAGTAAACAAAGATTTACAAGCACGGTACTACACTCACTGGCTTGCTGACCCTTCTTCCATGTATAACTATTATGATATTTGCGACTATGATCCGCAGTCCTTATCTGTTGAAGAGCTACAACAAGATAATGAATTCTTGCAGATTTTGTTAGCCCAAACAGTGGAAATCACTCCTGCGCCTTCCGGCATTTCTTCTAACACTGCTATAGTCAATGATATTGCGCTCATTGTGACAGACCCTCAACCAGAGTACGTTGTTGCCCAAGTGAAATACTTAAGATCAGTTTGGCAAGCTACACAATCTCCCCAGACCACTGATAACACTCATTTAACAGGCCAAGACATTCAGTATCCTGAGGTTAGTGCTGCTGGTCCTGGGTACAAAAGACCAATACAGACCATCGGTTGTCTTAATGCTTCCCCAGTAACTACTAACCACGATAACACTAAAGTCAGTCTTCATATCGCTACACCTGTCCTTTTTACTAACGCAGATTCTGAAGTTGTAGAACTATCTAAAGGAACATACCAGTTACAAGAGCAGCTCTTACGCCTTAAAAGACACACCGAAGACCTCTATGAGGATTTCGTCTATTTGCATTGTAAGAACTTAGCAAAGGGACCCTATTTACCAGACCATCTGACACTATGTCCAACACCCGACATTCTGTCTTTAGAGATCGACATGATAAGGCCTGGAATGGCAACGCAGAAAAAGATACAGACTTATACCAAGCAGATGGAAGATCTAAATTTAGCATATGCATCCCTTCTAAAGTTAGACACAGCTCATTCACTTACTAGCCACAGTAACTCAGGCTGTTGTTCAGATAGCGAAAAGTTAACTCCTTCGGTGGGCCAAATCACTCACACTGCCATTACACCACAAATCAAGTGTAATCTTCTGACTGGAGATCCTGCTGGGTCCAAGGATAGTTCCATTCTTACCCTTGAAGACTGTCCTTTACTCACACGTACAGACTCTACTAAAGTGACCTGTCAGGAATACAGCTTTTCCAACAGTCTATACCCCAGACCCACCTAGCAACCTGAGCACACCAGACTTTGAAGGCCAGTCATCAGAAGGCCTACCTTATCCTGACCCCACATCTGTCATGCTACCTGTTACAGTATCTGCTAGCCCAATCTCTGCTGCGTCTCCTGCTAGTACTTCTGAATCTGCTACTGATGCAGCATCTCACATCACTCTTTCTGCAGTAGAAGCACCCCCTTCCTCTCTGCCTGCAAGAACAGTACCTGTTGCTAAGCCAGTTAACAGCTCTTCGTTTAAGACTACAACTCCGGTTGTTCCTGCTGGTGCCTCTGCAGCACTTAAACTACCAGACTCTATTCTATCAGTCTCAGGTGCGTCCCTGCCCGCTGGTTCTGCTATGGCACCTACTCTCCCAGTTGCTACAGCACCGGAGCTACCTACTGCCACTCATGATCTCCCTGCTGCTGTGGCTTCTGAACTTCCTGCAACTCATGGAGAACCCGCCGCGGTGACTCATGAAGTCTCTGCGGCAAATCTTGACTTTGCCATTGCGGCTTCTGACGCCTTGGAAAACCTTCCTAGAGCAACCAATTCAGCTGTATCTCTGGTTCCACCTCTCAGTACTGTACCGCTGCCAGCCCTAAGGAAGACCACTACTTTCAAAGCAATATTTGCCATGGAGCCTGCAGAAGATCTTCACAGTTCATCTGTTCTTGAACGCACTGTTGGGTTTTGTGCTCCAAAGACTTTATCTTTTCTGAATTGTACCTCAAAGGTTCAGAACATTGGTAATGTCTCCTCCCTTCAAGAATCTCACCTTTCAGCCTTAAACAGTTTTTGGTGCTTCATGATGTGCCTTTTTGGTATGAGACTCTTTCACGGTATGACGGACATTCCTCTTGTAGGTCAGTCTTCAGGGAGCCTGGAGAGGGGCCTGGAGGGGGGCATACTGCCATGCCTGTGCCATGGGCGCCTACATTGGTGATCAAAATGGACAAATTGGTATTCATTTATCTGTGGAAAGCACTTGGATCAACTGACATTCACTTCTTGGACTTTATTTCCCATTTGCGTAACTACACTTACCACAATGCACTTGACTACAACCATCTATTCCTGGCCCTTCCTATTCGTCATCTTCGGAACTACAATCCCCAGAAGCCTTATGGATTTGCTCTGCTTCCACCAGCTCAGGAACAGAGAGGGAAGTGGCCGATTGTCTGCAGGTGTGCTTAGCCAGGTGCAACCAATTATCCTGCCTCTGTGCTGGGCTGGGCAGTATAAAAGCTGCTGCCTGCAGGGGCTCAGTCTCTTACATTAAGAGTCCTTCCAGCACCTTTTTGCTTCGAGCGACGTATCTTTGTATGCGGTTCCTCTGTATAGCAGCCGATCACGCTCCGCTGCTACCTTCCGTCTTTGTCTTCCAGGATCCAGCCTTGCAGCCGACCACGCTCCGCTGCCACCTTCCGTCCTTGCCTTCCAGGATCCAGCCTTGCAGCCGATCACGCTCCGCTGCTACCTTCCGTCTTTGCTTTCCAGGATCCAGCCTTGCAGCCGACCACGCTCCGCTGCCACCTTCCGTCCTTGCCTTCCAGGATCCAGCCTTGCAGCCGATCACGCTCCGCTGCTACCTTCCGTCCTTGCCTTCCAGGATCCAGCCTTGCAGCTGATCATGCTCCGCTGCTACCTTCCGTCCTTGCCTTCCAGGCTCCAGCCTTGCAGCCGACCACGCTCCGCTGCTGTCTTACATCCTTGCCTTCCAGGATCCAGCCTTACAGCCGATCACGCTCCGCTGCTACCTTCCGTCTTTGCCTTTCAGGATCCAGCCTTACAGCAGACCACGCTCCGCTGCCACCTTCCGTCCTTGCCTTCCAGGATCCAGCCTTGCAGCCGATCATGCTCCGCTGCTACCTTCCGTCCTTGCCTTCCAGGATCCAGCCTTGCAGCCGATCACGCTCCGCTGCTACCTTCCGTCCTTGCCTTCCAGGCTCCAGCCAAGCAGCCGATCACGCTCCGCTGTTACCTTCCGCCATTGCCTTCCAGGCTCCAGCCAAGCAGCCGATCATGCTCTGCTGCCACCTTCCACCATTGCCTTCCAGGCTCCTGCCTTGCAGCCGATCACGCTCCGCTGCTACCTTCCGCCCTTGCCTTCCAGGCTCCTGCCTTACAGCAGATCACTCCATTGCCTTCAACCTACAGTCTTCGTCTGCTGGGCTTCCAGTCTAGCAGCCTTCTACAGTCCTCCTGCACCCTTCTACAGTCAGCGGCCCTACTCCTCTGGGCTCACTCCTTGCTGCCCGGCCCTTCTGGGCTCCTTGCCGTGCAGCCTGCTTCCCTCCGCTGCCCTAAACCCTATCCCTCGGGGCTTCCTTCCTTACAGCCCTGCTCCTTTTGGGCTGGTCCATTGCTTCCCTGCTTTTCTGAGCTTTCTACCTTGTCCCCTACCGTCCTCTGTTATCCACATCAGTTTACCTTCATTATTTACTTTCAGTTATTACAGTTCCTCTGTTTCCTGACTGCTGCTCCCTTGCTTTCTTACTTGTTTTCAACCTTCAGTTCTTTCTCCCTATCCAATCCTGTTATACGGCTTTCCCTTCTTTTCCTTCTGCTAGTTTGCTATTCAACTTCCTTTTCCCTGGATTTATCTGTTAGTGTCTTCTCTTGTACTGTTAGTAAAACCCTTGTACAGGGCTTGTCTGTTGGTTTCCGTCAGGCAACCTCTGCCCTTTCCCTTGTCTAGTTTTTACGTTACAGACACCCATAGCAGTTGTTCCAAGCCATGAGCAAACAGTGTGGGCCTCTGTTATAGCAAACTGTGCAGAAGGTTAGAGTTTTCCTAAGGTTCGTGGAATACTCTTTTCCAATATCTGCATACACCCCAAGAGGGAATCTATCCTGTACCTTTTCCTTTACTACACTTGCCTACTCTTCGCTCTCCTTTCTTTCCACTGTGTGTGTACTATTCTGTCCACTTTAATTTGGCACAACCACCCAAATCCTTCCTGGGTGTCCTGTGCCACTCTTAATAGAGTGCCATCCTTGACATGAACATCGGACATATTGAACTCTTTGAACTTTATAGACACTGGAGTCAATATTCCTCCGGAACTCCTCCAGTACCTTCAAACCAGTGAAGTAACTGGTATCTACGCGCCCCTGCATGCCATGCAGGATGGAGAGCTCATCATTTAAAAACATATGGTGAGGTTACCAAGAGGGGATATCAGAGGTGATTAGTGGGGAGAACGAGAACAGTTGGGGGGGGCATCACTAAAGTCCACGGTTGGCTAAATCCCTTTCTCCACTTGCAGGAGAATACTTCTACGAGTCCAGCAGACAAGATTAGGCGGGCCAGTCCAGACTGTCATCTCTTCACTACGCATCACGTTGGTGGAGACCGCAGCTGTCCGGGTCCGATCGACGCCCCTGTGGGAACCAGGTGAGCGTAACATTCAGAAGATACCAGGGGACCAGCGAGAGTACTGGAGAAAACCATCAACCGGACCACTGACATACTCTATAATATGACGTTAGAACAGAAAGCGATAAGATTAGTAGCTCTTCAGAACCGGATGGCATTAGATGTCATTCTGGCAGAGCGTGGAGGAGTATGTAAATTAGTGGGGTCCGCTTGCTGCGTTTACGTACCAGACTCCTCTCCAACGATCTTTAGTGCGATCCAAAATCTACATGTTCTTAGTTGGGAAGTACATGTTCCTGAGGGAAACTGGGAACTTAGTGCATGGTTCTGGGACCTCCTACGGTCGTGGGTATGGAAGTTGTTTTCGGCCCTGCTGATTATTTTGGGTAGTTTTCTATTCCTTTGTTGTTGTATACAGTTTCTCCCTGGTATATGTTCGGTATTAGGGGGGTGTTGCGCGCAAGCAAATTGTGTATTAGGGCATTAAATATACACCCCAGATAAGGTTTCCAAGGAGTATGTGTTGAAAGAAACTCTAGTGTCTGATTTGATGCCAATAGATATGTCTGATAATGATTCGGGGTGTATAGACGTTGAAATGTGGAGTTAGTCGTAAGGTGATTGGAAGTAGTTTAGCGCTTGGCATAGGCCAAAAGGAGGGTTTGTTAAACCTGATGTAATATTGTTTCGTCCTCATTGTATATGTTGGCCTATGCCCAGTCGCTTTGCGAGGAAATCCACATCGCAAGGTCATAACCTTAAGTTAATCGAGCCTCCATTTTAGGTTAAAGCCGCCATTTTAGTTAGTCGTGCAAAGTCACCCTGTGGCCTAAAATGGCTGACCTGTGTTCTCTTGTTCTTACTTAACCTCTTCATCCTCTGTAGGCGAGTTAATGTCCAACCTGCCTGCAGGCTACATGTTAGGGTCATGTAGACCTTGTCCTTTGTTGACCTCGGGATCAGGGGATTACTTGAATCAGCAATGTTAACCTACAAGTATATAGGAACAATAACGCTATTTAAACATGACATTCGAAACATCTGTTTGACCTGCATTGAAACAAATGTGTAAAGAGCGTAAAGTTAAACCCAGAGAATAAAAGTGCTTGTTAGTAAATGTATTAAGAAGTAAACCGCATGCACAAGATATGTAAATTAGGAATGAACCTGGTGCGAACCGTAGACCAGTACATGATTAACTTGTAGGAGGCTGGACATCGTTATGAAGAAACTGTATAAATATGCTGATGTCCAGCTAGCAATTCCTGTTCACTGCTCACATTGAACCTTCTGGTGGTCTTTGTGAAGTACTGACGGCCAAATAGCTATTTGTGTACTTTGTTTAGTAAACTGTTCAGTATTACAATAAAGATTCTGGGAATCTTTACAAGCCCGTGTTGGTGTATTTCTCTTTGCATGGTGTAAAAGCCTTAATATTGTATTTTCTGATTCAACACTACAACCACTACCGATTCCTCCCAGACCGTGGCATACGGTCTCAATGGACCTGATTACGGATCTTCCACGTAGGCAGGGTTATGACACCATATGGGTAGTGGTGGATTCCTACACTAAAATGGCTTGTTTTGTGCCCTGTACAAGCGTCCCCTCCGCCCCTGCACTGGCCCGGTTGTTTTTTAAGTCAGTCTTTTGTCTTTTCGGGCTACCACAGGTTCTTGTATCTGATCGCGGCATGCAATTCACGTCCCGTTTTTGGCTAGCACTTACTAAACTGCTCGGCATCGATGCACGCTTCTCCTCTACGTACCATCCGGAAACCGATGGGCAGATGGAAAGGGTGACCCAGGCTTTGGAGCAGTATTTGAGATGTCGCACCCTTCAGTATCAGGAATCATGGCTCGATTTACTGCACTTAGCGGAATTTGCTTATAACAATACCCTTCATTCGTCCACTGGTTTTTCCCCATTTTACTCCATGTACGGTCAACATCCTCGCACCCTTCCATTTCCAGATTTCATGCCCTCCGGCACCCCTGCTGCCGATGCCTGTGCCCGCGATCTTGCCGCAGTCCACGCCCAGACCCTTGTCCATTTGCAGGAGGCCCAGGTTTCCATGAAGGCGGCTGCTGATGAGAAACGAGCGGAGGCCCCTGACTACAGGGCGGGTGATCGGGTATGGTTATCGACCCATCACTTGCACATCCCTGGCTTTCGTAAACTACTTCCGAGATTTGTGGGCCCCTATCGTGTTGCCAAGGTCTTGAATCCCGTGGCTTTGCGACTCTCGATCCCTACCGCCTGGCGGATCCACCCAGTGTTCCACACCTCGTTGCTCAAGCCATGCCCAGGGCCTACCCGTCTTACTGTCCCTCCTACACCTGTCTCTGTGGCATCCCCTGAGATCTTTGAGGTCAGTGCCATTTTGGGTTCCTGCTTTCATAGGGGTCAGCTGCAGTACCTTGTGGACTGGTCGTGGTACAGTCCTGAGGATCGTTCTTGGATCCCCGCTCGAGATGTCTAGCCCCCTCGATTGGTGACTCGCTTTCATCGGGATCACCCGTCCAGCCCACGGGGTCGTGGGCCTTTGGGGGGGGCTCTGTGACACCTCCCATGTTACGTCCCCGATCACGCCAAACCAGAACCCCACTCAGTCCCCGCACAACCGTTTCCACACTCATCACCCACCAAAACCCCGGCATATCCTGCACTCAACCACGCAAACTTTGGCAACAACTCACTAGGCAGGGGAGATGTCCGGCTGGTAATCAAAGATCCTTGCGCCCCTTTTTGCACTGGCATCTGCCATGGCGCTATCCGTATGTGCGGCGCTGCCATACGAAAACACAGAGACCCGCATGTCACGTGATCAAGCGTCCGTTACTGCGTCCGTCCAACTCGCGGGTCACGTGACACAGTTCTTGCGCTTCCCGTAATCCACGTCACATGATCACCTGATGCAGTTAAAAGGAACGGGGAAACACGGAAACAACGCTTCTCAGCTACTTCTCTCGAGTACTGTCGGCGCCTTGATATTTGGATACTTAGAACTGCTACAACCTCGGAATTGTGTTCACGGACAGTCTTGCCTTTTCCTCTGGCATACTGTCGCTTGGATATTTGGATACTTACAACTGCTATGACCTCAGAACGCTTTTCATGGACAGTCTTGCCTTTTCCCTTGGATTACAGCAGCATCATTTGGGTAGTTCAAACTCTACCTTTTGTACTCAGGAATCAACTTCATTGACTTTGCTATCAGAATGCCGCCTAGACCCTGTCAGTCTCCTGTTGCCATTGGCCCCTCTTGCTCTCCTGATCTGCCTAGTCCCTGTTGTCAATACACATAGGTAAGCCATTTTTTGACATTCCCAATTACATTGTATCATTGTCTACCACTACTGCATACCTTATCACTCATTGCATTGCAGTGGTCAAGGGGTCCTTCCTGTGTTCCTGGTTCCAGACTGACGGCACTCTCCACCTGTGGCCTCAAAGATTGCAGGGGCAGTGATTTTACTTTCTACCCTTGCGGTACTTGGGGACGGAGGTAACAATAATCTACACGACCAGCAAGTACAGAACACAAACCCTGTGAAATAACCTCCCTCGATGAAATGACATGGAATCACACCAATATACACAAAAAGTTCACTTTTCAGAAAATCTGAGCTGTCTTACAACAAGAGGCTGGCGCCAGAAACTACTACACAAATAAATACACTAAGGCCGTCTTCTCAACTCCTGGTGAGGTTATACTTCTCATATTATTACCCCGTAATGAAGTGTACCACGTGATCTTTCCTGACCCTTGTCAGAAGATATCTCTTTATCTTTTCATCTCATCACAATCCCCCAATATACACAACAATCATCTCCCGCTGTTTTGCCAGGCATATGTCATACTTACATTCATGGATCCACTGAGGGTCTTCGGTATCGAGTCTCCCTTAACTGCCAGCTGCCGTCCGACACACGGCACGCCCTGCGGGGAACGGACAGGATTCTTCTCCAAGGGGACTCCTGTCAGCCTCTTTCTGTTGCTCTCCACAGGTCACCTCCATAGTCTTCGGGTCACGGCAGGGAACCCTCGATAAGCCAAGCACTCTAGCGAGTCATCACCTTTGCTACCATCTGTTAAGACGGCCTGGAAAGTACAAAAATTACACAGAGGTTCTGCAGCCAGATCAAACAAGACTCAATGACAGAAATAGTGCAAGGCAAAACCCAGCTTTGTTAACATCCAAATAAAGCAGGGACAGCCTACAAGCCTACAATGTTGTTGCTTACAGTTGCTTTAATACTACAAATGTGTCATCAATGATGTCACAACATGTCATTAGTACAAAACCTACAGGTTACAGGGAATGGATAATAATAGTGACTACATGTAAATTCTATAGGGGTTAAAGTTCTGATTGAATAACACTTGTCTGATGGCTCCTCCTGACACCACCTCTAAGTTGATAACTGTAAAAAGACATCATCTCTACAATAAACTTTTGGTTGGCATTATACGTAATGGGCGGCCTAACATTGGGGGTTTTGATTGGTTGGATTTCTACTGACCAACCTTGGACAACTGACAGGTCGTCAAGACATGAGCCAGGTAGGAATAGGGGGAGAGAGGTCCATGGTCTGCTTTCCCTTCAATTGAAGAAAATACCATCCCTCGTTCCTAGGCCATGAGCTAATGAATAGACAGTGTTCTTCAATTATGGGTCGTGACGTGTGTGATGAGACCGCATTTGGAATGATTTTTTCCTGCATTTATTGGGATTTTAGGTAATATTAGTGCAAGTGTTTGTGGTTCCTTTTACTACTGGGGACTGTGATTTCACGGTGGTGACCTCATCCCATGTGGCCAGGAGACGGCAGCCGCTACCTGATCCTGACCCTGGCGGCGGCTATATAAGGGAGAATTACACAGGGGCCGACATCCTCAGGGGAGATGTCATGGCTTCATCGGGTGAGACATGGGGCCTCATTACGACCCAGGCGGTAAATTACCGCCTGGGTCGTACCTTTACCACCATGGTGTAAACTACGTGGTTGGCGGACTTACCGCCCCATTCCGAGGTGAGTGGGGCAGTAAGTCCCCATTAACCCATTTACCCTTCCCCATTCCCATTTTTGCCCCATAGGGCATAATGGGAGTGGGGAAGGCGTTAATTACGCCACCGTAAATTACGGTGGCGTAATTAACAACAAGGTCCCTTAGCGCCATGGATTTTAACGCCCTCCATGGCGCTAAGGGACCTCGGAATCAGGCGGTAAGGGTCGGCGCTGTTTACGCCACCGTAAACCCCTTACCGCCTGGGTCCTAATGAGGCCCATGGTATCTCCCATTTTCTCATGAAAATAACCCTCCCATATCTAATATCCTCATGGCCTATTGTTATAGGCCTACTCGTTCTCCCATGTAGAATAGGGAGATCACTCTTTCCAAATCCACCAACCATTCATGCAAGAATAATTTTTCATTTAAGACTACTGAAAATGTCTATTCAAGACTTCCGAACCAATTCCAAATCCAGGACTTCATGTCCCAGAATGACCCAAGTACTTGAATGAAGAAGAAGAATCAAGCAATGCAGAATGAGGAAAGCTCCAAGCACAGTCAGCATTCTAGTGTTTACTCATACACACATGTGTCCAGGAAGTCTAAAAGGAATGTGAAGCAGAACATCAATACCTGCTGCTGGTGGGAGAGAACAGTGTCTCTCTGTGAGGCTGAGGCTATCGAAGGGGGAGTACCGGCCTGGTGGAGCCATGTGGCTCACCAGCGAAGAAGGAGAAGGCAGCAGAGTGAGGAAAACGCGCTGCGGGAATGCCAGGAGTTAGCGAGGGACTGCTGGGCATTTTCAGGTGATCAAGAGCAGCGATTTCCTTGCCGGTGCCCGGAGCGAAGCAGACACTGGAAGTGGAACCCACGAGACCCAAAGAAACCAGGCAGAGGCGGTCAAGAGAAGGAAGTGGATGAACATGCTTCTCTGGTTGACCGCAGGAGCATACAACAATGCCAACGAGTGCTGGTGAGTCTTCCCAGAGGCCATGGGGAGCCCGGGGCATGTCGGCAGGTATGCTGAAAGCAAGAGAATGAAAAACAAGCAAGTGAGAGAGAAAGAGAGAATTTGATATTAAAAGGGGAAACAAATTGCAAATAACGCCCATAGAAGAGGGTAAATGCAAATTGTGCGAACAAAGGAAAACCCAATACCGGAATATATATATCCGGAAGATATATTTGCAAACAAAGTGTGGGTGCGACTATGGAGAAAGGCATGAAGCCCCCTGTGAATAGAAGCAAGTCTTGGCAGGAGCGTACACAAGGCAACCATCACATGAGTGTGAACCTAAGTCCTGGCAGGAGAGAATACCAGCAACAAGAACTGTGTTGTTTAATAAGAGTAAAGAACTGTGTTGTTTGACAAAGAGGTCCTGAGAAGGAACATCAGGACTAGGAAAGGATTGTATGAACCAGATGTTCAAGAGAGATACAATTGCAAAGTCAAGACACGGTTTTTATGTCAACACTGTTGTGGTTCAAGAAAGGCAGAAGGAACTGTTGAATGTGAACTTCATATATATATTGTTGTGAGCGAAGAAAGGCAGAAGAAAATATTAAAAGTGAATCTTCAGAGAACCAAAAAGAATCCAGGGGGAGGGAACCATCCTCTGGAGTAAGAACCCATATCCTTGCAGAACATTTATGTTGAAAATGTATTCCAAGTCTAAAGAGATTTCCAGATTCACTTTAGAGTTTAGTTTTGGTGTGAAGGTCAGAAAAGAACTTTGGACACAGGACAGATTTTATTTTGTACATTCGGACGCACACAAATCCTTAGTTTGTGTTCAGGTAGGGAAATTCCTCTTAGAGCAGGGTCAGAGAGACATTTTTCAAACCCCTTTTATTTTCAATAAAAGTCTTTCACTAAAAACATGGCTAACTTGTGTCTGAATTTCATTCCTGACTCCTCACAGGACACTCTTGAGTTATTCATTATTGGGTCTTTTTATGTTTATGGTTCTCTCGCACTTGGCTTACAAAGGCTGGTTATTCTTTTAATTAATCTAAGACTATATGGCTTGTGTCTTGGGAATCGTTATCTTGTGCTTTCACTGCAACATTCCTATCCTCGGCTTTTTCATAGTAAACTTGGCTTGGGTTGCTAGCTACTGTCTAAGCTCTGCACGGATATGTATTTTTGTTATTTCAGCACTTTGAGTTCCCATGAAGTCTTGAGGACTTTCATATTCTTAGAAGTGTGTTGCGTCTTCCATTTTGGAAAAGATGACTGCCCATTACTTTTGCGTTTCTATGTTAGTGAGCTATAGGCGTGTGTCATTTATATTGCATTTAGCTTATACATTGCTTATGTTAGTGTTCTTCATGCCTTATGGATGCCATGTTAATATTCGTCTTGTATAAATGCATGTATTACCTAGTGTTTGCATTCTTCATGCTGAGTGCACATTTGATTATTTGTATCTAATGCATTCACATGTATTGTTTAATTGTCCGTTTTGTTTATTCTTTATTCTTGCCATCTTTAACTTAGATCATGCCCATCTCCTGTTGTACCTGCCTGAGATATTGGTGGTACGGTTGCCTTAGTGAGTAATGTTTCTCAAATATATGGTATTGGGCCAGGGCAGGGGCAGTAGCTAATGATGGCATATTCATCTATCTCCCAACACCACAATTTGGATTTCTAATATGTATCAGACACTCTACATATCTTGCACATTTCTTACTTCTATGAGCATCATGTGTGTCTGTCAGACATGCATTCGACGTGTTCTCATGCAATGTGTTATCTTACTTAAACTGCACAAAGACTTAGCTAAAGCTAAATAGGATAGGTTTGCTATACTATTATTCTCAATGTTGCACTGTATTACTCATTTGATTCCTGTTCTATTGCATCATGCATGAACATGACTCCCTCTGGAATGGCCTCTCTGCCCCTCTCAGACTTGAGTCGGACCTCCTTAAGTTCTGGAAACTTTTCAAGACCCTACTCTTCTCTACCTCCTTCCCCCTCCCTTGCTAATTGCCGCCACCTGCCACTGCAACTGGTGGCCTGGTTCACTTATGAGTCACACAGAGGACAAGGTCCTCCCTAGCCAGTCTTCACCAGCACCCCTCCTAACCAGTACTGCCCTTCTGGGGCCCTGTCCCTGACCAGCGTGGTGGGATGGGCACCCCTTGTGAGTCTGGTCCACCCCCTCCCATTTAGATGTTGGTCCTCCCCTGGCATCCCCTAGCACTTGACCCCTGGGCACCGCCCCTTAGCACTTGCCTGATCCCTTGGCCCTCCCAACCCCCCTGCACCTTTATGCCCTTGCATTATGCCCCCCTTCCACCACTCCTCTACCCCCCCCCGCACTTGTATGATCTGAATGTCACAAGGCCTTTTATTGTTGTTTATATCCCATGTCCCCACCCCCTTGTTGCCTTGTGGCACCTGAAAACACTTTTTGCTGTATAGTGCACCTTCCAAATACTCAATAAAATAAAATAAAATAAATAAATATCATCCGGATCCCATTGTAAAACATTCTCTGTATTACTGTCTGAATTAATTTCCTCTCCCCTTGACTCTGAGGAGACTACCTCTAGGGTACTTACGATTACATTTTCATTAACATTCTGATCAAAATCATTGGCAGTGTTAGATGTACCAGCAATATCTGCATTTGTATTGGCAAAAGGGTCCCTATCCACATTTAAACCTGGCTCTGCATCTCCTGCACACATTTCTGGCTCATTTCTTTCAAGTTCACTATCACTACTTTGCTCATTTGAATCAATATCAGGCTGGTGTGTATCTGGGTCATGTGAAGAATCCTGTGGAGTCATCACTAAACCCAAGCCTAAAGCCTCCCACCATGTAGCCATGGGAAGGTAGCCGCTACCTGGTCCTAACCTTGGGGGTGGTAACATGAGGAAGAATCACATTGGAGTAGATGGCTGTTAGGGTGGAAGTGGTGACTCTGCTAAGAGAGACACAGCATTCATCTTCTTTTGAGGATGAGATTCCCATAATACCCGAATACCTAATGGTGTGCTATCAATGTACAATTCCCTCTCCTGGAGCTAGCCAGAGCCCAGACAACGAAAAGTCTGTTAAAGAACATAAAGTTCGAACATTGGAGGACCAGGAAGTAAATATGACAACTTCAAATTGTTATGATTCTGTCTTATATAGAAATTCTAACATCAGGGTAAACCTACCTAATTTTACAACCTACCCTAAACCTAATAACTGTTAGTTCTCAAATCAGTTTAACTTAACTAAATATAAAAAGACCAAAAACATTATGTACTTCAGAACCCATAATGCCTGTGGTACTGGCATGAGGAAGAGGGACTCAGAGTTGATGAAGATTAAAGGTATCATAAAGCTTAATGAGCAATCTAGTTGTTGTAATTTGAAACACCTGAGCGGGACCTTTAAATTCAGTAATGTTTATCAGGTGAAAGAAGCAGAAGAAGATGGAGGCACTGATGAAGTAGCAGAGGCGGCAGCAGCATTGAAAGCAGGAGATGCAGTGAAGGCAAAAGAAGCACCAGCCGAGGACAACTTGAGAGAAGACGTGTGGCCATGCAGGGAATGCGCAGCATGAAGCAGCAATAGGGAAAGCTGCACCGCGTGAGAGGCACACTTTCAACACGCCGTGAATCGCTTTGGTCAAGAAGCAGAACCGGAGATCACACTGAGCTGTCAGAGTTCCCCTGAAGGACTGCACATACTGTGATAGCCATATCAGAGCTGGCAGCAGTGAAGACAGACCTGAAGAGATCTGCTGCAGCACCCGCAAGTCAAAAGGAGACGCAAAGGAAGACCGTTGCGCCTGAACACCAGGTTATCCCATGGGCGCTCCGAAAAATACTTTTAATTGAATCTAATCATTTTGAATACCGAACAAATGAAATAAGGCATCCAGGGTGAAACTTCCCTAATAATGGATAACAATTGGGGAATAACTGTAACCCTCATTGCCAGAAGACAAGAGGTTGCAGAAGAGTTATACAAAGGCAGCCAGGGTGCAACTCTCCTGGTAAGGGATACAAATTGGGGGGTAATTGTAACCCTCATTGCCCGCAGCCAAGAGGATGAATGAAAGTAATACAAAGGCTGAAGGAGCACACCTCTCCTTATATGAGATGTCAATGGGGAGAAACTTGTAACTTGCATTGCCAACAGCCAAATGTCTATAGAAGAAAAATACAGAGACAACAAGGGCACAACTTCCCTTCTATGGGATACCAGTGTAGAGGAGGAGCCAAATGCCTATACTGGAAGTCCTGCCCCTATTTTGCCTATTTGTTGGAAACCGAAAGTTGCGACATGTACAACGCCAATAATGGTACCCGAAAGTTGCGACATGTACAACGCCAATAATGGTACCTATCCCACAAAGAGTTCTCAAAACAAGATATCCATTGACAAAGCCCTATATGATGTACCTGCGGAAAAATGACAGTCTCTTAAAGGAGGTTCCTGAAGAAGTGTGACGCGGTGAAGGCAAGAGACTGGTGACGTCGCCTGAAGTAGGGTTGATGCGCCAAGAAGAGTTGTCAAGGAAAAAAGTATATAAACCTTGTAGAATCTGATGACGAAGTAAAGAATTGAGTAACATTTCATGTGCGGAATGAAGATTACAAGTGCGAAGAAGCACTTCAGAAAATGCAAGCCGTTTTATAATTGTACAGATGCTGAAATGCAAGAAGACTAAGTAACCTTGAAGGCTGGCTATACGTAGTGAATAGACTGCAGGTTGTACTGCCATTATATATATGTGTATAGAATCTGAATGTTCCATGTTGCATTTTAGCAAACTAGGACCTCAGTTGCAAAAAGGCTGAAAGTGTGGCGCAGTAGAAAAAGACAGCTGGCGATGAAGGAAGAATCGAGAAGGTTGTCTGGCCCAGTGTCAAGGGTTGGGGCAGCCAAGAAACTGGTTATCTATTTGAGAAGATACAATGAACGTGAGAAGCGAGGCGAGCTCCTGTTGAGATGCAATGGAAAAACACTATGAGTGCCAAGTTTTATTCATTTAATAGTATTATAGGCGAAGAAGGAGCTAAAAACACAGTCTCCTGTCACATACCTGGCCATGACTCGAACATTCTCCCCACCACACTCGCATCCCAAAGCCAAGAATATTTCTGAGTCAGAGGTCTCGTAGTCCTTTAGTAATCTACAAATCAACGGATCTTCGTTCACGGATCTACCGTCGACCTGTTCGTGGCCGGCTGAGATTGCCGACTGGTAGGTGTTAATCTTTCTGTAAGCCTTGGTCTGTGCCGCCTGGTTAGCCAGGAAGTTCACCACATGGTTGAGTGCGTAGAAGTGATGAATGTGAAGAAGGGGTGAGTGCGTAGAGAGGGTGAGTGCGTAGAGGGGTTGAGGGGGTAGAGGGGGTGGAGGGGTTGAGGGGGTAGAGGGGTTGAGGGGGTGAGTGGGTAGAGGGGTGAGTGGGGTAGAGGGGGTGAATGGGTACATGCTTGAGGCCGACATGAGTGCACGCGTGGGGCAAACAAAAGTGGATGGGGGGGAATTGACCAGACTGAAGCACATAGAATTGTGTAATGTATAAAGTATGGTTTGGAACGCAGATAACGCTTAAAGAGCATTTAACCCACAAAGACTGGAGTACGCATGGTGGACTAGAGTGCACAGAACAAACTCGAACGCACGCGGCAAGCCAGAATGCATGAATGCGTGACCGAAATACATGGAACAGACTGGGATGCATGGAGTGGATACGAGTGCATGGAATGGACTGGAGCATGCGACGTATATAGTATGATTTGTAATGCAAAGAATATCTGAAAGGGTATATAACCCACCTTATCCCACCACCACGCTTACTCTCTCCTTACATCACCACTCAACTAGAACACAGTGATACTATGACACCATTCGGTATAACTGTTCTCATACCAACACTCGCCGCTCACTCCACATCATTCTAAGTAATCACTGCTGGTAACACACCCCCTGCCAGGCGTTCTCCTCAGGCCTAACGCAGCCACATCCGCTCTGGATAAATCCTGCCAGAACGAACACATACTCCTGACCTCTCAACCAGCACACCTACCGCTAGAATGCAGCTATTACACGGTTACCGCACGAGCTGCACACATACCCGGTGCCCACACGCACCCTTTTGACTCTCTCTACTCTCTCTACTAATATGAACTTCGGTTCCCAAGGGCGTTCAACCTACCAGCGCCTTCAGACCATACCAATGGTATATAAGGCGCTACATAAATGCAAAATAACAATAACAATAACATGGGGTAGATGGAAATAGACTTTGGGCATGCTACATCAAGACTGAAGATAAGACCGTGCTAACACTCCCTTCTAGTATCAGGCGCAGTGATACTTTGCAAGGCTGAGTTCAAAGACAATTCAAATGGCAGACAGCAGGAGTGATGATGGATGATGGGCTAATTGGGTGAGGCGGCATGGTCACGTTCGCTCACAAACACCTGGGGTACCAGATTTCATGCTGCTAGTGAGTATAATATTCCAGAAAGGTGCAAGCGAGCCACCCAACTCTACAGGGCCACATAGCAAAGAGCCATATAGTTTGAAAGCCAATGGAACATTGGGCCTCATTACAAGCTTGTCGGTCTGGATACAACGCTACCAGTAAGCTTGCCGGTACCGTTGTATCTGGAGCGGCAAACTCTGAGTTGTGCTCGCGGGTGCCTTTCATTCCACTAGGTTTGAACTGGCGGAATGAAAGGCACCCGCGAGCACAGCATTTCAGATGCACAGGCACCGTTGACAACGGTGCCTGTGCATCCGGCTTCCCCATTCCCATTGAGCCCTATTGTGCTCAATGGGAATGGGGAAGAATTTTTTCCAGTGCCCAGGAATGGGCAAATACCGGGTCCTGCAAGGCCGTAATGACCCAGTAATTTCACATTTCTGGGCGCCAGAAAAAATGCAACTCCAGCGGCAGCCGTGCCTGATACTTTCCTTGTAATGCCTGATTCTTTGCCATTTCGATTCCCAAGGTGTGAGTGAATTCTACCATGTCTTCAAGGAAAGCCCATAAAATCACTTTTAAACTGCGAAATGTTTTCATGTTTACAAAGTCTTGCTGCAGAGATAAAGGTCTTTACATTTTCATTCATAAATAGTCTTTGGAAGCAAATGGCAGTCCTTTGTCTGTCACTGGATCATTTCTTTCTTTCTTCAGCTACCACCAACTGTAATTTCCTCCAGAGCAAGGTGGGATTTATAGCTTGATTGAAGGTTTATTGCCCCTTCCCCTCTTCACACTTCCTTGTCCTGGGAGTTTCATTGTCAGTGGGTTCAGCCCAGACTAAATTCTATCCAACCTAATGATTATCACTGGGGTGTAAGTATCTGCTGAGAGAGGCCCTTCTGTTGGTAGCATCGCCCCCATGCCATGCAGAAACCTATTTTCTTTTTGAAACTTGCAAAATCCAGCCAATATAGTTTAACAGTTTTACTTTCTTATATTTGGTCCTGAATAAAATAACCCATGTGTGTATTTTCCCCAGCAACAAACCCCTTCACATTGCTATATAATGGCAGGCTTTCATTCAATAGTTTACTTTTAAAACGGGCCTTTCTCTCCTTGAGTTTGCAAAGCCCATTTTACATGTGTGGTGAAGAGCTGGCATTTCTTTTTAAATTCGGTTTTGCATCTCCCTCTGGATTCCCACACTGTCCTGCAGCTATAGTTTTTTCCTTGTATGCAGGAGTTTTGTTTGAAGCAGAGATGCCTTGAAATTGACATGGCTCAGATAGCTGGAGTTTCTTTGAACTACTGAGCTTTGATACATTGTGAAGAAAATTAACGCGTTTTCCCATACGGGTAAAAGTGGAGTTCCTTGTTGATTTTTCTCAGAGTTGGTTTGACAGGGCCTGTTATTCAGTTATTTTATGCCTGATTTTGATGAAGCACAATGAGATAAACTGGGCATGGCAGGGCCTTATTAATCACAGTGGTTTAAGGAAGAACAGATGGAAGTAGCATCAGCAACATTATTTTAAAGGTGAAAAGGTTTCCTTTTTAATGGGGATTTTGGGCTTTATTTCTTTTGTACATGTAAGAACACACTGGCACGCTCCCTCAGTGAGTCCCCTTGTTCCATCCTGCCCAATGTGTGCTTGGCAAGATGGTGCAGCCTTCTTTTTGTTGCTGCAAAACGCAGTTTTAAGGACATGGTGCTCTCAGCAGCCAGCGCAACCATTTTGCTGTTTTTTCTGCGCAAATGCAGCTTGGTTTTGGCGAAATTCTGTTGAGTGGGTCAATGTAGCCCCCCTGACTCTTCTGAGATCCTTGTCGAGGGAGAGTAGAGCAAGGTGGGCTTCATCAGTCAGGAGTGTTACTTCCATCAGAGAGCGGAACTCCCCGATCCTCTTGCTGTCTCCCGTTGGAGCGTGGAACGACACCACCGGATTTTCTTTTGGATCTTCCTTTATGGTGTTGAGCGACGCTCCCAGATTTTCTTTGAATTCTCCCTTCCAGGTCACCGGGAGGTCCTCCTTGGTAGTGAAGGTGCAACCAGTACAAATCTCTGAAAGAAAACACAAACCAGTAACTACCATTTCCCACTAACTGCCCTCCAATCGGGTTAACAGCAGTGTGATAAGCAGGCTTTCAATGATGACAATTGATAATAAAGAAAAATACTCCCTGTTACATAATTATATTTATAATTGAATCGTTCCCTTCTGATTCTTCTTTTTCTTATTCTCATGCTTCAGATATCTCCTCTATTTGATTCTCTCTTGGCTCCTCAAATTGCAGCAAATTGTGCATAGGGTGACAACTGATTAGCTGATTAATATGGGCCTATTTCTCTTCTGTCAATTCTCCGGATGCGGATTCTGTAGGCGACAGGTGAGATTTTATCTACAATTTCAAAAGGTCCTTGCCAGCTTGGTAAAAATGTGTGCTCTTTGGTCTGGTTCTTTTGGAAATTGTACAAATAGACCCTGTCTCCTACTTAATATTCCTTTTTGGTTGTGTTAGTTGTTTTTAGATCATATTGAGTCTTCATGCCCTCTGCAGATCTTTCCAAATGCCACTGAGCGAACGCAAAAGCATGTTGAAGGTGTTTTCTTAGATTCCCAACATACTCATGAGTTGTGGAGGCGTTTATCAGCGTCTGCTCCTGTGTTCTATAGAGCAAATGCTGAGGTAACACCATTCTTCGTCCAGTCATCAGCTCAAATGGAGACATCTTGGTTGCAGAAGAAGGTGTAGATCTGATGGCCATCAGGACAAGTGGTAATCGGATGTCCCAACTTGGCCTAGAGTCTGCCACAAACTTTTTTAGAATGCTCACAATGGTTTTATTGTACCTCCCAACTCCACCACTAGAGGACAGCGGTATGCAATGTGAAGTTTCCTTTTTACCCCGAGTATCTCCCACATCTTTGTCATCACTTCGCTGGTGAAGTGACTACTTCGGTCTGACTCAATCCTTTGGGGTAGGCCAAAACGCAAGAAGATGTGATTGATCATCAGAGCAGCTGCTGTTTCTGCCTTGCAATTTGGGGCTGGGAGACATTCCACCCATTTGGTAAACAAGCATGTTACGGTTCACATGTACTTGTTCCCCACAGAGGAGTGAATCACGGGCCTGATGAAATCTACGTGTAAATCTGACCAAGGCAGTGTCATCTCCCTCTTCTGGAGGGGAGCTCGGTGTGTAAGTAATGTTGGCTGAAATTGTGCACACACAAGACACCCCTTCAAGTATTGGTCGAGGTCCTGCCCCATGTGTGGCCAGTATGCAACCGCTCGCAAGATTTCTAAAGTAGTGTGAAAACCCTGATGACCGGCTGTGGCCGCATCATGGGCATGACTTAGTATCAGGATTCGCAATGAGGTAGGGACCACCCACTGGTCACAGCCAGATATGGATCTCCTTACCAACAAACCGTCTTGGAATTGGAACATTTTTGGACATTTTATCAACACCCTGAGGTCCTCTTTCCCAATGTAATCGGTATCCGTTAGGGGAAAGTTCTCAGGGTCCTCAATGTGTTGATAACATTTACCAATATCGGATCCCCTTTTTGTGCCGTGATAAAATCAGCATCTAAGGTCTCCTTACTCCACTAGGCAGTTGAGAGTTCATTGTGAGCATTTGTCTGGGACTTAGTGATAGCAGTGACCTGGATTTCCCCCAACAGGGACTCGATCTCAAGGAGATCCCCCTGGATGGTTCTGGTTTTGGCCAGCTGATCAGCTGGGTCATTTCCAGTTTTGTCTGGCCCCTCTATTCTGGAATGACCTATGATCTTCTTCCATTAGATGGTCATCCCACCAGAGGGGACCAGATCATCTATATTTTGGATTAGCTTGCCATGTTTAAGCGGTTTGTTGTTAGCACATAGCATGCCTCTGGTTTTCCAATTAACCAGGTGCTCCACAAACCCGTTCCGGACATAATCTGAATCAGTGATTATGACCAGTTTGTGGAGTTGGTGTTGGACGGCAGTGAGGATGGCCTGATGAACTGCCATCAACTCTGCCACCTGACTACTATGGGGACCGATTTTGTACCCAGCAGAGGGTTCCGTGGCATCATTCACCCAGGCATTCCCAATGCCGGCCACCAGTTCCTTTCCCCCGTTGTTGTCAACATGGTAGGAGCACCTGTCCACATAAACTGTGGGCATTCCCTTGCACTTGTCTTCTTCATAGACTTTGTATGGGGAATCCATGTTGTCCAGTGTTTTAAGACTTTCGTCCTCAAGACAGTTTTCTCTAGCACAATCATGCAAGTCAGCCAGACCTTGCGCGAGAGGACTCTTCTTGTTTTGGCCATATCTGACCTCCACAGGAAAGCCTTGCATTGACAGAATCCAGGAAGTAATTCTGGAATTACTCTAATTTCCGGCCCGGATTCTATCACATTGGAGGCTGGTGTGGAGTCTCCACTATGATGTGTTCCCCCTGGATGAACAGGTTGTAATCTTTCAATGCCCACGCCATTGCCAGGAGTGCCTTCTCACAATCGTTTAATGTTTCCTCCTCAGAGGATAAAGTCTTACTTGCATAGGAGATGACTTTATTGACCTTGTCATGCTTTTGATATAATACTGCTGTCAAGCATGTGTTCGAGAATGCTGTCTCCAAGAAGAACTCCTTGTTTTTGTACAGGGTAAGCTACACAAAGCGCTTGTGAGAGGCTTCTTTTGAGTTACTTTACGGCCTCGGCTTGTTCTGGACCCCACTCCCCCTTCAACAGATGGATCAAGGGTCTTGTGATCTCTGCATAATCCTCAATGAACTTCCTACTATAATTAGTCAGTCCAAGGAGGCTATTTAGCTCCTGCAGAGTCGTGGGGTCTTTACGTTTTAGGAGTGCTTCCTCTTTCTTACCTTGGGGACAGAGACCCTCAGGAGTTATTTCATGTCCCAAGAAGTTGACACGGGTCCTGCACCACTGTACATTCGGAAGGACAGTTTTGCTCCGGCAACCCTCAACTGTGTCAGAACATAACGGATTTCTGCTATGTGTTCCTCCACAGTTGAGCTTTTTATCAGGACCTCATCCACATAGGCTAGGTTACCCCTTTCATCCATGTCAGGCATGGCCTTATGTAGGAAGATGTTGAATTTGTTGCCGGAGTTGATGTATCCGAAATGAGTCCGGGTCCACGTGTATTGCTGCCCCCGAAGGTAAAGGCCAGCTTGTATTGGTCCTCCCTACCGACAGGCACGGCCAGTACCCATTGGTCACGTTAAAGGCAGTGTATACCTTTGACCCTTGGATCTGGGCCAGCCCCTGGTCAATGTAGGGGAGAGGCCATCGGGACATGTGGACCCATTATTCAGCTCCCGCAGGTCAGCACAGAGTCTCCAATGGCTGTTCGGTTTTAAAATCCCCAGCACCTGATTATTAAAGGTGCTGTGGACTGGACGAATTATCCCACAGGACTCAAGGTTTTTGATGATTTCTGTCAGGGACTCCATGGATGTGAGAGGCAAGCGGTATTGCTTCACAAACACTGGATTCATTCCAGGGTACGTGGGAATTGTTGTAGTGTGGATTTCGGTGCGACCACAGTCATACGAGTCCACCACAAAGAGATCTTGAAAATCTAAGAACACCTGTTTCAACTTTTTCTTTTGCTCCAGAGTCTCACAGGCATCAGCTAGGATGACCCGCTCTTCAACCATTTGCCTGAAGCCTGGAAAGACATCCGGTTTTGCTATCTCAGCTGCTTCCTCCAGCTGGGTGGAGAGGTCCCTGGTTAGAGTATTGACCTGGGCAGAGAGATTCAGGTAGGAGAGGCAGTCATTGTGGACCTGGAAGATAACCTCATCCTGCCTAATGTCACAGGTCACCTCTTCCTCACCATTAGGGCAGGAAGAGTACACCAGGAAATTCCCCCCTTGCCGGGTGAAGATCCTGTCTGGTCGTAAGTCATTGTCACTATCACTGTCAAAGCAGTCATTGAGGATTGGGCCTACCAGTTCATTACCTAGATCCATGGAAAAATGTTGGTCATCAACCGCCATTCCAATAATGGTGCCTGCGCCCAGAGTGATACTCCTAGGGTCGCTGTTATCCATCAATATTGGAATGGTGTAGTGGTCTACATTGACTAATGGTGTTGGGTTTAACCCCAACCCCTGCTGTTGGAGATGGGCATTGAGGTGTACATATGCATCAGGATTTTGCAGTTTCTGTCCCCTTTTAATTTTTAATTCAAGTGGGAATAATCGTGTCCGTCCTGGGATGGTGACATCCTCTCCAATTTGAACTTCAACTGCATACGGCAGCAATTGGGCTGACCGAAATGCTTTTTCTGAATCATCAAAGTCCATGGGATTACCCCATAGTCGGGACCAGGCTTTGTAATTGATCAGGTCCAAATTAATGGCAAACCGATTGCGAATGTCACTGCCTAAATAGAATGCTGCAGGGACATCCGCACGTTACAACAGTTATGTACTATGCTTTTGTTTCCTATAGAAATTTTGAGCATACACCTGCTAAGAAGGAGATGTGGTCTTACCGTTGTTCACGCACACTCGGGCGTTAACAGATTCCTTCCCCTCATTTAACTGAATAGGGATGAATAACTGTCCTCTAATTTTCTGAATATCAGCTAAACTTTGATCTGGTTTCTCATCACTTTTGGCTATAGAATTGGAATTTTCAGGTTGTGAATTGGTATAACATTTCAATGTATTTCCTTCCAGTGTGGAATGCCACTTGAGACTGGAAGGAAGATTGATTTTCAGGAATGGAGAGGAGTTCCCATCACCAGTTTGTTGTCCTACAGCAATTACTGTCACGTCAGGTATTTGGTTGTTCTGGAAATGAAACTCATTATGATCAGGTTTTTGTTCAACCATGTGGCATGTGCCATTTAAACTAACATGGTTGACACTCTGAAGAAAAGGGAAAAAGATCCAGGACAGTGCGCCCAATAAAGTGCAAAACGTATTTATTAACAGAATGGCCCTTGGTTCACACGTGTTTTGGCCCTACATCGGCCTTTTTCAAAACAGGGCTTGGTGCATTCCCTCTTCGGGAGTTAAACTATCCATCTCAAAATGTTCTTTGGTTTGTTCCCATAGACCTCGGAATTTGTCGTTCGCGTCGGCTTGATCCGTAAATGTAACACTCTGTTTCAATTTTATTGGCCTGTTAGTCTGAGTCCAGAGGACCTTGTTCACACAGTCTATTAGGGGGGACAACCTGACCAGGATGTCATTCCCCAGTAGACAGGGTGTGCCCTCTGGAGTCACAACCATGACCAGGTGTTTCACTTTGTGTCACCCAATTTTTATTTCCAAATCCGCAGTCCCCTCGACAGGAATTTCATTCCTGTCGAAGTTCTGGAGTTGTCCAGGAAAAGGGGTGAGAGGGATCTGGTATCTTTCCTCCTTGCCTGAATTTAGCTGATCAAAGGCCCTTTTTGATAGAAGAGAGTGGCTTGGGATCCAGTGTCCACCAGCGCCGAAAATGTAAATTGCCCTTGCACTTGGACCGGGGCATGAAATCTACCCTCTTCCTCCTCCAATGGGCAAAGGTAACGTGCATTTTGGGCAAGCTGGGTGGTCAATTTCCCAATTTTTTTACTCCGACACATCGGTAGTTTGGGCATAATTCTGTGCGGGAGTTTGGGGATCTGAAAGAAAAATTTGGCATTCGGATATTTGGGGAGTTTTGGGCTCCCCTTTTTCTGATTCTGGGCTGTTCCCCATTTTTGGAGGCAGTCACCAGAATTGATTCGGTAAGTTTGGGAATCCTCTCTTAATGCTTGATTCCCTGGATGCTCATTCTGGGGTTCAAGGATGGGCGATACTGAATCAGTCCCCACACTCACCCAGTTTTCATTTAGATCTCTTGGGACCCATTTTTCTTTGGGAGGAGTTCCCCCGTCCCTGAAGGAGAAGATCTTTTCCCCAGAATCCTCTAAGGATTCTTCCCTTTCAAATTGGACGCCACTAACTTCCTCGACAAAATAGGCCTTTTTGAGTTCTTTATTTCTCCTACCCACCCTCTGTTCCTTGGATTGCAGATTTTCGGGGGCAGGAGATTTTGGTTCCGGTTCCTGGGTATCCAGGGGCTTTTCACGAGCAAGGAAGGAAGCTTCCTCTAGGGCTTTACACTTCCCTTCCCCCGTGCCTCCTCCGCTGGAACTGGTGAGTTGTCGGGGTTTTCTCCCCGTCATTGTTCTGTGGTACCAGACCCTTGGTTTGTGGAGTTCTGAGCCGCCATGTTTATCTGAGGGTTCTGTTGAGCCCTCAACATGCGACCCAGATCCTGGGTAAGGTTTTGGATCTGGCGCTCCAGTTGGGACACCCGTTCTGGCTGGTACGGGGGTCGCTGGTCAACCGCTGGTCAACTCTAGGTGGATCACGGGAAGGGTAACTATCCCTTCTCCCGTAGTATCCTGGATATTGTGAATTTTGGTAACCCTCCACCCTTGGCCTCCCCTCTCCCAGATTGGGTTGTCTGCATTCCTGAAATCGGGGAATGAAAGGAGGGTTGTCCTGCAGGTTGGGGTTTTGTGAGTAATGGGGAAAGAAACTTAACCCAGCATTTGGGGAATTACTGCCCTCCTTGGGGAAGTTAGGAGGGAAGTTTCCTGGGGCGGTACTTACCTGATTGGATCCCCCCGGGAGCTGGGGGAGTCCATACATACCCCAAGATTGGTCAGGTGCCCTTGTATCGGGGACTGATATAATCAGGGGAGTTAGGGGTCCCATTAGTGGGATTACCTCCTTGACTGCCACCTGTTTGTGACTGGCCTGAAGGCCTCCAGGGTCTCTGATTTTGCTGATTTTGTGTAGGTACATTTTTAGGCTCCCCCATCTCTAGGTCTAAAATGGGGGCAACCTTCACCTCTGCCACCTTAGCAGCAACAGGGGTGTTGGCTGGTTTGGGGTTCTTGGCCAAATTTTTATTTTCTGCACATTTTTGGATCTCATTAATGCGGGTCGCCTGCTTAATGGCCCAGTCCAGAGATCTTTTGTCATGGAAATCCCTCACCAGCTGGGTCATGATATACTTGGGGAGTGCATGAAAGAAGGTGGTTACACACTCCCTGCTATCCGTGCGCACCCTCCAAGTGGTTTGGGAAAAGGCACGTTTGAGCTCCTGCACAAATTCTCGTGGTGCCTGATCTTCCCCGCACTGCAGATTGTAGGCCGCTTTGCAAGCCTCTTGGGGGTTTCTGTGGGTGGAAAAGTGTTTCAAGATGGCCACCCTGTAGGTGGACCTTCTTGAATGGTTATGGTCCTCCAGTCCAGCAAAGTAGCTGGAGTACTCAGCGCAGAATGTCCATTTTACATACTCTATGCAGTTCTGATTGTCTTTCAGATGAAAAGTGTCCATCATCTGCTCATAGAGTTCCAAGTGTTCCGAAACAGAATATTTTGCGTTTTATGGTATGGGGTTATGAAACTCCTAATGGCCTTAATCTGCTTAATGGGGCCTTTTGTCATAACTCTCTTGAGTTTGTTTGCCTTCTTTGGCTTAGTCATCTGAGTCCACTCGCCCTCTCATTCAGAGGCGCTACTACTTGAGGTCCCCTCATGATCATCTAGGCACTCCCTGATTCTGTGAGCTTTAGAGGGGCTCGCAGAATGGAGGGGCCTAGATTCTCTATTCCTGTGGTGCTCAGGAGAGTAGTCTTCTGACTCTTCCCTGCTCCCAGGGTTGGTAGAGTATCCCCCCCCCCACTGCCCTCATTGTGTAGAGATCTTCAGGATGCTCTTTTAAGGCCTCATTTCATTTGGTTTTTCATCAAATTGAAGCAACTGGTCCCTTGGAAGGTAGTATTTCTGTGCATCCAATTCCCTGACTCTCCCCTCATAGGAGACTTCCTTGTCAGAGACATCAGCCTTAATGTTTGGGTATTCAGGGACACCCGTCCATCCATTTCTGAGGGGCGCTGACCTGTCAGTTCCATCATGCTTGGTCTATTAAATTCTGATGGCCTCATGGTTTCCGGCTCATGTGAACCGGTAGCCATGAAGTCAGCAGTGTACAAAGTGTTAAATGGGTTTGAGTCCCTTAGTACAGAGGTCCGTATACTATGATCAAGGGTTGCCCTGTCCCTCTCTACCTGTTCAGAGTCCCTCCCGTTAGAATTAAATCTAGCACCCTCTTTCCCCAACCTTGCTAGTTTTGTTTTATTTTTTTTATTTTTTTTATTTTATTTATTTGTTTTGGTTTATTATAAACCTTTACAAAAATTCAACAACATTATTCATTCCAATAGCAAATATAATCTGTAAAGGAAGACAGTTACTCCATTTTTAAACTAAAACAGAAGAATCACCAAATGACACATAAATTACAATTTCAGAAACAAAGAAAAAAGATGCAAATCCGTAAAAAACAACATAGAGAAATCTTTGACTCAATTTTCATACTAAATACATAACAGTCACAAGTGTCAAATACAATGTTAACACAGATTACAAACGTTTCTCAGAAAAGAGGTTACACATATACTTAAAATAATAGAATTCTTGTGCAACATTCCATTTCAAATGAATTCTCTATTAACTGTTTCAGTTGATTGTACAAATTGTGCAAAATAAGCAATCCTTTGGCTTTTGAGTGCTGGACAAATGAGCAATATATGTTGAAGTGATTCCACAATACCCGCAACTTTACAAAATCAACACCATTGCCATTCTTCAGAACATTGGTTTCTGATACACTTAATTTGATTTGTTTGGATCACATTAAATCTAAAACGCATAAAATCATTGCATAGCTTCTTACCTGGATATTTGGTTAAATATCCTTCCATGAAAGGTGACCATTTCCATATCGAACAAACCTGCTTGTACAGTTTAGACTCTAGAATTCTATTCATTGTATTCTGCCAATCAAAGCCTATTAGGCTTTCTTTGATTTTAGTTGGTCTGTTAAGCAGTGTTGAGACAGACATGCCTAGGTTTCTCAGGCATATAGTCATCTCGTTGTGCAAAGTATTTATGAAAGGATTAGTAATTTCTTTGCCTGCACACGCATAAAGTTCCCCCTCATTTGCAATTTTGCATTTTCTCCACAGACACATTCTTTTCCAAATTACCAGAGTTGAAAGGGAGTGTAGACCCAGTTCGTACTTTATAAGTTTGATTGGGATGCATTTAGGTAAAAAGAATAACATAGACCTCCAGATTTTACTCTCCAAACTCCTAAAGTAATCCGTGAGCTCATTAGAAGACAGTTCCAGACCGTAAATGAGTCTCGGTAACAATTTTCATAGTTTAGAATTCTCTCAGGGGTGCCATAGAAAACTTGCCAAATTTCGTTTCAATGGAGCGCATTTGTCTTATTGCAACTTCTGCTTTTAGTTTCAGTTGACTTCTGATTAGGACGTTGGAGCCTACCCCCGGAAAATGGTATCCCAAGTATTTGAAGGCCGTTTGAGATCTAATCAGTTTGCCTTCACAGGACCAGGTAAAGACACATTTGGCCTCATTACAACCCTGGCGTTGGACCATGATGCTATTAGCACCATGGTCCATGCCGGATTCCGCCATGGTGGATGGCGGATTTACCGCCCCATTCCAAGGTTGGCAGGGTGGTAAATCCCCATTCACCATGGCCCCTTCCCCATTCCCATTTTGGGCCCATAGGGCTCAATGGGAATGGGGAAGGCGCTAATTACGGCACCGTAAATTACGGTGCCGTAATTAGCACCAAGGTCCCTTAGCGGGTTGGACTTTAACGCCTGCAAAAAGCAGGCGTTAAAGTGTGAATCTGGCGTTAAGGGTTTAACGGCGCCGCAGCCTTTTACGGCACCATTAACCCCTTAACGCCAGGGTTGTAATGGGGCCCTTTGACTCTTATTTGGTCTACCAAAACGAACAATAATTGTCTTTGTTGGGTTGATCTTCAATGATAATTTGGATACAAACCCTTCAAAGACTTTAATAAGACGTTGAAGTCCCACCTTAGTATTGTCCATCAAAAGAAAGTCATCCGCGTAAGCCATCCATGAAAAACAAGTATTGTTAAGTTTAGGTGAGACTAGTCCTTTGTTGGACAATGCTATTTCGGCACCACTGACATAAAGGTTAAATATCGTGGGGGCCAACATGCATCCCTGGCATAAACCATTCGGTATTATGAATTCTTTCGAAAGATGACCCTCAGAATTTAAACAAACCTTTAACCTGGTATCAGAGTAAAGAGCAATCACTATGTCCAACAGATGTCTTGGCATGTCTAAATCTATCAGCACCTGCCATAAAGTATTTCTGTCGACAAGATCAAAGGCCATACTTAGGTCCATTGATGCAATAATTGTTGGCCTAGCTCCTTTTTTGATTGATTTCTCGGATAAACATTTTAAAATGAGACCCCACGCAGTCGGTACCAATGTTCTTTTTAAGGTACGACGTAATTTCATCGCGTGCAGTTTTTTCGGGGGGTTTTTTGCTGTGGATTTTTTGGGGAAAAAAATCATCGCATTTTTTGGGGGCGTTAAAAAATTATATAAATTCGGTGTGGGTGTACGGGGATATTAAAACAATTAAAGGGGATGGGGGCATTGGAGGGATAACCCCCCCCAAAAATAAAAATGCGAAGATTTTTTCAAAAAAAAATCTGCGGTAAAAAACCCTGCGATGAAACTGCAGGCGATGAAATCACATGAAACCCTTTTTAAAGCCAATTTGTTTTGGATCCAGAATGTGGTTGTTCAAAATCCATTTCTAAATGTCAAGAAGTACCAAAGAAGCAAACAGTTTGGACTCAGGATCAGCTATTGTAATTGGCCTATAACTCGTAGGACACAAACGGGAGCCTTTTTGAAACACTGGTATCACAATCGAAACCCTCCATGATTGTGGAATAAGTTTAAGCAACAAGATGTTATCAAAAAGCAGAAACAAGATTTTAGCCCACAGTAATGGATTGAGCTTTAATATGTTATTGGATAGATTATTCGGTCTTGGAGCACCCGAGTTTTTAGATCTCTTAATTAAGCCCACAATATCGTCTACGGAATAATCCAGGGTCCACTTTAGTCTGTTATCTATCGCAATCCCCTCCTTCTGCCCAGAACTGTTATAAAACTTTGAGAAATGTCCTAACCAGGTATTTTCTGTGATGGGATTAAGAGTCAACAGCTTCTCAGGTCTTTCTAACTCATTAATCAATTTCCAAAAATTAGAGGAGTTCACCCCCCGCAAAGATTTGAACATTGCTTCACCATCCCGTTGAGCTCTATACCCTCTATGGCTGATCATCCAGTTTTTATAACTTTGTTTAATTTTTTTTTTCTTTACCAGGATAACCAATTCGGGGAGCCCTGATTTAAATAGTTGCCTTAGTTCTTTCTTCATCTGACTTTTGCGGTCATGTACCTCGCTGTCTGTCTGGTGTCTGAGAGATTTATTCGACATTGTCCTCTTAGAAGAGTTGTCCTCCAGCTTTGAAATGTTAATTGATATATATTGGCTAAAATTGGTAGCTGAATAGATATCAGCCCGCTGATAATGAGAAAATGTATCGTATTCTCTTACAATAACTGCAGAGAAGTTTACTGTTTTTTTGTTGGTCCACTTTATTCTGTTACCCCTGATATTGCACATTATACCTTCGTTGTAAGTATCGACCTTTGGTTGTTGGAAGTAGGCCGATAAGTCAAGGGTAAGCATACAGTGATCACTACAGGCTGACTCCTTGACATCAAATTTTAACAAACGATTCATCAAGCCAACAGACAGGAAAATGTAGTCGATTATTGACTCAAAACCCCTGCTTTTCCAGGTGAAGTGTTCATTATGTAACAAATCAAGCCCACATATCTCAGCAAAATGAGTCTATAACCTCCCTCGCAGTTTGGAGTTTCCACCCACTCTGACTTGAGAGCCAATATTAGAGTATATCACATCTCCGGTCAAGCGTTGAACCGAGAAATCAGCATTCATGTCACCCGCAACAACAAGGTGCCCCCCTGGGTTAGCTTGAGTCCATGCTTCAATAAAGACCCCTAGACTTGTTAACTCATTCTCCAACCGTTGGTCTGAGTGCTCACTGGGATTCCAGTATACATTCATGATACGTAGTGATACACCTGCTACTTTGTCCCCAACTATGAAAGACAACACCAGAAAGAAATTGAAAAAAAACCATTCCCCTGTTTTACATAATAGGCTGGAGTCTTTGGCTGCTATGATAAATCTGCCCTTAGGACGTCCCTTGTTACTGCCTTGCGCATAGAGTACAGACATGTTGAAACCTTCCCAACACAGTTTCTCTCTTGCCCAGGACTCTTGAATAAGAATAAAATCAAACCGTGTCAAATCCAGCATCAAATTTGCATTGTTCATCAGGTCATAACATCCTCTCGAATTCCAACTTACCAACTTTAAACAACTTTGGGAGCTAGAGAGGTTTGCCCAATTTTTTCAATGTGTCGATTGACTCACGCAAAGACAGAGCCAACCATCTCCAATCCTGTTTTTCAGGGTTGGAGTCTTGAATACAATTCGACCTTTCATTGATTGCCTCTTTGTAACTTCGTTCGTTATTCGCTGTACCATATGTGTGAACCGCAGCAGCGGGACTCATACAATTGTATTCAAAAATATCAAAACCTCTACTCTGTAATTGTTTTGCTTCTTTGAAAAGCAGTGACCTCACCAAGAGGGAGGGTATGACCAAACGAACATAGTCATATCGGACTTTGTGAATGAAATCAACAAAATATATGTCTGCAGAGGTGATTAGGCTTGACTCAGGGGTGGATGAAAATAACGACAAAATATATGGTCTATTCAGGGATATGTTACCAGAATCATTAAATAGACATTTGATGATAAGCCCAGGTATCTCCGAATTGGATGGCTTTCTCAGATCCCTCTCATGATTGGTTGGAAAAAACGGATCCCGTCCCCCTCCAACTTTGTTCGTAAACTCATGAGAACCTATTTCATTGTTCCTAAAAGTAACATACCCTTTACCTTTGTTTATACAGGTTTCAGTTGGAATCATTGGCGGGTTCCTATCAGCCAAAAACAATCCATTCCCTGTCGGGCTTTGTTTTTCTGCAAACATCTTAAGGATCAGACGTCTCAAATCGTCTTCCTTTTGTGCCTGATCGTATGTGTCTGACCCTTTCGGAAGATCTTATATTTCAATTGGAGCCAATATGACTCCGTTAGCATGAGTGACTAGTTGGTCAGGTACTGTAGTTAAGTTAATACAGGTAGTGTCATGGGAAACCCTCCACTCTGCGTTGCCAAGACCTGTGTTAACTGTGATACTCTCTACCTAAGAGAGTAAGGTGAATCACGTATATCACTCGAGGGTTGGGTCGTATTTTCCTTCCTAGCCGAAGTCATCGGTGGATTACCATTGCCCCTCAACCCCCAGTTGAAGTTACTGTTGTTAGTCTTGGAAACATTAACTATTGAGGTTGGATTTTTGAAAATATCGAAAACATCCTCCCTTTTCTTTTTCATTACATCAGAGAGCGCGTATTCACCCTCTAAAAATTCGCTCTGCGATGCTTGATCTGATATTAACTTAGGCTGAGGGCCAGAGTCAGTGTTATCCTTCTTTAACCTTTCAACCGGACTCTCGGGACCCGTACAACTTCAGCTGCCTCTTGAATGGTGTGCTTGAGGTTCGAATCCCTGAGAAATTTCCTGGATGATTTTTTTATTAGCCTCGTTTTTTTTTGTTTAGCAATATTTTTACCCTGACGTTTAGACATTTTAATTTGGAAATCATCAGTGTCCGCCTGACTCTGAATAACTTCTCCACCTTTGGATTGATTATGTTCACTTCCCAACATCTTTTTTATCCCTACTGAGTGACCCTCACTGGGGAGAGTAGACTGAGGCCCCTCCTCTCTCTGTGTTTCGGGAATAGTTATTGTTTCTCTGTTTGCAGATGGGATGTAATGCCCGGTAGGTGTCTTAACTGCAATACCAACCACCTCTTCAGCCATGAGCCTGGCCATGAAATCCTTTCTTACAAGGAGTCCTAGTGCTTCGCTCATCCTGTTTGGTAACATCCCCACTTCAATAAATAAATTGGTCATAACATCCATCTGCTTTCGTAATTCAAGCAGAATCAGCCTGTTAAAGATACCCAGCATGACCTAAGTGTCTGGATCTATTACAGTTGGTTAATATTGGGCACTGAACCATTAATGTTACATTCAATGGGGTGTTCCTTTGAAAGAAAGGCACTCGGGGAATCAAAAATGTAGTCATAATTGGGGATGACAGGTTTGCATAGGTCCTCCAATGCGGGTCTCAAGTCTTGATTGCTTTTGATGGGCTCGGTTGACTCCTCCTCCACAAACAGTGGTTGGGAAGAGTCAATCAAGTCCTCAATGATTTTTTCAGCCAGTGAGCAATTTTGTGCACACTGCAACAAAGCATCCTCTTCTTCATTAGACTCCGGGAAAGGTAGAGCTGCTGCTCTAGCAGGACTAGCTCGTCTTGTACTTACTGCGACAAAAAAATCTCCACCAGGTTCTTTCCTGAGCGGTGGAATTCTATTTTTTCTCATGATGATTGAACACGTTAAATAAAATAACTAAACTAAGACCAAAATAACCGTACCTATTCCACGTGGCTAGCCAAATGACAAGCACACAAAATTTAAAAGAAACGCTCACTTTCAACAATAAATCCATCTCCTTCCTCCATCAGCCGAACAGCCCAACAGCCGTCACTTGCAAGTCACTTCCGGTGTGCGCACGGTGGGCATACACGGAAAAGATATGACTTGCAAGGACCAATGGCGGAACTAGGTGGGCAGGGCAAAGGTGTGTGTCACTGCAGGAAGGAGGGGCCGTGGGAGGCGATCTAGTAAAAAAGAAGAGAACGATTTTACTTTGCTTTCCGTAAAGATAAATGCATGCGTGCAGCAGCCACACAGGGAGTTGACAATGTAACAGCTGTCCGTATAAGAGTCTTGCAGCAATATGAAGAGAATTGTCCCACGCAGGTCAGTGTTACGGGCAAGTTACTTCATCTTGCCGACTAGTGTCCAAAAACAGCAAACAACAGGCAGAAAAGCGCTTCCAGCTCAACAGCCGTCACTTGCAAGTCACTTCCGGTGCTAGTTTCTCCTTCTCAACCCCTACTTCCTGATACTAAGCAAATATCTTAGCCATTTGCTCAGCTATCAAGGCTTTACTGGCCTCTATGACCCACTCTTGCGTGCCACTTGTTTGTGATGCCCATCATTCTTTTCACAGAAGGCCTCTTTGTCTCTCTGCACTTTCTGTATGGTTTGAAAATAATGAGACAATTTCTGTTGCAGGAGACTCACCTCCTGAGTTTGTGCATCTTTGGTTTGGGTGTTCTCTTCCAGAGCACCTTCTACCCATCTGGTGTGCTCCAGTAGATTCCCATACTCTGTTTTAAGTTCATTTAGTTTCTGGAGAGTTAACTCACTTCCCTGTAACTCTGTTTTTAAATGGCTTATTTCCTGGCCTAGGGCGTCTTTATCCTGACTTAGGTAGCCCCTCTGTTCCGCCAGGTCATCCCTTTGTTTGTTGATGTTATTGGATTTCTGGCGCTCTTGATCAAATTCTACTTGAGAGTGAAGGTCTCTCATAATTAATTTATTATTTTCCTCTTTCAATTTCTCTATCTGATCTTGTAGGGTAACTGGCTGCTCTGCGCAGGCTCTGTTAAAATGTATTTTGTGATACCTCCTCTTTCAATGCCTCTAATTGGGTCTCTTGATCTGCATTATTTTGATGTTGGAAAGCCAAATCTTCTATTAATTTTATGACATATTTCCAGATTCTACCTCCAATTCTTGGCTCTTCTGTAATTTTTGTTCTTCTAAATTTAGATCAGTCTGGATTTTATTTAATAGTTCAAATTGATTCTGCGCAAGAGTTGTGTTTTCCTCATGCCTTTCCCTCATCACTCCCATGTGGAGATACATGTAGGCCGCGATTCTAACAATTTTGACTTGCTCCTCTTTAATTTTTGGGATCATATATAACTCACTCAAACCTTGGTGTAATAGGCCACTGCCCTGCCACGTAGCCAGGTTCATGGCGGTGACCTGTTGTGTTATTTCTTGTAGCCAGACTTTTTCATCCTGTTCTGGCCACTAACCTCTGACAAATAGCTTGTGCAGAAGGTGCTCCCTAGCCATATTGATTTCTACTACAGTCATTTTGGACATGTTCTTTCTTTATTAATTTATTTATTTATGTAAGGGTAATCTGTATTCTATTGCTTTTCTGTCTATTTTGGGGTTGATTTTAGTTTTACTTTAAGTTTTTGTTTTTGGGAGGCGCTTGTACAGTGTAACACAGTATTCCAACCACATAAAGTATCAGTACCTTGCAGGTTAGTCTGCAGTGCGCGAGTGGTAACCCAACTCAATCCCGGACGAGCCCCCAAATTTGTTAAGGATTTCAATCAGGCGACACACACTTTGGTCTCGGCCTAGTATGTAGAGCACAGCTGAGATGCTTTTCTCCTTATTTTATGCAGATTCAATTTGAGATCGTACACAACTCGTATTACACCCCGTTTTCAAATACCCTGGGTCACAATGGACAGGCTAGTTGGTAAAATGAAATATTTATTTATTTGAAAATTCAAAATAAATCATAACATTTTAAAAATGGGGCAGCAATCACCAATGGGGTGTTAATTACAATGAGGATGTAAGCAATACACTTGGTTTAACCTTCTAGTGGAACATATACAAAACACCAGGGAATAGGAGCACTTTTTGATTTAGGAAAGATAGAACCCAGGTTAGGATTTCCCCCTGCGATGTTCCCTCAACCCACAAATAATCAATTCTGAATGGATAGAAAGTCACGGCAGGTAATCAGGAAATCTGACCTTCCCTCACCGAATAAGAGTGGAAAACAGATTTTAAACCCCTTGCAATGTTATGAAATGACACTCGGAAATGGACAAATAAATAATTAATGTGCGGTTAAAACTCTAAGGTAAATACAATATCTCACTAAAGCAACAATACATAGACATTAACAATCACAAGCAATGGATTACCAATTCGAAAATAAATGGAAAGTTTAAAATATGTTGCAGCCAAATGACACTTGTTCTTAATTTCCGTTTTAAATTACCCAAACGGTTTTTAATAAAAATGGGTGAAATACTCTGATTTGGAGTGCGGTTTTTGGGCTGGGGGATAGATATATATCACAGGTACAACATAGAGGTGAAAATAGGTTTCTAGCTGGTGAATTGAGAGATATGGAAGGTAGAGTGAGGTTCCTTTTTAGGAAATTATAGCAGTGAAAAAGAGAAATTGGTTTTAAAAGTGAAAGGCAAATTTTACTTAAACTAGATTTATTGGCTAAGAAAAGAGGAAAGCCACCTGTGAATCTAAAAGTTACGCTGCAGTTGTAACCCTTCACGCAGTGTACCCCTTTTCTTAAGGGAAATTTAATTTATTTAAACACAATATCGCTAATGACTTAGGATCTATGCAAGACAGAAATGAAGAGAAAAGTGGCGCTAACGCTTGGAGATCAAGGGCAAGAACACAGAGAATTCTGACAGTTTTAACAAGTTAGCAGGATAAGGATAGGACGGCTTAGAGATTGGGACGAGGACAAATGCAAGGCAAGTAGACTATGGATTTCTACGGGGTAGGGATTATACTTACAGTCCACTTTTAGTTTGGGATTTTGGATCATCAATGGTTCTGGTCACTACACGTCAGCGCGCCTGGCAAAGGACAGCTGGGCAAAAGACAGCTGGGCAGGTCGGGTCACCGGATGGTAATTCTGGTCACTGGATGGCATAGGTACCTCTGGAGGCAGTTAGTGTGCAAGCAGTTAGTGGGCAGCAAGCCAGGCTGGTTCAGGATGCTTCCCAAAAGAATACCACAGCTTTCCCCTTTGGTTATTTGGGAATTTTAGTGGGATTTCAGAATTGAGGTCTTGATTGGATAGGATCAGCAATGCTTGGGTTTTGCAGTGGGCCCTAGAGTAGGGTCAGAAATGCTTTGGCCTTGTACTTGGGATCTGGACTCAGCAGGATGAATGGAACAGGACGCCGGTGCAGGAAAATCAGGAAGAGTGTGTGTCTAGAGTCTTGTCAGGGACTCTTATTTATAATGCACAGTGACATCATCAAAGTATATGGCTGTGCAGGTTTAGCTAAGCATGCCTCTAAACTATTGTATTGGTCAGGGGTGCTAGTTCCCGCCTCGCTCTAAGCTGGTTGGATTTCAAGGGAATGATGTCAGATTTATGATGTATGTTTTACAATGTCCAAAACCTCCTACAGTTATTTTAGCCAAAATCCGATTTTGCCACAAACGGTACACTTATACAATTGAAATCGCTTAGCAAATTATATACATAGGTTACATGTTTTATGTAGAGCATAGCACTCCAACTCTGCAATCCGTGAGACATTGTTTCGCCCTTTTAATACTTTTGGTAATTTTGAGTATGAACGATTCGGCCTAAAATTCCATAACTTTATACACATGTGTGGATTAACATAAGGGATGTAAGTAAAAAAATGTGCATTGGCATCATGGATACTTTCCTTGTAATCCCCGATTCTTTGCCATTTCGATTCGCAAGGGGTCAGTGAATTCTACCATGCATTCAACGAAAGCCCATAAAATCACTTTTAAACTGCAAAAATTTTACATTTTTACAAAGTCTTGATGCAGAGTTAAAGGTCTTTACATTTTTATTCATAAATAGTCTTTGGAAGAAAATGGCAGTCCTTTGTCTGTCACTGGACCATTTTTTTCTTTCTTCAGCTGCCACCAACTGTCATTTCCTCCAGAGCAAGGTTGGGGTTACAGCTTGATTGAAGGTTTATTGCCCCTTCCCCTCTTTACACTTCCTTATCCTGGGAGTTTCATTGTCAGTGGGTTCAGCCTAGACTAGATTCTATCCAACCTAATGATTATCACTGGGTGTTAGTATCTGCTGAGAGAGGGCCTTCTGTTGGTATCATCCCACCCATGCAGAAACCTATTTTCCTTTTGAAACTTGCAAAATCCAGCCAATATAGTTTAACAGTTTTACTTTCTTATATTTGGTCCTGAATTAAACAAGCCAGTTGAATAAAATAACCCATGTGTGTATTTTCCCCAGCAACAAACCCCTTCACATTGCTATATAATGGCAGGCTTTCATTCAATAGTTTACTTTTAAAACGGGCCTTTCTCTCCTTGAGTTTGCAAAGCCTACTTTACATGTGTGGTGAAGAGCTGGCATTTCTTTTTAAATTTGGTTTTGCATCTCCCTTTGGATTCCCACACTGTCTTGCAACTATAGTTATTTCCTTGTATGCAGGAGTTTTGTTTGAAGCAGAGATGCCTTGAAATTGACATGGCTCAGATAGCTGGAGTTTCTTTGAACTACTGAGCCTTGATACATTGTGAAGAAAATGAACGTGTTTTCCTGTGCGGGTAAAAGTGAAGTTCCTTGTTGATTTTTCTCAGAGTTGGTTTGACAGGGCCTGTTATTTAGAAATCATGCCTGGTTTTGCTGAAGCACTATGAGATATACTGGGCATGGCCGGGCCTTATTAATAACAGTGGTTTAAGGAAGAACAGATGGAAGTAGCGTCAGCAGCATTATTTTAAAGGTGAAAAGGTTTCCTTTTTAATGGGGATTTTGGGCTTGCAGCACGGCAACGCTGCCTTTTAACTTTATTTCTTTTGTACATGTAAGAACACAATGGCACGCTCCCTCCGTGAGTCCCCTTGTTCCATCCTGACCAAAGTGTGCTTGGCAAGACGGTTCCGCCTTCTTTTTGTTGCTGCAAAACGCAGTTTTAAGGCCATGGTGCTCACAGGAGCCAGCGCAACCATTTTGCTGTTTCTGCACAAATGCAGCTTGGTTTTGGCGAACTTCTGTTCAGTAGGTCAATGGAGCCCACAACCCATAACCCTCACATTATCCCGCAATATAGGCCACTTTTAAAAATGTTCCCGATTCCTATGAATTAACGGTCTTGCATCTTGTAAAAGTGGTAGTACATACATTGCCATTCGTTATCAGGAATATTTTCCTTGACAACGTGGGCTTGCGCGGACAAGCTTCCCCCAGCCCTGACCAACTCCTATTAGGGTGCCACAGCCCTACACCTGCACGGGCAGCTTCTAGGCACCACACATGCGCGCGCCATATTGAAATGTGGTCCTTTCTCACGCATGCGTAATAAAAACTACTTTGCCAGTTGCTATGGCAACTTAGATACAGCTCGGGACACCACCCGGCTCTCCTGAAACGCCATTATACCGCTGTGCCTACAATTTGGCCCATTGCACTGAGTTTATCGCGTCTCAGTCTCTCTTTAAACTGATTCTTTGGCCTTCAAGGCTCTGGCTTGAGCCTGCATGGTAGGCGTACCTCAGAAACAGGTAACGCTTTTTTCATGAGCACTACATCTCCGCTCATAACATACGTATTCTTTCCTCCATTTGCAATCCAAGCGCCCACTATGGGCACTGCTCTGTTTGAATTTGCTTACACTGACAGATCATTCCTTGACTTACAGCACACTTTGCTGGTTCTCCCATACAGGTTCCAGCGCACTACCGGCTCCCTTTGCATTTCACTGCACTCTCTAGGGTTACAGCTCCCTGCAGAGCGTCCGCCTTCGATGCAACTCTATGACACAAGTAAGTGCCTTGTTCCTCCTCCCCCTTTCTTGTGGGGGCGCCCCGGTTTTTGGGGGTCTCATACAGGCCCCACGGTCTTGTTAATTACTGACCCTGACACCGAACAGTGACATTTTTAGGTTCCTGTATTTACAGATTTGTATAGTAACACAGGCACCTTTCTCCCTTTCCTTTTTCCCTTTTCTTTTTCCCTTTTCTTTTTCCCCTCTCCTTTCTTTAGATATTCCAGGCTAGCTCCTAGCTGGAATCCTCGGTCCCCAATTGAAGCTCCCTCTTGTGACCCACGACCACCTCCAGTGATTCCCGTCACAGGGTGATCTACACTATTTATACCTACACAAGAGGCACACTGTCACCAGTGACCACAGAAGCATCCTTTCAAGGTGGGTGTGGCCAACTGAGGCATTTATGTGCCTTTACACTGTGGTGTTTACCAATGTATATATGAATTCTTTACGTTAAGTTCAAGATTCCCCCCAGTCTGGGTGTACTGTGTTTTCTTAAACAACCGCCCATTTTAATACCATGCGCTCTTTCTTTTTGTAGAGCGACATCCATAGGTCCAGATGAAGGTAGCCTCCTCTGCCCGCCGAAACGTCTCTGGATATGCATTTGATCTGCGGCCCATCTTAAAACACTAGGAATACAGCTTCCGACATTAACCTAGGATTGGTCTCTACACACCAACAGTATTCTTTGACTGATCCCCCAGTCCGCTAGGAAATTAATTCCTTTTGAACTGGTTTAAAACTAGAAGAAAGCTCATTCTTAGGCGATAAGATTGAGAACATTTCCCTACCAGATGTCAACAGGTTGGACTCCCGTGGGTGGTCAATACATTTTTCTCCATGTATTGCACATGATATAGGCAAAATTATGCTGTCCTACTAATCATGTTTACAGAACTGGCATTTTGCTTTATATCTGTTGTTTTTGCACATTTGTAATTAATCTTGTTCACAAGTGCGTTCTTTACTCATGCTTGGGGTATTGTTTTTTGCCATATTTTTTGTTTAATGAACAATTGTATGAATTTGTATGTATGTATATGATTTATTGAAAAAAATCTGATATTCAAAAACTTTTTATTTTTTTTATTAAATAGTGGCTACTAAGTCAAACAGTAGCCCGTCAGAGTTGTGGTTCGTTATCCTTATTGGTGCTTCTGTCTCCAATTAGGTCAGCCATGGGTATAGATTTTTGTGTATCCAGAGCTACTCTAGGGTTCAACATTTACTGGTCCTGTAGGCGAATCTGATAAGAGCCTCACCCTCAGTTAAAGTAATCACACCATAATTAGGAGTGTGCTAACAAACCACTTGGGAAGGTCAGCCGCCATTTTGTTTACCATGTGTCCCCAGTGCGGATGGCACCTGCTGCATGCCAATGCGTGTCCGGCAAAAGGGCACACGTGTGGCAGGTGCGGCAAAGATGTACACTTCCCAAGGGTGTGCCTTGCACCGGCCAGCACCCAAGGAGGAAGGGAAACAAGGACAAACGTCGCGGAGGAAGACACCCAGGGGTGAAGTGGTCCAAGAAGCTGAGAATCAGCGGCAGCAATATATGCTCGAGGACGATGAGGATGAAGAGCATGTGTTCCTCTTATCCTATGGCAGTACAGGCCGCCAAGGACGGCCCCGGCAAAGGATGTCCGCCTGGAACAGACCCTTCCAGGCTAGACAGTTTGACCCGGGAATAGAGTAAGCCGCCGCCGGGAAGGAAGCACTCAATTCAGGGGTGCCAAACTGTTGTTGTGTGTTACTGTAGGTCTATACCAGTGTGGACTTGAATGCACCAAAGTTGCTGGCTGCTTCAGGGCCATCATTAAAGTTTGTTGTGGTTTGTTTCATTATTATAAAGGAGGAATGTAATGTGGCGGCCCTTTAAATGAGGGCGTATTTAATTGTGACGAGACGCGTGTCAACCATGTATGTTAATAAAAAGGGGCCACTGCAGGCATGTGTGGCACTGCAGTGGAGACCCAGTTAGCGGCAACTCCTGTGTACTGTGGTTATTTGCTGTGTGTATTTGCTGTTTTACCACGGCCGTTAATCTTGCCTCAGCCTTGTTACGGTGCGTAGTAAATGCTTTTTTAAAAGTTTGTAATAAACGAAAAAAAATAAAGAAAAAAAATAATAAAGTAAATGCTTATGCGCATGGGTGAGACTCGTTCCAGCTTGCGCATGCGAGTTATAATAAAGAGGCACCAAAGGCGTCATACGCCGTCGGGACCCTGAACAAAGCAGACATGTCCACATATTCATTATACAGGTGCGTGTGTGGAGTGAGGGGCGGCCTGAGGCAATGCTCCAGTCAACATTGGCGACTAGGAGAGTGCTGAGTGGGGTGGGCAGAATCATCCGGTGAACTTTGTAAACTTGGGATGAGGTGTTCCGACACGATCACGAAGCGTGTTTCCTACGAGGCAAGTTGGCCGCCATTTTGGCTCATATAACACAATGGTTGCGGCCCAGAAGGGTGCTTGTGCGCCGTTCGTGTTGTTTATACATCATTTTTCTGAACTTTCATGGCTGTCAGACCCCTGATGGCCATGATTTATGACTGTTGAAGTGATGTCTGGTACAGGACTGTACCACAACCCAACAACATAGGCTGAACCTGCCAATAGGAGAGTCCTCAGCAGAAGAGGCTGTAAAGACCCCAGCAACCGGCGCTAAACTTACCATTGTGAGAAACCCCAGCTGAAAGTGCTTGATAAGCAGGGCACAGGGAAGAGTCAAGTGAGCATACCAGTGTGGGGTGCTCGTGTGGTCTGACAGCATGGGAGAACAGGGTGCTGCCGTCAATCCAGTGTCTGTGCCATGCAGACAACAAGGTACTTTGGCACCCATGCCAGAGTTTGACCTCTCAGGACCCCCATCCAAACTCGGCCCCATGTGGTTGTTATGGGTAAAGAATCTAGAAATGTTTTTCAGAGCCACAGGGGAGACAGAGGATGATGCAAAAGTGGCAACTATGCTGTATTCAGCGGGATCGGAGGTGCACTGGATTTTTGAATCTTTGAACTCGCAGGCGACAGCGTACACAGATATCAAAACAGCCCTACAAAATCACTTCCTACCTCTAGCAAACATGGATTATGACAGGTTTGTCATGTGTGCGGAGAAACAGTTGGGGGATGAGACATTAGATCACTTCTCTGGGAGGTTGAGGCAATTGGCCACCACATGCAGGTGGGAGAATGAGGAAGGCATGGTACGCAACCAATTTATTCAAGGGTGCAGCTCAGGGAAGCTGAGAAGACAGGTTCTCTTGTGAGCCTGGCCTAACACTAGCACAAATTTTAGACATTGGACGCGCATATGAGCTGGCGGAGAGCAGGGGAGCTCGGATGGATGCAGCTGCCCGACTGGGGAAAAGTGAAGAAGCTTTCGCCCTTGGGTGATCAGCCCCTACTAAGCCGAGGTGGGGACAGAAAAGGCTGGAAAGCTCTCAAGACGCCAATAGCCCGCAAGCATGCCAGTGCTGTGGTTATGATCTCCCTCATGTGGGCGAGTATCCAGCAAACACAAGAGTATGTGACAGATGTAGCATGCCAGGACATTACGCAAGAGTGTGCAGGGCTGTGACACCCGTGGCCACATCTGGGGGCCCAGAGAGAGTTGGCAGTGGGAACCCTAGGAAATCAAAACATTTTGCAGCAATAGAACAAGGTCTACAAGAACTGGACATTGCAGAAGAGGAGGAAGATGAAGAGGAAGTATTCTTCATTTCCAATATAGTGTCAGGCGCAAAGAAGCAGAGACAACCTACCTGCATGGTGAACATTGGAGACACCCCAACCCCAGTATTGATTTACACGGGAGATTCAGTTTGTTTTTTAGCGGCAGAACATTATGAGGCTCTACCAGGCCCGCCGGGGCTTGAGGGCACAAAAACAAGAATCTACACCTATGGGGGAGACACGCCACTGCCCATAAAGGGGGCATTCGTGTTGTCCATCACCCATGAACAGAACACTATAAAGGCCAGATTCTTCGTCACTGAAGTAAGCTCCCACTCACTACTGAGTTGTGCGGCCTCAGAGGCGCCGGACATTGTCCATTTCGCGATGGCGGTATACCAAATTGACGTTGATCACCTCCTGGCACGATATGCAGACATTTTCGAAGGTGTGGGAAAGCTCAAGGGTGACCCCATCCGTCTCCACATCGATGAATCGGTGAGACCTCCGGCACTGAAGCACAGGAGAATAACTTTTCAC